>NC_044560.1:133776574-134112713 GCF_007565055.1 Rhinopithecus roxellana | reverse complement strand
AGGAAAGGAGAAAGAAAGAAAGAAGAAAGAAAGGAAAGGAAAAGGAAAAGGAAAGGGAAAACAAAAGAATCTCTGTGACTATTGGTGGGGGCGCAGACTGTGGAGGCAAAGGGGAGAGCAGAGACCAGGGAAGTGGTGCCAAGATGGGTCAGAAGGGAAGGGGAGCAACAGGGTGGGTATGAGGAGGGGATGGGAAGTAAGAGAATGTGGCTGTTATATGACCACCAACGTGGTGGCCTAAAACAACAGAAATGAGCGGGCAAGGGTCATGCCTGGAATCCCAGCACTTTGGGAGACCAAGGAGGGCAGATCACTTGAGGTCAGGAGTTCAAGACCAGCCTGGCCAACATGGTGAAACCCCGTCTCTACTAAAAATACAAAAATTAGCTGGGTGTGGTGATGCATGTCTGCAGTGTCAGCTACTCAGGAGGCTGAGGCAAGAAGATCACTTGAGCCTGAAAGTTGGAGGCAGTAGTGAGCTATGATCACACCACTGCACTCCAGCCTGAGCAACAGAGTCTCTCTCTCTCTAAAAAAAAAAAAGAAAGAAAGAAAAGAAAAAGAAAGAAGAAAATAAAATAAATTCAGCAGAACACAGATTCTAGAAAGAAAAAGAAGCAAATAAAAAATAATTTAAAAAAAGAAAACAGATTGATTTGAAGGAGTGAAGAAGTGTGGTGGCGGGCGCCTGTAATCCCAGCTACTCGGGAGGCTGAGGCAGGAGAACTGCTTGAACCCAGGAGGCGGAGATTGCAGTGAGTCGTGATGGCACCATTGCACTCCAACCTAGGTGAGAAATGAGAGAGCGATACGTTTCTCAAAAAACAAACAAACAAACAAACAAACAAAAACACAGAAATGTATTCTCTCACACCTTACAGGCCAGAAGTCCAAAGTCAGTGTCACTGGGCTGACAGCAAGGTGTGGGCCGGGCTGTGTTCCTTTGGGAGGCTCTAGGGGAAAATCCGTTCCTCTCCAATTCCAGCTTATGCGGGTTGCTGGCAGTCCCAGGCTTGGCCACATCACTCCAGTCTTCAAGGCCAGCATCTCCACATCTCTGCTCCACCTTCACAGCACCTTCTGCTGTCTGTGTCAAGTCTCCCTCTGCCTCCCTCTTAAAGGGCACATATGATCGCTTTTGGAACTCACCTAGATAATTCAGGAGAATCTACCTCCCCTCAGGTCCCCCTTCTTTTTTTTGAGACATAGTCTCACTCTGTCACCCAGGCTGGAGTGCTGTAGCATCATCATAGTTCACTGCAGCCGTGACCTTCTGGGCTCAAGCAATCCTCCCACCTCAGCCTCCCAAATAGCTGGGACCACAGGTGCACACCACTATGCCCAGCTTTTTTTTTTTTTTTTTTTTTTTTTTTTGAGACAGAGTCTCGCTCTGCGGCCCAGGCTGGAGTGCAGTGGCCGGATCTCAGCTCACTGCATGCTCTGCCTCCCGGGTTCACACCATTCTCCTGCCTCAGCCTCCCAAGTAGCTGGGACTACAGGCGCCCGCCACCTCGCCCGGCTAGTTTTTTTTTTTTTTTTTTTGTATTTTTTAGTAGAGACGGGGTTTCACCGTGTTAGCCAGGATGGTCTCGATCTCCTGACCTCGTGATCCGCCCATCTCGGCCTCCCAAAGTGCTGGGATTACAGGCTTGAGCCACCGCGCCCGGCCCAGTATGCAGTCTTTATCCCTCACCACCTCCCAGCCTTCCCTGCCCCAAGTCCCCAGAGTCCATTATATCATTCTTACGCCATTGTGTTCCCACACCTTAGCTCTCACTTACAAGTGAGAACATACAGTTTTTGGTTTTCCATTCCTCAGTTACTTTACTTAGAATAATGGCCTCCAAGACTGGGCACGGTGATTCACGCCTGTAATCCCAGCACTTTGGGAGGCCTAGGCGGGTGGATCACCTGAGGTCAGGAGTTCGAGACCAGCCTGGCCAATATGATGAAACCCCCCCCCTTCTCTACTAAAAATACAAAAAAATTAGCCGGGTGTGGTGGCACACGCCTGTAATCCCAACTACTCAAGAGGCTGAGGCAGGAGAATTGCTTGAACCCAGGAGGTGGAGCTTGCAGTGAGCCAAGATCCTGCCATTGCACTCTAGCCTGGGCCACGAGACCTTCGTCTCAAACAAACAAACAAACAAAAAGAATAATGGTCTCCAGCTCCATCCAAGTTGCTACAAAATACATGATTTCATTCCTTTTAATGGCTGTATATGTACCACGTTTCCTTTATGCACTCATTGGCTGATGGGCAGAACTTCTTTTTGAGACACAGTCTCACTCTGTTGTCCAGAATGGAGTGTAGTGGAACCATCACATCTCACTGCACCCTCAAACTCCTGGGCTCAGGTGATCCTCCCGCCTCAGCCTCCTGGGTAACTAGGACTACAGGCACATGCCATCACACCTAATTTTTTTTTTTTTTCTCTCAGATGAAGTCTCGCTGTTGCCCAGGCTGGAGTACAGCAGCACAATGTCGGCTCACTGCAACCTCCACCTCCCAGGTTCAAGCAATTCTCCTGCCTCAGCCTCCTGAGTAGCTGGGATTACAGGCATGCACCACCACACACTGCTAATTTTTGTATTTTTAGTAGAGATGGGGTTTCACCATGTTGGTTAAGCTGGTCTCGAACTCCTGACCTCAGGTGATCCACCCATCTCAGCCTCCCAAAGTTCATCTGGAATTTTGATGAAGATTGCTGTGGGTGGGTGCGGTGGTTTATGCCTGTAATCCCAGCATTTTGAGAGACTGAGGCAGGCAGATCATGAATTCAGGAGTTCAAGATCAGCCTGGCCAAAATGTCGAAACCCCATTTCTACTAAAAATACAAAAATTAGCCGGGCGTGGTGGCACACGCCTGTAATCCCAGCTACTCAGGAGGCTGAGGCAGGAGAATCGCTTCAACCTGGGAGGTGGAGGTTGCAGTCAGTGGAGATGGCGCCACTGCACTCCAGACTCAGCGACAGAGCGATTCTTGGTCTCAAAACAAAGAAACAAACAAAAACCACTTCAAACTGGGCATGGTAGCAGGTGCCTGTAGTCCCAGGTACTCAGGAGGCTGAAGCAGGTAGGATCGCTTGAACTCGAGACTTCAGTGAGCTATCATGGTGCCGCTGTGCTCCAGCCTGGGCGACAGAGCAAGACCCCTTATCAGAAAAAAAAAAAAAAAAAAGGATGAGAAAACAAAACAGCCAGGAGACAGGTGTGGTGGCTCACGCCTGTAATCCCCGCACTGTGGGAGGCCGAGGTGAGTGGATTACCAGAGGTCAGGAGTTCGGGACCAGCCTGACTAATATGGTGAAGCCCCGTCTCTACTAAAATACAAAAATTAGCCAGGCGTGTTGGCGCATGTGTAATCCCAGCTACTCAGGAGGCTGAGGCAGGAGAATTGCTTCAACCTGGGAAGGAGGAGGTTTCAGTGAGCTGAGATCACACCATTGCACTCCAGCATGGGCTACAAGAGCAAAAACTCCGTCTCAAAAAACAAACAAAGAAACAAAACAAAACAAGTAAAAAGGAAACATAAAAATAAAAACAAAGCAAAAAAAAATAAAATAAACCAATTCACATAGCCACGAGGGGGCGCTAAGGCCTCACGTTCGCACGTAGAGGGCTGCGGCGCTTGGAGACGAGGTGGCCACCTGGGAGTACGGTTCTTGGGCAAGCGCCTACTTTGTGCCTGGCACTGTTCTACACAGGAACACAGCCCTATTCAAGGCAGGCGAGGAGCTAATATTCTGAAGATGGTGGTGGGGGTGCGGTGAACAGACAATAGAATAGACAGACCAGAGTGTAATTTTTTTTTTTTTTTTTTTTTTTTTTTTTTTTTGAGATAGGGTGTTGCTCTGTTTCCCAGGCTGGAGTGCAGTGGAGCAATCATAGCTCACTGCAGCCTCAAACTCCTGGACTCAAGCAATACTCCCACCTCAGCCTCCAAAGAACACAGGCGCGCAACACCACATCCAGTAATTTTATTTTTTGTAGAGACAGGGTCTCGCCAGGGCTGGTCTGGAACTTCTGGCCTCAAGTGATCCTCCTACCTCAGCCACTCAAAGTGCTAGGATTACAGGCATGAGCCACCACACCTGGCCAATAAATTCTATAAAAAATAAATAAATCGGCTGGGCACAGTGGCTCACGCCTGTAATCCCAGCACTTTGGGAGGCCAAGGTGGGTGGATCACGAGGTCAGTAGTTCAAGACCAACCTGGCCAAGATGGTGAAACCTTGTCTCTACTAAAAATACAAAAAAAAATTAGCTAGGCGTGGTGGCAGGTGCCTGTAATCCCAGCTACTTGGGAGGCTGAAGCAGAGAATTGTGTGAACCCAGGAGGTGGAGGTTGCGGTGAGTCGGGATCACGCCACTGCACTCCAGCTTGGCAACAGAGTGAGACTCCATCTCCAAAAAAATTAAATAAATAAACAAATCAAGTGACAGGATAGTGACTGAGGGTGTTCCTTAGATTAGGTGCTCCAGAACACCTCCTTGAGATGACATCTACATGATGGTGAGGATGAGGAAAACCTGGGGAGAACTGCAGGCAGAGGCAATGTGGCCATGGGTCATGGAGGGGGCGGCAGGTGGGTCTGAGGACAGGAGAGAAACTGGTGTGGGTGAGGGTCAGACAGCAGAGGGCTGAAGGCAGAAAGGTGACAGGGCACAGTGTGGCCAGGAGGACTGCCAAGGAAAGGCTGTGAAAAGTGGTGATACGAAACGTCTTCCGGATGGTTTTTAAATTATTTATGTATGTATTTATTTATTTTTTGAGACGGAGTCTCATTCTGTCTCCCAGGCTGGAGTGCAGTGGCACAGTCTCGGCCCACTGCAAGCTCCACCTCCTGGGTTCACGCCATTCTCCTGCGTCAGCCTCCCCAGTAGCTGGGAGTACAGGCGCCCATCACCATGCCTGGCTAATTTTTTTTGTATTTTTAATAGAGATTGGGTTTTACTGTGTTAGCCAGGATGGTCTCAATCACCTGACCTCATGATCCGCCCACCTCTGCCTTCCAAAGTGTTGGGAATACAGGCATGAGCCACCGCACCCGGCCTTTTTTCTTTTCCCCGCCCCGAGACGGAGTCTCGCTCTGTCGCCCACGCTGGAGTGCAGTGGTGTGATCTCAGTTCACTGCAACCTCTGCCTCCCAGATTCAAGCGATTCTCCTGCCTCAGCCTCCAGAGTTGTTGAGACTACAGGCATGCACCACCACGCCCGGCTAATTTTTCTTTCTTTTTTCTTTTTCTTTTCTTTTTTTGTATTTTTAGTAGACAGGGTTCCACCACGTTGGCCAGGCTGGTCTCAAACTCCTGACCTCAGGTGATCCTCCTGCCTCGGCCTCCCAAATTGCTGGGATGACAGGCATGATCCACCATGCTGGGCCCAGGGTGAGTTGTTAAATGGCTGGCAAGGCATCTCACGCCTGTCATCCCTGCACTTTGAGAGACTGAGGTGGGAGGATCACTTGAGCTCAGGAGTTTGAGAACAGCTTAACCAACATAGTGAGACTTCACCTCTACAAAATATTTACAAATTATCTGGGCAAAGTGGTGCACACTTGTGGTCCCAGCTATGTGGAAGGCTAAGGCAGGCGGCTTACTTGAGCCCAGGAATTAGAGGCTGCAGTGAGTTATGATCGCACCATTGCATTCCAGTCGGGGTGACAGAGTGAGACTCTGTCTCTAAAAAAAAATTAAATTAAAAAAGCAAAGAGTAATGTTCAGAATGTCTGCCTTGTTGGTACAAAATGGGTGACTAGAACATAGCTTCACACTTGTTTGTATTTGCAGAAAAAAATATTGCAGTAATACTGAGAAATTGATTTTATTTTTAAAATGGTGACCTTCGGAGGAAAGAGGAAGAGGGAACAGGGTGGATGGAACTTAGGGTGAGAGTGAGAAAAGGCATTGTCTGGCTGCTGAGTGGGAAACGGACCACAGACGGGGGAGGCAAGGAGCCAGCTGGGTGGGGAGGTGAGTGTGGCTACAACAGGGTGGGGCATGGTGGGTCAAGTACATTGTGTCTTTTGGGGCTTTGTTTTTTTTTGAGGTGGAATTCCATTCTTGTTGCCCAGGCTGGATTGCCCAGGCTGGAGTGCAGTGGTGTGATCTTGGCTCACTGCAACCTCTGCCTCCCGGGTTCAAGCTATTCTCCTGCCTTAGTCTCCCGAGTAGCTGGAATTACAGGCATGTGCCACCACGCCCAGCTGTTTTTTGTTTGTTTGTTTTGTTTTTTTTTTTTTTTTTTTTTTTTTTGAGAAGGAGTCTCACTCTGTCACCCAGGCTGGAGTGCAGTGGCCAGATCTCAGCTCACTGCAAACTCCGCCTCCCGGGTTTACGCCATTCTCCTGCCTCAGCCTCCCGAGTAGCTGGGACTACAGGCGCCCGCCACCTCGCCCGGCTAGTTTTTTGTATTTTTTTAGTAGAGACGGGGTTTCACCGTGTTAGCCAGGATAGTCTCGATCTCCTGACCTCGTGATCCGCCCGCCTCGGCCTCCCAAAGTGCTGGGATTACAGGCTTGAGCCACCGCGCCCGGCCTTGTTTTGTATTTTTAAGAGACGGGATTTCGCCATATTGGCCAGGCTGGTTTCAAACTCGTGACCTCAGGTGATCCACCCACCTCAGCCTCCCAAAGTGCAGGGATCACAGGTGTGAGCCACTGCTCCTGGCCCCTTTGGGGCTTTTCTGTATCTGAAGGCCTGTGGTTCAGTGTTCCCAAGGGACTTCCTGCTGGCCAGAAATGGTGGCTATAGGAGCTAATGATCAGTCGACAATGCTTACCATGTGCCTGGTCCTAGCCTATGCTCTGCATTTAAACCTCACAACAGGCCGGGCACGGTGTCTCCCACCTGTAATCCCAGCACTTTGGGAGGCTGAGGCGAGTGGATCGCTTGAGCCCAGGAGTTCGAGACCAGCCTAGGCAACATGGTGAAATCCCGTTTCCACAAAACATACCAAAATTAGCTGGGCTTGGTGGTGCGTGCCTGTAATCCCAGCTGCTTGGGAAGCTGAGGTGGAAGGATCATTTGAGCCCCTGAGGCAGAGGTAGCAGTGAGCCGAGATCACACCACTGCACCCCAGTGCGGGCAGCAGAGTGAAACCCTGTCTCAAACAACAAAATAAAACAGAACCTCGTAATAATCCCTGGAGGTAGGTACTATTAAAATCACCTTCATTTTACAGATGTGGACACAGACACAGAGAGGTTAAGTGACTTTCTCAAGATCACACAGCTAGGAAGTGGCAGTTGCTCTTAACCACTAACCACTGTGGTGTGCCGTTTCCCAATTCTTTTCCTTTTCCTTTTTTTTTTTTTGAGACAAGAGTTTTGCTCTTTCGCCCAGGATGGAGTGCAACGGCGCAATCTCGGTTCACCACAACCTCCGCCTCCCAGGTTCAAGCGATTCTCCTGCCTCAGCCTCCTGAGTAGCTGGGATGATAGGGCATGCACCACCACGCCCGGCTAATTTTGTATTTTTAGTAGAGACGGGGTTTCTCCGTGTTGGTCAGGCTGGTCTCGAACTCCCGACTGCAGATGATCCGCCCGCCTCAGCCTCCCAAAGTACTGGGATTACAAGCATGAGCCACCGCGCCCGGCTCTTTTTATTTTATTTATTTATTTATTTTTTGAGACACTGCTCTGTTACCCAGGCTGAATGCAGTGGTGTGATCCACCTTCTGGGTTCAATCCTCTGACCTTGGCAGGGATTGCAGACTTGAGTCACCCTGCCGAGCCTCCCAGTCCTTCACTGTAACATTGTTCTGTTAACTGCATTACCCTTTAGGTTGGTTATCTCCAAGGATTGTGAGCAATCATTAACACCTTAGTATGAATTAGCCAATATTTTCCCATCACAGAACAACAGCAATTGTTGCTGTGGTTTAAAGGGACTCTGTAGAGCAGGAGTTAAATAGCTGGGCTCTGGAATCATAACGCCTGGGACTGAAGCCCAGCGCCACCCTTTCCCAGCCATGTGACTTTGAACAAGTGACATCCCTAATCTGGGCCTCTGTTTCCTCATCTACAAAGTACTCATTTTCCAGATGAGGATACTGAGGCCTAACACACAGCACACACGACTTTAGAACCTGGGTTTTGAGCACATACCGCCTCCACCAGGACGAGGAACCCAAACCAGGTTCTGTGAGAGGGAAGTAGAAGGGGTTCTGCAGGCCCACGTGGGGTGTTCTGGGACAGGGTCCCAGGAGCTGGGATGTCAGCAGGAGGGACTTGCTCATTCTCTATACAGTGTGGACGAAAGGGGTTACTGGAAGCCTTGGGTCCATCTGCACAGAGACAGCAAGGTCACCTGAACGGCTGGACAGGCCAGGGTGCTCCTGGATGCTCCTCCTCAGGGGGCTCTTCTCTTCCTCCCAGACTGGAGTTCAGAGCCCCAGGATAAATGCCCAATCCTGGCGGAGCCACTTGATGGCACAGGTGGAGACAGGGCCCTGGGGCCCCAACTTCAGTCAGTGGAGGCGAGGTGGGAGATGTGCTTTGTCCTTGGTGAGACAGCCCAGCTCTGACCCTGCCCTGGTCCTAAGCACGGCCCCAGCTCCTGATTATACACACCTGGGACCACTGGGCCAACCAGAACCATTAAAATGTTGAAATAGGCCGGGCATGGTGGCTCATTCCTGTAATCCCAGCACTTTGGGAGGCTGAGGTGGGTGGATCACAAGGTCAGGAGTTCAAGACCAGCCTGGCCAAGGTGGTGAAACCCTGTCTCTACTAAAAATACAAAAATTAGCCGGTGTGGTGGTGCACACCTGTAATCCCAGCTACTCGGGAGGCTGAGGTAGAAGAATCACTTGAATGCAGGTTTCAGTGAACTGAGGTTTCTGTGAACCAGGTTTCAGTGAACCGAGATCGCACCACTGCATTCCAGCCTGGGTGACAGAGCAAGACTCCATCTCAAAAACATAAATAAATAAAATAAAACAAAATGTTGAAATGTAGGCCAGGCCTAGTGGCTCACACCTGTAAACTCAGCACTTTGGGAGGCCGAGGTGGGCAGATCACTTGAGGTCAGGAGTTCAAGACCAGCCTGGCCAATATAGTGAAACCCCATCTCTACTAAAAATACAAAAAGTAGCCAGGCATAGTAATGCGCCTGTTATCCCAGCTACTTGAGAGGTTGAGGCAGGAGAATCACTTGAACTTGAGAGGTAGAGGCTGCAGTGAGCTGAGATCGTACCACTGCACTCCAGCCTGGATGACAGAGCGAGACTCTGTCTCAAAAAAAAAAAAAAAAAAAAAAAAGATGGCTGGGTGCGGTGGCTCACGCCTATAATCCCAGCATTTTGGGAGGCTGAGGTGGTCTTTGAGGTCAGGAGTTCAAGACCAGCCTGACCAACATGGTAAAGCCCTGTCTCTACTAAAAATACAAAAAATTAGCCAGGTATGGTGGCACATGTCTGTAATCCCAGCTACTCAGGAGGCTGAGGCAGAAGAATCACTTGAACCCAGGAGGCAGAGGTTATAGTGAGCCGAGATCATACCATTGCACTCCAGCCTGGGCAACGAGAGTAAAACTTCATCTCAAAAAAAAAAAAGATAATGTTGAAATAGAGGACTGGGCATGGTGGGTGAATTGCTTGAGCCCAGAAGTCCAAGATCAGTCTGGATAACATAAGGAGACGTCGTCTCTACAAAAAAGTAAAAAAATAGCCAGGCGTGATGGCTCACACCTGTAATCCCAGCACTTTGGGATGCCAAGTTGGGAGGATTTATTGAGCCCAGGAGGTCAAGGCTGCAGTGAGCTATGATTGTGTCACTGCACTCCAGCCTGGGTGACAGTGAGGCTCTGTCTCTAAAATAAAATTAGGTCAGGCACAGTGGCTCACCTCTGTAATCGTAGCACTTTGGGAGGCCGAGACAGGCTGATAATTTGAGCCCAAGAGTTCAAGACCAGCCTGGGCAACATAGCAAGATCCCGTTTCAGAAAAAAAAAAAATGCTGGGCATGGTGGTGCATGCCTGTAGTCCCAGCTACTTGGGAGGCTGAGATGAGAGGATCACCTGAGCCTGGGGAGGTCAAGGCTGCAGTGAGCCAAGATTGTACCACTGGACTCCAGCCTGAATAAGACCCTATCTCAAAAAACAAAATATATATTTTTTTAAATAATAAAATTAAAAAACATAAAATAAAAATTTTTTAGAAAGCCACTACTCACTTCTGCACCGGGCATGGTGGCTCATGCCTGTAATCCCAGCACTTTGGGAGGCCGAGGCGGGCGAATCACGAGGTCAGGAGATCGAGACCATCCTGGCCAACATGGTGAAACCCTGTCTCTACTAAAAATATACAAAAAAAAAAAAAAAAAAAAAAATTAGCTGGGTGTGGTGGCACGTGCCTGTAATCCCAGCTACTTGAAAGGCTGAGCAGGAGAATCACTTGAAGCCAGGAGGCGGAGGTTGCAGTGAGCCAAGACTGCGCCACTGCACTTCAGCTTGGCAACAGAGAGAGACTCTGTCTAAAAAAAAAAAAAAAGAAAGAAAGCCACTACCCACTAATGGCCCAGCTGCTCCCTTGGGACCCTCCAGGCCTCTCCATGCCCCAGCATGAAAGGATTAACCCCGGTTCAATAGGGGGTTTCCCTGACCCAGCTCTGGGGGCCATTGTCCTTCCTGACTGGTGGATGGCCCTGGCAATATTTGGTATTTTCCCTGGCTCTGCCCCAATATCAATCCCTCCACCCATAAGTTCAGAATCCTCGGAGAGGGGTATCCATTTCACAGAACCCCTCTGCATCCTTCAAAGCCTACCTTAATGTCACTTCCTTCAGGAGGCCCTCCCAGATTTCTTCACCACCCCCAGAGTGAATAGGTCCCTCCCCCCTGCCAGGCTCCCAGGTATCTTGAGCCATTCAGCACACCTTGCTCTGATCCTCACACTCAGGCCCTTCTCCTCCCATCCTGTGTGAGCACCTTGATGCCAGAGACCATCTTCCTCTCATCTTTGCAGCCTCAGTACCAAGGGCCATTATAAGCACAGCACAGATTTCATGGAGTGGCTGAATGATTTGTTTGTTGTGTGATCACTGTACTGAGTCAATATCAGTCATCTTTGGTCATGAGCATGCCCCTTGACCCAGATTCCTACAGGAGCACGCATATAGGGGCCCTGCTGGCTGGGGCTGGGGATGGGGGTGGGGTGGGGAGTTCAAGGGAAGGCGAGGTTTAGGATAAGAGTCCCAAGGGCGCGGGCTCAGCAGGGCCCGTTCTCATGCTCTCTGGCCCAGGAGGAGTGATTCTCCATCTGGCAGGCCCAACTGTGGTGCTGGGACAGGGACAGGAGCAGAGGCCACAGGAGGAGAGAGGGAGGTTGTGGGGGGAGCTCGAGGAAACCCATGGTAACCGGGCAGGGGGAGGAAAAACAGCCACACAGTGTTATTGTTACAGAACCATTAAATACAACTTATACACAAGCCGGGCGGTGTCAGCAGGGCAGGGAGAGTGCGAGAGGGTCAGGGGTGAGCAGTCCGGGCTCGGTCCTGGAGGAGGCTGAGGCTGCCATCGTGGGAGGGGCTGGGCTGGCGGAGGCCGGGCTGCCTGTGGAGGCCTTGAAGCTTTGCCAGCAGCTCCTGGATGAAGTCCTGAGACAGGACGGGGGAGCTGAGAACGTGGGAACATCGTGGGGGCACCCCTTGCCCCTGTCCAGCCCAGTCCCTGACCTGGGTGCCTCCTCCTGTTCTCTGATTGTGGGGTTGGGGGAGTTAGGGGCGGAGGCTATAGACATAGAGAGAAAAGTGAGCTAGAAGAAAGACAGAGATGGGGAAAGAGCAATGGGAGGAATGGAGAGAAAGAGCTAGGAAGAGAGAGAGAGATCCAAGGAGACAGATAGGGAGTGGGGGAGGGGGAGAAACAGACACAGACAGAAAGAGAGAGACGTGTAGAGATAGAGACAGACAGAGACATAGGGACAGAGAAAGAAACACAGACACGTGGAGACAGGTCCCCAGAGATAGATCCAGGGCGGACAGAAACGCAGTGACGTTTGTCCCTCAGAGCTAGCTGAAGAAACATGAATAGTTTTCCCTTTTAAAGCAGGGAAGGAAGTGGGAGGGGTTGGGCCGCTCAGCTTCAGGGCCTGGGAAGATGGAGGGCCCCCAGAGGTAGGGAAGGGAGCCCGGGGTGGCAGAGGCAGTGACAGGGGAGAAGGACAGAGGGAGACTGAGCCTGAAGGTTGGCGGCCAAAGGACAGGCACAGGAGAGACAGAAACAAGACAGATGGGGGAGGACAGAATGGAGCCCCCTTGGCAGGTGGGGGAGAAGGGGAGAGAGACAAGGAGGAGGACAAAAGACACCCCTGCAGACCAGAAAGAGCTGCAGAGGGCGGGGGAGGGGGTTCCCCAGAGACCCTTCTGCCTGTCCCAGGCATGGTCAGCTTCTTCCTACTCCCCCATCAGAGAACTTGGGGCCAGAACAGGGCCCGTAATGAAGGAGAGAAAACTCACCTGGACAGGTTTCCCACACGACTTCAGGAGTCCCTAAAACCCCCAACCAAAAAAAAAACAAACAAACAAAAAACAAAAAACAAAACAAAACAAAACAGTAAATGATGAACAGCTACTCCCCTCCAGCCCCTTCCCTTTCCCAAAAAGCCCCAGCAGCAAGACAAATGGAAGTCAGACTCCAGGGTGGACTGCCTACCAAGCTTCAAGAGAGGAACAGAGCCCAAGGGGCATGTGGAGTGACTCAGGGCAGGGGTGAGTCACTAGATCCAGAGAGGGCGAGAGGGTCGCACAGCACTTCTCTCCTCTAAAAAGGCATACGCCATAAGCAAGGACATGGCTGCCAAACTGCCTGGGTTCGATGCCCAGCTCTGCTCCTTCTGAGCTGTGTGACACTAGGCAAGGGATTCAACCTCTCTGAGCCTCATTTTCCTCATGGGGAAAATGGAGTTCACACTAGCGACTGCTTCAGAGGGTTTTGTGAGGGTTAAATGAGTGAATACATGTAAAGCCATCAGTGCCCAGCATCTAGTGAGCACTCAGTAAACATGTGAACTACTGCTATTATTTTTAGGGAGGTGCAAAGTGGGGACCTGGAGGACACTTCCCCCCCACCTACCTGGATTTTCCGGCTTCTCTCCTCTTCACTCTCTAACTCCAACAATTCATCAATGTTGATCTCATCGGGCATGTCTGCCTCCTAGGGCCAGGGAGAGAGGGGTGCCTAGGATCGCCTTCCCTCCCTCCCTCGCCTTTGTCCAGGGCTCTGCAGGAGCCCCACCGGCCCCAGGGCCCAGCTGGCGGGTTCTGGAGCATTAATGTGGCAGTCAGGGACAGCACTGCCAAGGCAGGACATCTGGGTGTTGGGGGGGAGGGGTGACAGATGGGCTGATGGAGCCCCAGGGCCCTGTACCAGCCCGATGCCTGGGCCCATGGGCCCCGGGAGCCTCGGGGCTGGCACGGGTCTCTCGCCTTGGCTCCAGTTCCCACAGAGGAAAACAGGCCTAGTGGAGTCCTGGAATGTCAGATTCTGGGATTCAGGAGAGGGGCTGGCTTCTGCCCTTTCAAGGAAAAGTCTTAGCACTAGGTGTGGGGGAGGAGAGGCTGGCAGCCAGCAGCCAGCTGGGGCGGCCCCTTCCCCCAGGGGACAGGAAGGGAGGGGACAGCTTGGGCCAGGCCCTGGGGGGCCAAAATGCAGCCTGATGAGACCGGAAGGAGGACCACTGAGGCCCCTCAAGGTGGGTGGGTGGGATGAGTCATGAGCTCAACTCAGCTGCTAAGAGCGGGGCGCTTAGTGTGGCCTCTACAGGCAGTGGCCCAAGCGCAGGCTGGCTCAGTACCCCTGCTGGGAACAGGACCCAGCTGTCCCCAGCTGTTGAGGGAGCAAGAGAGCCTTGGAGTTATGAATCCTTTCCTCCCCAACCCAAAGTCCGGCTGTCGGCTTCAGGCCTGGGGCTTCAGGGCTGGATGGTCCTGGTTCATGTGTGGTGAAAAGGCTTCAGCAAGGACACAGGTGTGTGCGTCTGCCAGGGCCACTGCCTGATGTCAAGGGCCCGGGGCTGGTTGAGCAGGCAGAGGGACCCGGCATCGTGCAGTGGCTTCGTATAGTGGCCTATGGTCCTGCAGGTGTGAGGTGTGTGGCTCTGGCTTGGGTGCGTGACACATCAGCATGTGTCCACAGTCAGCTGTGGGGCCCACCACCCAAGCATGGCCTCATAGATGACACCTGCCACTAGCAACCAGATTGGTTCACTGGTATGGGCCCAGGTGTGAGTCTGAGAACAGAGGGACTGCATGTCACTGTGGGGGAAGGGCCATGCCTTCCACCATTGTCGCACCATGAAGAGGAGGAATCGTGGGTCCTGTGTCCACTGTAGCATACAGAAGTCACAGAAGGCCCAGAGCAATGGCTCACGCCTGTAATCCTGACATTTTGGGAGCCTAACAAGAGAGAATTGCTTGAGCCCAGTAGTTCAAGACCAGCCTGGGCAACATAGCGAGGCCCGATCTCTTTTTCTTCTTTTTTTTTTTTGAGACAGAGTCTCCTTCTGTCACCCAGGGTGGAGTGCAGTGGCACGATCTCGGCTCACTGCAACCTCAGCCTCCCAAGTTCAAGTGATTCTCCTGCCTCAGCCTCCCAAGTAGCTGGATTACAGGTGCCCGCCACCATGCCCGGCTAATTTTTGCATTTTTAGTAGAGATGGAGTTTCACCATGTTGGCCAGGCTAGTCTCGAACTCCTGACCTCAAGTGATCTGCCCACCTCGGCCTCCCGAAGTTCTGGGATTACAGGCGTGAGCCACCGTGCTCGGCCGGTAAGGCCCCACCTCTAAGGAAAAGAAAAAAGAAGTCACTGAAAGTGTGACTTCAAGCAGAAGCTCGAGTGATGAAGTACCTGTGTCTGTCAATACATGGAGCTATGGCTTAGGCTCTTGTGTGCCTGTGAACAGCAGTGTGTTCTGCAGTTGTATGTCTGCCTGTTCCTATAGCTTACAGTTTTATGTCTGGGTGTAGTTATAAACTCTGTTGGGTTTTGTTTGTTTTTGAGACACGGTCTCACTCTGTTGCCCAGGCTGGAGTGCAGTGGCGCAATCTTGGTTCACTGCAACCTTGGCCTCCCAGGCTCAAGCAATCCTCCCACCTCAGCCTCCCGAGGAGCTGAGATTACAGGTGTGTATGTGCCACCATGCCCGGCTACGTTTTAATATTTTTGGTAGAGACAGGTTTTTCCCATGTTGCCCAGGCTGGTCTTGAACTCCTGACGTCAAGCAATCCTCCCGCCCCGGCCTCACAAAGTGCTGGGATTACAGGCGTGAGCCACTGTGCTAGGCCAATTTCTGTTGTTTTATGTCTTTGAGTGGCTGTGGATCAGCGCTTATGCTTGCAGGTGGTCATAGTTTTTAGGAGATAGGAAGGGCCATAACTTGAGTCATTTTGTGTTCCAGTGGGGTTGTGCTGTGTCTGACTACGGCTATGGCCCACACCGCTGTGTCTCCGGGTGGCTGTGGCTGTAGCACATGTTGAACTGTAGGTGACCCTCCACCAACCCCCACACCCCCCGCCCCCGCTTGTGTCCTTGTGGGTTTGTGCATGGCTGTTACTTCTGTGTTGTGTCCATGAGCGGCTAGAGCTTCCTTCACTGTGCACATCTGTGTCTGCTTTTGCTTCCTTTGCCGTGGGTCTCTGTGTGGCTGTATCTCCCCTGTCACTATGTCTATGTTTGGCTTTATGACACCCGCCTTCCCCCACTCTTTCTCCAGACGTGGTAGTTTCAGCTCAACTTAGCCTCCTCCCTCCTCATATGCTAAACTCCTGGCCCTCCCCAGGCGTTTGGACACATCTCTGGAGACCCAGGTGTTTGTATGTTGCTCTCGGTGTGTCCACAAGCACAATGCCATAGGCCACGGACGGCCAGGCCAGTGAGTGCCCGGCCCTGGGGCACTCGTCCTCTTGTGCAGTCCAGGCTGACCGTGCACCAGCGAGTGAGCACCGAGACCCCAAGGGCGTGGGATCTCCGCGCCTGGGCTCCATCTGTCCCCGACCACTCCCGAGCCCTCCCCGGGCTCACCATGCCGCGGTACAGCTCCTCCAGGCGCCCGTCGATCCACTTCTCCACGTCCAGCCG
Source organism: Rhinopithecus roxellana (assembly GCF_007565055.1). Taxonomy (NCBI): domain Eukaryota; kingdom Metazoa; phylum Chordata; class Mammalia; order Primates; family Cercopithecidae; genus Rhinopithecus; species Rhinopithecus roxellana. The sequence continues at coordinate 134,096,629 of NC_044560.1, read as the reverse complement.
TCGCTGCAGCTCCCGCCGGTCATACTTGACGGTGACGCGCGCGTGCCGCTTCTGCAGCCCCCCGGGACTGCCCCCCGGCCCGCGGGCCCGCGATGGAGACTGCAGCTTGCTCAACACGCGCTTGCCCAGCCGCTGAGCTGCCATCGCGCTGCTGGCCTCAGCCCGGTCCCGCGCTGTGCGCCTTCGCCTCGCGCCCCGGGTGCTTCTTACGGGCCGGGGCGGGGCTGGCCGGGGGCGGGGGCTCGGTCTCGCCTGGAGGTCGGCCCCGCCCCGGCTGCCTCGGGCCTCAGTTTCCCCGTCTGCAATGCGAGAGTAGGCCTCTGCGTCGGCTTCAGGCACGCAGTCGTGCGGCGTTCAGGTATGGGTGGGGACCCAGAACTACGGGCGGGTCCCTGTGTCGGGGGCTCCGGGGCCTGGATCCCGTGGGGCGGGGGCCCGGGACAGACACTCGGGACCCGGCCTGTCTGCGCCCTCTGGCGGTGGCAGGGGTGGTGCGGGAGCGCCTGCGCCGCCATCGCTGTAGAAGGTCGAGCAATCACTCGTTCTTTCGTTCGTTCATTCATTCATTCACTCATCCATCCATTTGTTCACTCATTCCGTTTAACGAATTTATTTTTTGAGTCGGTGTCTCTCTTTGTCACCCAGGCTGGAGTGCAGTGGCGCGATCTCGGCTCACCGCAACGTCAGCCTCCCAGGTTCAAGCGATTCTCCTGCCTCAGCCTCCCAAGTAGCTAGGATTACAAGGATGCACCACCACACCCGGCTAATTTTTGTATTTTTAGTAGAGACGGGGTTTCGCCATGTTGCCCAGGCTGGTCTCGAACTCCTGACCTCAAGTGATCTGCCTGCCTCCGCCTCCCAAAGTGTGGGTATTACAGGCGTGAGCCACCGCCCCTGGGCCCATTCAAGGAGTATCTATTAAGTATCCACTCTGTACCAGACACTGCTCTACGCTCCAGGGATACAGCAGGGAACAAAACAGACAAGCCCAGTCCCACGCAGTTGACAGCTGTAGCCAGGACACAAGAGAAACACAGTAAGCATGGTATTATACAGTTTATTATCATATAAGTGCTTTGGAGAAATATAAAGCAGAAAAGGACAAATGGAGTGAGGGTAGGGTTGCAATTTTAGCGAGGGTGGCCAGGAAGTCCCTTACTTCAAAACAGTCGTACCACTTCTAATTATAAGCAGCAAGAATTATACTTTAAAATTTAAATGTGGCTGGGTGCAGTGGCTCACGCCTGTAATCCCAGAACTTTGGAAGGCCAAGGTGAGTGGATCACGAAGTCAGGAGTTCAAGACCAAACTGGCCAACATGCTGAAACCTCATCTCTCTAAAAATACAAAAGTTATCTGGGCGTAGTGGCACATGCCTGTAATTCCAGCTACTTGGGAGGCTGAGGCAGGAGAATTGCTTCAACCCGGGAGGCGGAGGTTTCAGTGAGCCAAGATAGCACCATTGCACTCCAGCCTGGGCAACAAGAGCAAGACTCTATCTCAAAATAAATAAATTAATTAAATTACATTAAATAAATAATCGTTTATTTATTATTGGTGGTTCATGCCTGTAATCCCAGCACTCTGAGAGGCCAAGGTGGGCAGATCACCAGGTCCGGAATTAGAGACCAGCCTGGCCAACATGGTAAAACCCCATCTCTACTAAAAATACAAAAAAAAAAAAAAAAAAAAAAATAGCCAGGCGTGGTGGTGTGCACCTGTAATTGCAGCTACTGGGGAGGCTGAGGCAGAAGAATTGCTTGAACCCAGGAGGCGGAGGTTGCAGTGAGCCGAGATGGTGCCCCTGCACTCCGGCCTGGGTGACAGAGCAAGACTCCATCTCAAAAAAAAAAAAAAAAAAAAATTGTAGAGACAGGGTTTCCCTATGTTGCCTAGGCTGTTCTCCAATTCCTGAACTCAAGCAATCCTCCCAACTTGGCCTCCCAAGGTGCTAGGATTATAGGCATGAGCCACCTCACCCCACCAATCAGCCATAATGTAAAACTTTTGAGTTTCAAAGAACATCATCAAGAAAGTGAAGAGATAACCCATAGAATGGTAGAAAAAAATAGCAATCATGTAACTCATAAGGTGCTGGGATGAGCCACCACACCGGGCTGAACTGTACACTTTAAAAAGGTGAGTTGGGCTGGGCACAGTGACTCACGCCTGTAATCCCAGCACTTTGGGAGGCCAAGGCGGGTGGATCACGTGAGGTCAAGAGTTAGAGACCAACCTGGCTAACATGGTGAAACCCTGTCTCTACTAAAAATACAAAAATTAGCTGGGCATGGTGGCACATGCCTGTAACCCCAGCTACTTGGGAGGCTGAGGCAGGAGAATTGCTTGAACCCAGGAGGGGGATGTTGCAGTGAGCCGAGATCATGCCATCGCACTCCAGCCTGGGCAACAAGAGTGAAAGTCCATCTGTAAACAAATAAATAAATAAGGGTGAGTTGTATGGTATGTGAGTTATATCTCAATAAAGCTGGGTTTTTGTTTGTTTGTTTTTTGAGATAGAGTCTCACTCTGTCGGCGAGGCTGGAGTACGATGGCACAATCTCAGCTCACTGCAACCTCTGCCTCCCGGGTTCAAGCAATTCTCCTGCCTCAGCCTCCCGAGTAGCTGGGATTACAAGGGTGTGCCACCATGCCCGGCTAATTTTTGTATTTTTAGTAGAGATAGGGTTTCACCATATTGGCCAGGCTGGTCTTGAACTCCTGACCTCACGTAATCCACCCACCTCGGCCTTCCAAAGTGCTGGGATTTCAGGCGTGAGCCACCGTGCCAGGCCTCAATAAAGCTGTTTTATTTCTAAATTAAAAACAGGCCAGGCGCCATGGCTCACGTCTGTAATCCCAGCACTTTGGGAGGCTGAAGTGAGTGGATCATCTGAGGTCAGGAATTTGAGACCAGCCTGGCCAACATGGTGAACCTGTCTCTACTAAAAATGCAAAAAAATTAGCCAAGCATGGTGGTGTACCCCTGTAATCCCAGCTACTCGGGAGGCTGAGGTGGGAGAATTGCTTGAACCTGGGAGGCGGAGGCCGCAGTGAGCTGAGCTCGCACCATCACACTCCAGCCTGGGCGACAGAGCAAGACCCCATCTCTAAAAAAATAAAAATAAAAAACAACTATCCATAGCTCCCCATGGCCCGCAGTCTAAAGGACAAACTCCTTGGTTTAGCAGTCCCAGCTCTGCCAGGGACAGTCCCATTTCAGTACCTTTCACTCCCAGTTCCCTCTGCCAGGAAAGTTCTTCCCTAGAATATCAGCAGGGCTCACTCCTTCACCTCCCTCCAATGTCACTGTTCAGTGAGGTCTTCCTTGGCCATGCTATTTCACACTGCAACTCTCATGCCCCTCACCGAGCTCTGTTTGATACATAACACTTACCACTTTCTAACATTTGAGATATATATATTTTTTCTCTTTTTTCTTTTTTTGAGATGGAGTCTCACTCTGTCACCCCAGGCTGGAGTGCAGTATTGTGATCTTGGCTCACTGCAACCTCCGTCTCCCGGGTTCAAGAGATGCTCCTGCTTCAGCCTCCTGAGTAGCTGGGACTACAGTTGTGTACCACTGCGTCTGCTTACTTTTTATATTTTCAGTAGAGATGGGGTTTCACCATGTTGGTCAGGCTGATCTCGAACTCCTGACTTCAGATGATCTGCCCATCTTGGCCTCCCAAAGTGCTGGAATTATAGGCATGTGCCACCACGACCGGCCTCTAACAATATATATAATGTACTCATTTAATGTATTGTCTATGCCGGGTGTGGTGGCTCACGCCTGTAATCTCAACACTATAGGAGGCTGAGGCAGGAGAAGCAATTACATCCAGGAGATGAAGACCAGATTGGACAACATAGTGAGACCTTGTCTCTACAAAAAAAAAAAAAAAAAAAAAAAAAAAAAGCCAGGTGCAGTGGTGCATGCTTGTAGTCCCAGTTACTCTGGAGGCTGAGTTGGGAGAATCACTTGAGCCCGGGAAATGAAGGACGCAGTGAACTGTGATCGCACCACTGCACTCCAGCCTGGGTGATAGAGTGAGACCCTGTCTCAAAAAGAAAAATGTCATATTTTCTGTTCTGTGCAGTGACAGAAAAAAAGATTATTGTCTGTTTTCCAACTAGTAGCATACCAAAGGAAGGGGGACAGGAGTGGTCCACTTTGGGTACAGGTAAAAAGAGGGTACACTGTCTGTAGAGAATTTAAAAATAAAAAAACTGACCAAGGCTGGGCATGGTGGCTCACACCTGTAATCACAGCACTTTGAGAGGCCAAGGTAGGGAGATCACCTGCGGTCAGGAGTTCAAGACCAGCCTGGCCAACATGGTGAAACCCTGTCTCCATAAAAATATAAAAATTAGCCAGGTGTGGTGGCACACGCCTGTAATCCCAGCTACTTGGGAGACTGAGGCAGGAGAATCGCTTGAGCCCAGGAGGTGGAGGTTGCGGTGAGCCGAGATCGTGCCATTGCACTCCAGCCTGGGCCACAGAGTGAGACTCCGTTTCAAAAAAAAACAAAACTGACCAAAAGTTGGTCTGGTTTTTATTTTCCTTTGCACTGACATTTCTAAACAGTGTCAATGATAAAATAGTCCTCCCCAGGGAAGAAACAGAAACAAAAACCTTTTGGTGGCCTGCTTTCTAAACAATTGATGCAATACAAAACAGGGGGAAAAGAAAAACAATTGATGCAATTACTGTCACGTTTGTTTTTATTTCTTTTTTTTTTTTGAAATGGAGTCTCACTCAGTTGCCCAGGCTAGAGTGCAGTGGTGCGATCTCGGCTCACTGCAAGCTCCGTCTCCCGGGTTCACGCCATGCTCCTGCCTCAGCCTCCCGAGTAGCTGGGACTACAGGCGCCCACCACCACGCCCGGCTAATTTTTTGTATTTTTAGTAGAGACGGGGTTTCACCGTGTTAGCCAGGATGGTCTCGATCTCCTGACCTCGTGATCCGCCCGTCTCGGCCTCCCAAAGTGCTGGGATTACAGGCCTGAGCCACTGCGCCCAGCTTTTGTTTCATTTTTTGTGATGGAGTTTCGCTCTTGTTGCCCAGGCTGGAGTACAATGGCGCGATCTCAGCTCACTGCAACCTCCACCTCCCAGGTTCAAGCAATTCTCCTGCCTCAGCCTCCTGAGTAGCGTGGATTACAGGCATCTGCCACCACACCCAACTAATTTTGTATTTTTAGTAGAGACAGGGTTTCCCATGTTGGTCAGGCTGGTCTTGAACTCCCAACCTCAGGTGATCTGCCCACCTCAGCCTCCCAAAGTGCTGGGATTACAGGCGTGAGCCACCACGCCCAGCCTACTGTCAAGTTTCTTTTTCTTGTTTTGTTTTGTTGTTGTTGTTGTTTTAGACGGAGTCTCGCTCTGTTGTCCAGGCTGGAGTGCAGTGGCACAATATCAGCTCACTGAAAACTCCGCCTCCTGGGTTCAAGCGATTCTCCTGCCTCAGCCTCCCAAGTGGCTGGGGCTACAGGCACACGCCATCATGCCCAGCTAATTTTCGTATTTTTAGTAGAGACAGGGTTTCACTATGTTGGCCAGGTTGGTCTTGAACTCCCGACCTCATGATCTGCCCACCTCAGCCTCCCAAAGTGCTGAAATTACAGGTGTGAGCCACCCCCGGACTCTTTTTTTTTTTTTTTAGAACGAGTCTCGTGCTGTTGCTCAGGCTGGAGTGCAGTGGCACAATATTGGCTCACTGCAAACTCCACTTCCCAGGTTCAAGCGATTCTCCTGCCTCAGCCTCCTGAGTAGTTGGGACTACATGCGCCTGCCACCACGCCCAGCTAATCTTTTGTATTTTTTTCAGTAGAGACGGGGTTTCACCGTGTTAGCCAGGATGGTCTCCATCTACTGACCTCGTGATCCGCCCGCCTTGGTCTCCCCCCAAAGTGCCGGGATTACAGGCATGAGCCACCGCACCTGGCCCTCCTTTTGAGCTTTTGTGTTTAAAGCTCAAAACTGGACGGAAACCCCATCTCTACAAAAAATACAAAAATTAGCTGGGTGTGGTGGCGGGTGCCTGTAATCCCAGCTACTCAGGAGGCTGAGATAGGAGAATCGCTTGAACCCGGAAGGTGGAGGCTGCAGTGAGAGCTGAGATCCCACCACTGCATTCCAGCCTGGGCAACAAGCGAAACTCTGTCTCAAAATAAAAGAAAAGAAAGAAAGAATAGGCCTATGCCTTCTTCCAAGCCTCAACGGCTCAGCACATACTTCTCTGTTTTCATGCTCAAGCCTGGGTTTAGTGGGTCTGAGTGGCAGTGGGAGATTCAAGTGCTGGGAGAGACCTTTGGCCTCACATTCAGACTCCACCTTGAGTCCCATGACGTCACTGCAAGGTTAGACTTCCACTGTTTAAGGTAAACACCATTTTGATAACTCAGTTATCAAAATGTATTATTGTGCTACGAGGGACGCTGACGAGTGGGCGTGGCCCTGGCTCCTGAACACACTATTCTCTTTCCTGCCTGAAGACCTCTGCATTTGCTGTTCCTGATGCGTGGAATGTTTGTCCCTTGGCCTTTATTATCCTTCAGAGTTCATTATCAAAGCCACCCCTCACAGAGCCCTTCCTCCACCACCCAATTCAAATGATCTCTTGTTATTTTCTATCCCAGCTCCTGATTCATTTTCTGCCTGGCACTGTTAAAAGTGTTTTCAGGCCTGGTGTGGTGATTCATGCCTGTAATACAACACTGTTGGAAGGATGAGACAGGAGGATCCCTTGAAGCCAGGAGTTTGAGACCACCTTGCGCAACACAGCAAGACCCGTGTCTCCACAAAAAATGTAAAAATCAGCTGGGTGTGGTGGCTCACATCTGTAGTCCCAGCTACTTGGAAGGCTGAGGTGGGAGGATCCCTTGAGCCCGGGAGGTCAAGAATGCAGTGAGCCAAGATCATGCCATTGCACTCCAGCCTGGGCAACAAGAACAAAACTCCATCTCAAAAAAAAAAAGAAAGAAAGAATTTACAAAAAGTGTTTTCAATAATAATGCATTTATTTTGATTACCTTGTTGGCTGTCCTCTACTCATGTGCCTTCCCCACTCCATTCCCCTTTCTAGAGTCAGCTCACATAACTCCTCTTCCAGGAAGCCTTCTTTGACTCCCAGGCTTGGTCAGGTGTCTCCTCTGGGATTCCCCAGGGGCTTCCTTTCTCTCAATTCTGATGCTGCCTGTGCTAAGTATTTGTCTCCGTATCTGTCCTGAGACCCTTGGAGCCAGGGCCCGGGACTGTTGTTTTTGCATGGGCCTATCACCTCCTCCAGGAAGCCCTCCTTGGCCCTCTCTCAGGCTGGATGGGAAAGCTGTCTGGGCTCCCATCATGCCCTGGTTTTCTAGCGTCCCAGCTTCTGATCCCTCAGCTTGGCCTTCCCCATTACAGCTTTCATCACTTTGCGCTAAGCGTCCGCTATCGCTACTCTGGGCCATTCCTGCTCGGTGACTCAGGGACCAGTCTGGCATGGCCACTGCTGGGTCCCCAGCATTAAGCCCCGGAGCATGAGCCCAGTGAACTTTGAATTCAGGAAGGAATTCACAGGAAAGCTGTGGCGAGGCGGGCAGAAAACCACAGGCTTCCAAGAAACGCGTGTCTGCCGCCCCCTCCTCCCACCCTGAGGCCAGTCCAATGGCGGAGGCCCTCCCCGGACTTGTCACCAAGCCCACGGTAAGTGTGAAAGGTGCTCAGCGAGCTGGCGCCCCACCCCGCCAGGTTTGTTGGGGGCGAGGCTCGCGCAAGTCCCGCCTCTTACCCCGGCACCAGGGGCGGACCCAGGTGCGCCCAGGGCGGGGGAGTGGCTGCGCAGGTGCCGGCCCTTTGCGCCTGCGCCCTGCTAGCCCTGCCTAGCCAGGTGTGCCCCGCCCCCTCCCTGCCCTGCCACCTTCGGGAGCCGCTTCCAAAGGCGTTCGCCATTGGCTCTGGCGACCCCTGCGCGTTGGAAGGTGTAGCGGGGCTCTGAACGCGCGAAGGACCGTTGAGTGTCGCAGGCGGCGAAGGTGCGAGTGAGGAGCAGACCCAGGCATCGCGCGCCGAGAAGGCCGGGTGTCCCCGCACCGAAGGTCCGGAAAGGCGACTTCCGGGGGCTTCGGCACCTGGCTGACCCTCAGGGAGCGCCGGCACCTGAACGCTAGGCGCTCCAGTGCGCGTGCGCGGCGAGGGGCTTCCCGCACCTGATCGCGAGACCCCAACGGTTGGCTGCTTGTGGCGTCACATGCGCGTCTCGGCGGAGCGGGCAATGGCGCAGCTGTGCGGGTTGAGGCGGGGCCGGGCGCTTCTCGCCCTGCTGGGATCTCTGCTCCTCTCTGGGGTCCTGGCGGCCGACCGAGAACGGAGCATCCACGGTGAGGGCCGGGCGGGGAGGCTGGAGGCGGGGCGCAGGGGGCAGGGGCTCGGGGGTCAACGGGGGTCTGAGCAGGGAGAACTGGCGGGGGAGGAAACTGAGGGCGACTTGATGGCGTTCAGCGGGTGTGGTGGAACCAGCCCTGGAGGATTGAGCCTTGAGATGAGGTTTGGGAGCCCTCGAGAGCGAAGACGGGCGGAGGAGCGAGGGTTAGGAGAGTTTCCTTCGGGTGAAGGAAGAGTCTAGGGGTATTGACCAAGAAGGCGTGGCACTGTCCCTTCCTGTGCAGGAACGGGGTGAGCAGCCGCACTGAAGACCTGCCTCCTCCTGGCGGTGGAAAGTTCCATGGCCAAAGCCCAGGGAGAGGCCAGGCCTGTGAGAGGGTGGGGGTTGGATTGGGTGACCTGGTGGCCGTTTTAGACTCAGGGAAGAAGCCCACCTCACCCCTGCCTCTTTGGAGATTGGACGAGAGCCTCCCCCGAAGTTTTTGTAGTTGAGTTGCAGTAGGTGCCCGAGAAGGAGGGAGCAAGAAAGGAAACAAGCGTTGGGGAACAGGAAGCTCTGCTGAGGCGCGAGAGAGTACTGGCAGCTGGGGTTGGGTTCTTTGAATTGGTCCTTAGAAGTCAGTGGCGAATAAGGTGATTTAAACCTCTACACTCTTAAGGAAGTGTGGTCTGAAAGGTCTCTTTGAACAAGTGTTGTTATAACCTTAACTGCTTCAGACAAGCACCAGCGGGTTTTGAAAAGAGCTCTCTTGAAAGAATTCATTGATTCAGCAAAACTTAACACAGGCCCTGCTACGAGTCAGGCACTGGCGCTGGTGGTAACAGTTAACTCAGACGAGCTGGGTTCCTGCATTCACAGAGCTAATATTCTAGTGGGAGAGGCAGAGCTAGTGAAGGTTTATTTTATTTTTTTTTGAGAGGAGTCTCGCTTTGTCGCCCAGGCCGGAGTGCAGTGGCCCGATCTCGGCTCACTGCAAGCTGTGCCTCCCTGGTTTACGCCATTCTCCTGCCTCAGCCTCCGAGTAGCTGGGACTACAGGTGCGCACCACCACTCCCGGCTAATTTTTTGTATTTTTAGTAGAGACGGGGTTTCACCGTGTTAGCCAGGATGGTCTCCATCTCCTGACCTCCTGATCGGCCCGCCTGGGCCTCCCAAAGTGCTGGGATTACAGGCGTGAGCCACCGCGCCCCGCTAGTGAAGGTTTAAAAAGCACTTGCCATGAGATTAAGTTACTGAGAATTTTTTTTATTTTATTTTATTTTATTATTTTTTTTATTATTATTATACTTTAAGTTCTAGGGTACATGTGTATAACGTGCAGGTTTGTTACATATGTATACTTATGCCATGTTGGTGTGCTGCACCCATCAACTCGTCAGCACCCATCAATTCATCTTTTATATCATGTATAACTCCCCAATGCAATCCCTCCCTCCTCCCCCCTCCCCCAAGTTACTGAGAATTAAATGAACCAGGTGAAGTACACCAACAGGGTGACGTAAGATGTTGGGGGTGGCTTTAGCTCAGGTGGTCGGTGGAAGTCTCTGTGAGGAGGGTGACATATGAGCTCTAACATGAAGAATGAGGAGGCAGTAGCCATACAGAGACCTGGGGGACCAGTGTCCAGTTGCAGGCAATAGAGTACAAAAGCCTTGAAGCTGGAACGAGCTTGGTTGGGTTCAGGGAAAAGACAGAACCAGCCTGGCTGGAGCAGGCATGAAGGAGGGGGGGACTGGAGGAGAATGGGAGGTGGGAGAGGTAGGCTGCAGCCAGATGGCCTAGGGCTTTATAGACAGATACTGGGTGCAAAGAGAGAGCAGTCTGGATTCAGGACTAGATCTTTTAAAAAAAGAAAAGGCCAAGGCTGGGCGCGGTGGCTCACACCTGTAATTCCTGCACTTTGGAAGGCCAAGGTGGGCAGATTACTTGAGGTCAGGAGTTCGAGACCAGCCTGGCCAACATGGTGAAACCCGTCTCTTACTACAAAATACAAAAAATTAGCCGGGAGCGGTAGCGTGCACCAGTAATCCTAGGTACTCAGGAGGCTGAGGCAGGAGAATTGCTTGAACCCGGGAGCCGGATGTTGCAGTGAGCCGAAATCGCGCCACTGCATTCCAGCCTGGGCAACAAGAATGAAACTCCATCTCAAAAAAAAAAAAAAAAAATATATATATATATATATATATGGCCGGGCAATGTGGCTCATGCCTGTAATCCCAGCACTTTGGGAGGCCGAGGCAGGCAGATCACTTGAGGCCAGGAGTTCAGCACCACCCTAGGCAACATGATGAAACGCCGTCTCTACCAAAAATACAAAAATTAGCTGGGCATGGTGGTGCGTACCTGTAGTCCCTGCTACTTGGGAGGCTGAGGCAAGAAAATCGCTTGAAGCTCAGAGGCGGAGGCTGTAGTGAGCTGAGATCAAGCCACTACACAGCAGCCTGGGCGACAGAGCAAGACTCCGTCTCAAAAGAAAAAAGAAAAAGAAAAAAGAGCAGGATAGGTGTGTACCAGATCATCACCTGTGGTAACTTTTGGGGACTGGTTAATTTCCCTATGCCCCAGGCAGGAGAAAAAAGTGAATTGGTGGGGAGAGGCTCAGCTGTAGGTGACTGGGAGTCAGGCATGCAGACGCTGACCGTTCTTGCAATCAGAACCAGAATTTGGCAGCTCTGCTGGACTTCCTCAGGTGAAGTAATTACGTTAGGATGTACCTCCCAGTTACCTGGCCTCTTGCTACCTCTGGTGCTTACTCTGAGCTCGGATGTGCCGTTTAACCTTTGAGACAGCTGGGTGCGGTGGTGAAGTTACGTGCCTTGTCCGAGGTCACTCTGCAGTGGTAATGGACAAAGCAGGTCTCACTGCAGAGGCCTTCTCTGTTCAGAGTGGCCTCCCTGACTGCTGCTGCCGGCTGGACCTACTGACCTTTCAGAAGTACTGGTGTCTGACTGGGTGAACTAATGCCCTCACTTATCACAAGTTCTGTTTGTTTGAAAGCTTGAACAGCTTAATCGGAAGCAGGTGGCAGTTTTGATTTTTTTTTTTCCTCCCTCTTTCCTGATTGCCTCTGTTTTCTCCAGAAGCGAGTCATCCACTGGGAGTGTGGTGTTGCTGAAGCTCCATGCAGTGGCTCAGGTGCTGCCGGATGAATGTCGTGGTGAGGGAGGAGTGAGCAGAGAATGTGTGAGGGAGTGAGGATGGGGTTGGTCAAGAAATTTATTCTGTGTGAAGATATGAGGGGGCGGAGGGCCGAGTTGGTAGGGCCAGCAGATTGTTGGAGTTGAGATTCTGAAGGGAATGAATCAGACAGATAGGATGCAGTGGGTAGTGAGTGAGATGCATGAGAGGGAGGTTCTGAAGAGGTGGCAGTTATTGAGACAGGTCTAGGTGTGACCCTGAGAGGGAGGGAGGCGAGGGTGGGACGAGATCAGCTGGAGGTCTTGGAACCTCCAGAGAACCGTCTACCTGGATATAGAAATCTCTAAGAATGATAATAAGAGCAGCGGGAGAGGTGGCAGGCCCGGAGCTAAAGTTGGGAAGAAAGGAGTAGTTGTCTGAGTTGGCAGACAACGTGCCAGGCAGGGTAGTGAATGATTTACTCTGATAATGGGAGTCTGCCAGCTGGGGGTTTTGGGAAGGGTGGAGGGAGAACAGTCCAGAAGCAGCTCCCGGGAGCAAGGAGACCTCCCTACTTGGAAGGGCCCCAGGAAGTGTGTCCTCAAAGGAGATTGCAATTAGGTGAGAGGGTGGCAACAATGTTCAGAGGAGAGATTGAGGACATGGAAGATTTGCCGAAGACCAGTCCTGAGTACCAGGGGCCCCAGGAGTTGGAGGAGGGGAGATGGGGACAAAGCATACCCCGCCGTGTGAGAGCGAGGGTTAATTCAGGGGTTGAGGCTTCCTGTGGTAAGCATCATGTGGTCTACGATTGATGTGTCAGTGAGGCTCTCAGTAGTGAGGGCAGGTCGGAAGGGACAGGTGGACGGGCCGGACACGGCCCAGCAAAGAGCGTCCTGACTCCAGCCTCTGCAGACAGAGGTGGGGGGAAAGCTGAGCTTGTGCCAGGTGAGAAAGCTCCCAGATCTACTGTTAGGTACAGTTACAGTCTGGAGTGGAAAGCACGCAGATTATGAACTGGGCCACTCCCAGGAAGCTTCACACAGCCTTTATGTGACTGGTACATTTAACAGAATTGCAACTTTTTAAACGTAAAAATGTAGTTTTTGGCTTTGCCTGAAAAACATGAAGATGTAATGGAACCAGACCAGAACACAGGCCTGTTTTCCTGCCCAGCATTCCCGGGCTGGAGCCCAGTACCTCTTTCAGTAAGGAGATATACCACTCCCAGCCTGTAGATACTTGCTCAGCCTGCCTCATCTCAACTACTGCCTGCCCTCTATCTCTGTAGGCCTTTGGCTTGTGACCCCTACCTTAAACATATGCTCCATTTAGTAAAAGGTAACATGTAACAGTTCTCTATAAATTGTACATTACAGTGTGAGACAGAGTGTGTGTGTGTGTGTGTGGGTATGTATGTGTATTATGGCTGTTCGGGGAAATCCTTTTATCAGGTAGCTGCAAATATACATGATTTTTTTTTTTTTTTTTTTTTTTTTTTTGCGACGGAGTCTCGCTCTGTCACCCAGGCTGGAGTGCTATGGCCGGATCTCAGCTCACTGCAAGCTCCGCCTCCCGGGTTCACGCCATTCTCCTGTCTCAGCCTCCCGGGTAGCTGGGACTACAGGCGCCGCCACGTCGCCCGGCTAGTTTTTTGTATTTTTTAGTAGAGACGGGGTTTCACCGTGTTAGCCAGGATGGTCTCGATCTCCTGATCTCGTGATCCGCCCGTCTCGGCCTCCCAAAGTGCTGGGATTACAGGCTTGAGCCACCGCGCCCGGCCACATGATTTTTTTTCTTTTTCCTTTTCCCCACCCAGGTGGTAAATTCTGGAATTTGGAGGGTCCTGAAACGTGTAATGTTGATCAACACTGGACCAGATCATGTATTTCCTCCGCAGAATAGAAACTTGAAAGGTCCTTTAGGAGTGGCCAGTTAGGTGTAGTTCTTGCTGCCAATAACTTTGTGCCTGGCCCTAGGCATCAGAACTTGTGTTAATGGTTACTTGGCTGACGGTCCTTTGTGTTTTTTTGTTTTGTTTTGGAGACGGAGTCTCTGTCATCGCCCAAGCTGGAGTGCAGTACTGCGATCACTGCAACCTCCACCTCCTGGGTTCACGCTATTCTCCTGCCTCAGCCTCCCAAGTAGCTGAGACTACAGGTGCCCGCCACCACGCCCGACTAATTTTTTGTATTTTTAGTAGAGACAGGGTTTCACCGTGTTAGGTTGGTTCAGGGTCCTTTGTTGATTCTTCTTGGGAATTTCCACTGGAGGCAAGCAGAGCAACACTCATTTGAGAACCTCTCCTGCACTTTTTTTTTTTTTTTTGAGACGGAGTCTTGCTCTGTCGCCCAGGCTGGAGTGCAGTGGCCGGATCTCAGCTCACTGCAAGCTCCGCCCCCCGGGTTTACACCATTCTCCTGCCTCAGCCTCCCAGGTAGCTGGGACTACAGGCACCCGCCACCTCGCCCGGCTAGTTTTTTGTATTTTTTAGTAGAGACGGGGTTTCACCGTGTTAGCCAGGATGGTCTCGATCTCCTGACCTCGTGATCCACCCGTCTCGGCCTCCCAAAGTGCTGGGATTACAGGCTTGAGCCACCAAGCCCGGCCTTTTTTTTTTTTTTTTTTTTTTTTTTTTTGAGACAGAGTCTTGCTCTGTTACCCAGACAGGAGTGTAGTGGTGTCATCTTGGCTCACTGCAACCTCTGCCTCCTGGGTTCAAGTGATTCTCCTGCCTCATCCTCCTGAGTAGCTGGGATTATAGGTGTGCACCACCAAACCCAGCTAATTTTTGTATTTTTGGTTGAGATGGGGTTTCAACATGTTGGCCAAGCTGGTCTCAAACTCATGACCTCAGGTGATCTCCCCACCTCAGCCTTCCAAAGTGCTGGAATTACAGGCTCGAGCCACTAGGCCTGGCCTTCTCCTGCACTTCCAAGGGATTTTCGAAATCCATGGGCCTCTTGGGTTAATTACAGTGTCTCCAGAACCTTAACTAAAAGGTAAGCTTTCCAGCAGATTCCGTAGACATGTTATTAGTTGCCACCCTTTCTTTACTTTCCTCCTCACCCCCATGGGTAGTTGTGACGCATGTTGTGGTCAGAGATAAGATGACAGAAGAGCTAAAGTAAAGCTGGTGTTGGCGATCAGCTGGGAATTCTCTAAAGCAGCTTCTCACATTATTCTTATCCTCCATAGAAGGGGTGCTTGTCCTACTTGCAGGCAAGGCAGTTTGGTTCCAGGGTAGCTCGAAATCTTATTCACTGATATAGTCAGTAAATGTTTATTGAGCCCCCACCAGTTGCCAGGACTGACTCACTCAAAATAGAGCACTGAACAAAACAGACCCCCTCCCCCATCCATGGCAGATGTGTCATAATGAGAGGCAGACAGTACAATAAATGAACAGATGAGTGTATGTCTGGTGATGAGTGTCAGGGTTGGTGTGCTTAGGACTGAAAATGGGGTCTTCTGAGGTTCAAATGGTTGCAGTTCCTAAAGAAGGTTGAGGGCCTTGCCTTCAGGTCTCCGCGGTAGACTGGCCCCTTTCCACTGGAAACATTACTTTGCGCGGTCAGTATTTGAGAGCTCAGTCTGTGATGGAGAAAGCATACTTCTCCTCTTTCTTTTGTTTGTTTGTTTGTTTGTTTTGAGACGGAGTCTCGCTCTGTCGCCCAGGCTAGAGTGCAGTGGCCGGATCTCAGCTCACTGCAAGCTCCGCCTCCCGGGTTTACGCCATTCTCCTGCCTCAGCCTCCCGAGTAGCTGGGACTACATTAGCTGGGACTACAGGTGCCCGCCACCTCGCCCGGCTAGTTTTTTTTTTTTTTTTTTTTTTTTTTTTTTTTTTTTTTTTGAGACGGAGTCTCGCTGTGTCACCCAGGCTGGAGTGCAGTGGCCGGATCTCAGCTCACTGCAAGCTCCACCTCCCGGGTTCACGCCATTCTCCTGCCTCAGCCTCCCCAGTAGCTGGGACTACAGGCGCCCGCCACCTCACCCAGCTAGTTTTTTTGCCTTTTTTAGTAGAGACGGGGTTTCACTGTGTTAGCCAGGATGGTCTCGATCTCCTGACCTCGTGATCCGCCCGTCTCGGCCTCCCAAAGTGCTGGGATTACAGGCTTGAGCCACCGCGCCTGGCCGTTTTTTGTATTTTTTTTAGTAGAGACGAGGTTTCACCATGTTAGCCAGGATGGTCTTGATCTCCTGACCTCGTGATCCGCCTGTGTCGGCCTCCCAAAGTGCTGGGATTACAGGCTTGAGTCACCGCTCCAGCCAACTTCTCCTCTTTCACCCTACTCCCCAACCTGTTTCTCATTTTACCCATCACCAGCCATTTGCAGCATGTATGCAGAGCTTCTGTTTGCCATGTCTGGAGACTACAGGGGAGGCTGAATGAGGGGTGATAAGCCTGTGGCTCATGTGAGGTGGGAGAGAGCCCAGCAGGAGTCACGCTGAAATGACTCCATTAGCCCCAGGAGGCCTCGGCCCACTGGCCGTGACTAATGTGGACATTAGAATGTAGATTCCGATGTCCTGCAAGATCCTCCTCACAAGTGTCATTTCACAGTTGTTTCTAGCAACATCTTTTTGAAAACTCCCTGTAAAGACGTGCCGATGTTGATGCTGAGGCCCAGGAACTTTGGAGTTTATTTACTTTTTGTTTGTTTGTTTTATTTTCCTTGGCAGGTGAAGTAGGAGCTAGGGTTTAGTTATTCTGAAGTTTACTTGAAATATGCTTTTTATGATTAGAAGCCATTTTAGAAATGAGGGCAAGAATTCACATGTTGTTTTACACACACGTGTTGGAGACGGAGCTCAGGGTGATTCCTGACTGGGCCCAGGGTCCATGGCCTCAGAAGTTCCTTAATCAAAGTCCTTCACTTTTATGTAACACTGCTGGGCACAATGGCTCACGCCTGTAATCTCAGCACTTTGGGAGGCCAAGGCGGGTGGATTGCTTGACTCAGGAGTTTCAACATGGTGAAACAAAAAATACAAAAAATTAGTCAGCCTGTAGTCCCAGCTATGTGGGAGGCTGAGGTGGAAGAATTGCTTGAGCCCAGGAGGTGGAGGTTGCAGTGAGCTGAGATCGCACCATTGCACTCCAGCCTGAGCAACAGAGCGAGACCCATCTCAGAACAATTTTATATGTGATGGTTTGTCCATGTGTATCCCAGGGTCTGTCATTTAGAGTCTATGGCATGTTCTTAAAGGGGTGGAAGGAAAAAAAAGATGCTACAATAGTTTGTGACCTTTTGAAGGGCCACTCTACATGAATAGATATACAGTATGTCTGTGGTATTAAAATTTCGTGGGAGGCTGGGCGCGGTGGCTCAAGCCTGTAATCCCAGCACTTTGGGAGGCCGAGACGGGCGGATCACGAGGTCAGTAGATCAAGACCATCCTGGCTAATACGGTGAAACCCTGTCTCTACTAAAAAATACAAAAAACTAGCCGGGCGATGAGGCGGGCGCCTGTAGTCCCAGCTACTGGGGAGGCTGAGGCAGGAGAATGGCGTAAACCCGGGAGGCGGAGCTTGCAGTGAGCTGAGATCCGGCCACTGCACTCCAGCCTGGGTGGCAGAGCAAGACTCCGTCTCAAAAAAAAAAAAAAAAAAAAAAAAAAAAAAAAAATTTCGTGGGGTGATTAGGAAAAACATGTCCAAAAAGTCTCCTTAGGGGGAAGGTAGTAATGAAAAAAGGTTCAGAAACACCATTCCAGAGAGAGGGTCCAAGAGCTTTCCTCGGTTCTGAAAATGGTCCGTGATTTGCAGAAGGTAAAGAGTGCCTGAATGTGAATTAACAGCAGACAGTTCCTTGGAATATTTGAAACTATTTGTTTCCTTCCCAGCTATTCAGATGGGCTGCTCAGGTTCTTGTTATGGATTGAGGCGAGGGTAGACTTAATAATCCTGTTTCAGAGTGGAATATGGAGTGACAGTGGGCATGAGTAGTGATAGCTTGCATTGTGTTGATAGGTTAATTTTAATTTTTTATTTTTTGATACGGAGTCTCGCTCTGTTGCCCAGACTCTGGAGTGCAGTGGTGCGATCTCGGCTCACTGCAACCTCCACCTCCTGAGTTCAAGCGATTCTTCTGCCTCAGCCTCTTGAGTAGCTGGGATTACAGACATGCGCCACCACGCTGGCTCATTTTGTTGTATTTTTAGTAGAGACGGGGTTTCACCATGTTGGCCAGGCTGGTCTTGAACTCCTGACTTCTGGTGATCCTCCTGCCTCGGCCTCCCAAAGTGCTGGGGTTACAGGCACGAGCCACCGTGCCCGGCCTGAAATGTAAACTTTTATATCTAAATATTTTATATAGAAAATGCCAAGCTTTTATATCTGAAACACCAAGATTTTATGAGCCTCATAACGTAAGTTGGATTTGTAATTGTAAATGTTCTTTCCTCATAAATACCTGAGTTTTTTTTTTTTTTTTTTTTGAAAGGTTCTGAATTGTCTCAGTAATGAAAACTTCCAGACACTCAAACCTAGAGGAGATGGGTAGTTGGTAGCTTTCTGTACTGGAAACAAAAACACTCAAATATGTAGAACCTAGCCAGCTAACCAAAGTAGGTAGTTTTATAGATCACCTTAAAATAAGGCTGACTGCACAGTAAATGTCACCTTTGGAATGTGACTTGGTAGAATTGAAGTAGGCTTCCGTACCTCCTGTCATTCAGTACCTGTTTTCTTGAACTCCTGACTTCAAGTGATCCGCCTCGGCCTCCCAAAGTGCTGGGCTTACAGGCGTGAGCCACTGTGCCCGGCCTCAGTACCTCTTTTTAAGGTGCTCTCATTCATTCCCTGGCGAAAAGATACTTGAAGTGCAAGTGCAGGTGGGTGTGGAAAGCATGGAGGGTTTGTGCTGGTGTTTGTTTTTTCCACCAGTCCCTCCCTCCTGCTTTCTGCCTCCCAGCCCAGCATATCCTGATCTTGTAGCCATGCAGGACTTTGACCCATGTGGTGGTTTGCCATTGTCTTCCTCCAGATGAAGATAAGACATAATTGGTTTGGTTTGAGGTTGTACTTCTGGCCTTCCCTGTATATCCTCTTCCTCCTTATCCTCTCCGTCAGCATGCTTGGTTGGATTTTGTAGTGAAATGTGTCATTCTCTTTATTCTGACTGTCCCTATATTAGTCCTATTTTCATAAAAACAATCATAAAGTCACAGTATCTACTATTTGTTAAAAGTTTTGTGCCAGGCCAGGTGTGGTGGCTCATGCCCATAATCCCAGCACTTCAGGAGGCTGAGGCAGGTGGATCGTTTGAGCCCAGGAGTTCAATATTAGCCTGGGCAACATGGTAAAACCTCGTCTCTACAAAAAATACAAAAATTAACCAGGTATGGTGGCACACGCCTGTAGTCCCAGCTACTTGGAGGCTGAGGTGGGTGGGTCACCGAGCACAGGTTGAGGCTGCTGTGAGCCGAGATTGTACCACTGTACTCCAGCCTGGGTGACAGGGCAAGTCCCTGTCTCTAAAACAAACAGCTGTGTGCCAGATACTATTTTAAGCATTTAAAATGGATTAAAAACTCCTTTAATCTTCGCAACACTTTTTCTTTTCTTTCTCTTTTTTTGAAATGGAGTGTCGCTCTGTTGCTCAGGCTGGAGTGCAGTGGCATGATCTCAGCTCACTGCAACCTCTGCCTCCCAGGTTCAAGCAATTCTCCTGCCTCAGCCTCCCAAGTAGCTGGAATTAGAGGCATGAGCCACCACACTCAGCAATTTTTTTTTTTTTTTTTGGTATTTTTAGTAGGAACGGGGTTTCACCATGTTGGCCACGCTGGTCTCGAACTCCTGACCTTAAGTGATCTGCCCACCTTGGCCTCCCAAAGTGCTGAGATTACGTGCATGAGCCACTGTGCCTGGCCTGTCTACACAGCAGTCTTACATTGGTACGGTGTGTCAAAGAAAAACCTCCCATTTGCATTGCTTTTAGGAAATGAATCTGCAAGCCCATGAACTTTATCTCCATGGGGCCCATGGAGAGAAAGCCGACTGAGTCTCTGTGCTTTATTATTCACAAGCCAGTTGAAGTTGCAGCGAAGAAATGCCATTTCCCAGACAAGCGATTGGCAAGATAGTCTCAAGACTGATGGTACATTCCACAGCAGGAAACTGGGTCTGGAGAGAGGTTACAAAAGGGAACTCTGCTCACAGACTTGCCAGAAACATTTTATTCTGACCAGATCCAGAACAGGTATAAATCACATGCAGACACACCTTCCCTCCTGCTTGGGCTGAGGTCTGTTTATAACATCCTCAAGATAGTTGTCTTGCTAACATTCCCAGTCTTTCACCTTAACCCAAAGGGACATGATGGCTTCATAATCAGAGCTTTGCTTTATCATTCTAAACCTCTACAATCTGCATGATTAAATTTTTTTTAACTTACTAATTTTTTTTAGAGATGGACATCTCACTCTGTTGCCCAAGCTGAACTGCAGTGGCACAACCATAGCTCACTGCAGCCTTGAACTCCAAGGCTCAAGCAGTCCTCCCTCATCAGCCTCCTGAGTGGCTGGGATTACAGGTGTGAGCCACTGTGCCTAGTGAAAAATCTACATGATTTTAGAAATTAGCCATACCTAAATCAGAGACTATGGGACTTAATAAAAGAACATAGGGTTTATTCATTGTTTATTGCATGTGTTATTGTTGCCTGTTATGAAAGAGGAAAATAGCACAGAGGAAGACTGCCCCATGTAGCACAGCTGGCTTGTGCGAAGCAGCAAGGGATTTATGTGCTCATCGGTCCTTTGCTGGAGCAGCTCAGGGTGTAGGCTTTTTCCTCTAATCTGCCCTATACACTTTTGCCAGATGACTCTTCCTTATTGTGTCACTCCCCTATACCAAAGCATAGCTTACAAGTTCTTTGTATTGAGGGTGTGATTGTAATCTTTTACCTTTTTCTTTTTTTTTTTTTTTTTTTTTTTTTGAGATGGAGTCTCGCTCTGTCACCCAGGCTGGAGTGCAGGGGTGTGATCTGGGCTCACTGCAAGCTCCGCCTCCCGGGTTCACGCCATTCTCCCTCCTCAGCCTCCTGAGTAGGTGGGACTACAGGCACCCACCACCACGCCCAGCTATTTTTTTTTTTTTTTTTTTTTTTGTATTTTTAGTAAAGACGGGTTTTCACCGTGTTAACCAGGATGGTCTCGATCTCCTGACCTTGTGATCTGCCCGCCTCAGCCTCCCAAAGTGCTGGGATTAACAAGTGTGAGCCACCAAGCCTGGCCCCCCCTTTTTTTTTTTTTTTTTTTGAGACGGAGTCTCGCCCTGTGGCCCAGGCTGGAGTGCAGTACTGTGATCTCAGCTCACTGCAAGCTCTGCCTCCCGGGTTCATGCCATTTTCCTGCCTCAGCCTCCTGAGTAGCTGGGACTACAGACGCCTGCCACCACCCCTGGCTGATTTTTTGTATTGTTAGTAGAGATGGGGTTTCACCATGTTTGCCAGGATGGTCTCGATTTCCTGATCTCGTGATCTGCCTGCCTCGGCCTCCCAAAGTCCTGGGATTACAGGTGTGAGCCACCGCGCCTAGCCCTCCTGTGATTTTTCTCTATCCAAGTGAGTTTTGTTGCTTCAGCTTAATTGCAAACCCTAGGAGGACAAGAACTATATCCCCAGTCTGGATAATTACAATTCACGCTACCATATGTCTCAGGGTAGCCGTTGAGAGCACCTCCTTCCATTGTAAAAAGTGTCTGGGACGCAAGCAATCCACCTGTCTTGACCTCCCCAAGTGCTGGGATTACAGGGGTGCATCACCACGCCTGGCCCTTTTTTCTCGTTGTTTGAGATAGGGTCTCACTTTGCCACCTAGGCTGGAGTGCGGTAGCACAATCATTGCTTACTGCAACCTCCACCACCCAGGCTCAAGTGATCCTTCCATCTCAGCCCCCCTGAGTAGCTGGTCCTGCAGATGCACACCACCACACCCAGCTAATTAAAAAAAATAAATAAATAAATAAATAATTGTAGAGATGATGTTTCACTGTGTTGCCCAGGCTGGTCTCAAACTCCTGGCCTTAAGCCATCTTCCCCCTTCAGCCTCTCAAAGTGCTGGGATTACAGGTGTGAGCCACCATGCCCTGCCTAATTTTTTTTCTTTTTTCTTTCTTTTTTTTTTTTTTAGACAGTCTCGCTCTGTCGTCCAGGCCAGAGTGCAGTGGCATGATCTCAGTTCACTGCAACCCCTGCTTCCCAAGTTCAACCAATTCTCCTGCCACAGCCTCCTGAGTAGCTGGGACCACAGACACATGGCACCACGCCCGGGCATTTTTTTGTTTTTTGTTTTTGAGATGGAGACCAACTTGACCAACATGGTGAAACCCTTCTCTACTAAATACAAAAAAAAAAAAAAAAAAAAAAAAAATTAGCTGGGCTAAGTTTTTGGGAGGCTGAGGCAGGAGAATCTCTCGAACTCCAGAGGCGGAGGTTGCAGTGCGCTGAGATCGTGCCATTGCACTCCAGCCTGGGCAACAAGAGCAAAAATTTGTCTCAAAAAAAGAAAAGAAAAAACGAAAAACCACATAACAGCCTCTTTCCTTCCTCTACTACCTTTCTCTAAAGGTAGATTAATACATGCATCCTGAAGCTTTTTAATATATAAGCCATTCTTTTGCTTTTTCTTCCCTCTTACTCGTTTTTCTGTCCTGGCACATACACATTTGTGTATTTCATTTTATCCTGTTTTCCATTGCTGATCAGCCAACCATGTATTTAAACCATTCTGAGTATTCCCTTGTGTGGACGTCTCAGAAGCCATTTAACTAGCACAAACAAAATGTTTCAATGATGCATTTTTAGCTGTTGAAGGTCTATGAACACCAGAACCTTTATGGATGTGGTAATAGTTGCCCCTGTTCTTTAAACTCTTGGATTAAATGACTCTTCAGAGATTTCTTTGCTTTTGATACTAAGGAGTGGCCTGTAGCCTATCCTACTTTTCGATGTAAAATACGCTTTTCTAATGTCTGGGGATTTTTATAGCAACTAATTTCTCCTTGGTTACTATCCTTAGAATTCCAAGTATCTTTAATGAAAAGAGAGTTGTTTTTGGTGATGTTAGTTGTTTTTAGGAAAGGCGTCCTGCAGTGTTTTTCACTAAGGTGGCTCATGCCTGTAATCCCAGCACTTTGGGAGGCTGAGGTAGGCAGATCACTTGAAGTCAGGAGTTTGAGGCCAGCCTGGCCAACACAGCAAAACCCTATCTACTGAAAATACACAAAGTAGCCAGGTGTGGTGGTGCACTCCTGGAGTCCTAGCTACTTGGGAGGCTGAGGCAGGAGATCACTTGAACCCGGGAGGCAGAGGTTGCAGTGAGCCGAGGTTGTGCTATTGCGCTCCAGCCTGGACAACAGAGTGAGACTGTCGTAAAAAAAAAAAAGAACATAAAATGAAGTGGTAGACCAGCTTACGGGAGGTGTTGCACTTCCCTCTGCCATTGGAGAGACTCTGGATCTGCAGCCAGGGGAGCTTGTGAAGGCTTCTTGTCCACAGAAATGAGGGTGACAGTTGGAACTTTCTGGATGGTGGCCCAGAGGAAGCAACGCTGGCAAAGCCTCTTCTGTGAAGCAGCTCTCAGAGCAATTTTGTGACGTTGAAAGAGCAAAGGATAAAACGTTGAAAGCTGATCCAGATCTAGAAAAGTGTTTGGCAGTTGCTAGAAAAGGTGTAGAAATGATGCTTGCCCTGTGTTGTAAGTTATATGGTGAGAAGACCACAAGCACGGTTCAAACTCCCCTTAGAAATTCTTTTGCGCCGGGCGCGGTGGCTCAAGCCTGTAATCCCAGCACTTTGGGAGGCCTAGACGGGCGGATCACGAGGTCGGGAGATCAAGACCATCCTGGCTAATACGGTGAAACCCTGTCTCTACTAAAAAATACAAAAAACTAGCCGGGCGAGGTGGCGGGCGCCTGTAGTCCCAGCTACTCAGGCTGAGGCAGGAGAATGGCATGAACCCGGGAGGCGGAGCTTGCAGTGAGCTGAGATCTGGCCACTGCACTCTAGCCCGGGCGACAGAGTGAGACTCCGTCTCAAAAAAAAAAAAAAATTCTTTTGCAAAGAAATTAACACTTTAATCCTAAATGTTTCTAATGTTTTAACTTACAGTATGCTAAATAAATATTATTTTGTTTGTTTTGTTTTGTTATTCTGCATTTATAGCCAATCGAGTTTGTTTTGTTTTTTTTCCTTATTCTTTTTGAGACAGGGTCTTGCTCTGTCACCCAGGCTAGAGTGCAGTGGCGCGATGTCAGCTCACTGCATCCTCTGCCTCCCAGGTTCAAGTGATTCTCCTGCCTCAGGCTCCTGAGTAGCTGTGGCTACAGGCACGTGCCACCACGCCTGGCTAATTTTTGTATTTTTAGTAGAGATGGGGTTTTGCCATGTTGGCCAGGCTGGTCTGGAAATCCTGACCAGAGGTGTGAGCCACTGCACCTGGCCAAAAAAAATTTTTTTATTTTTTGTAGACAGGGTCTCACTGTGTTGCCCAGGCTGGTCTTGAACTCGTGACCTCAAATGATCCTCCTGCCTTGGCCTCCCAAAGTGCTGGAATTATAGGTATGAGCCACCATGCCCAGCTTGACAATTTTTTTTTTTTTTTTGAGAGATGAAGTTTCACTCTTGTTGCCCAGCTGGAGTACAATGGATTGGCTCACTGCAACCTGCACCTCCTGGGTTCAAGCAATTCTCCTGCCTCAGCCTCCCGAGTAGCTGGGATTACAGGCACGCACCACCATGCACAGCTAATTTTGTGTTTTTAGTGCAGATGGGGTTTCTCCATTTTGGTCAGGCTGGTCTCGAACTCCTGACCTCAGGTAATCCACCCACCTCGACCTTCCAAAGTGCTGGGATTACAGGCATGAGCTACCATGCCCAGCTGACAAACATTTTTAAATGTCATTGAGCAGTATCATTTTTCCCACTGATTATGAGATTGCTTTGTGTGATCACACACTCACGGGCAGGCCAATTGCTGCCTATGTTTACTATTTGGCCCCTTATAGAAAACATTTGCAGACCCTTGTTCTAGAAAAAACAGATAGGTGGGAGGAGGAGTAGGAGAAGCATTTCAGGAGTGGCTTTGGGCTTTCCTGTCCTGCACGTGGTGAGGCAAGAAGCTCTTGTGCCTCAGCTCATAGCACTCATGGGAGTGTGTCAATAACTAGAACTCTAGGAAAGTTATTTTTGCTTGTTTTAAAAATAAGCTTGTTTTGGGGCCAGGCATGGTGGCTCACGCCTGTAATCCCAGCACTTTGGGAGGCCAAGGTGGGTGGACTATGCAGTCAGGAGATCGAGACCATCCTGGCTAACACAGTGAAACCCTGTCCCTACTAAAAATACAAAAATTAGCCAGGCATGGTGGCGGGCGCCTGTAGTCCCAGCTACTCGGGAGGCTGAGGCAGGAGAATGGCGTGAACCTGGGAGGCAGAGCTTACATGAGCCGAGATTGCACCACTGCACTCCAGCCCGGGCGACAGAGCGAGACTCCGTCTCAAAAAAAAACAAACCAGAAAGCTTGTTTTAATGGATATAAAAACATGAATAAAAGAAAACGCCAAGTTCAAGGTAGGTAGTAAGGAGTTAATTTGGAAGAGGCAGCAAATGTGATTGAATGAGGGGTATGCAAAGGGTTTCCGCTCTATCCATGTTTTATTTATTTATTTTTGGAGAACGAAGTCTCGCTTTGTTGTCCAGGCTGGAGTGCAGTGGCGTGATCTCGGCTCACTGCACTCCAGCACACTGCAACCTCCACCTCTTGGGTTCAAGTGATTCTCCTGCCTCAGCCTCCTGAGTAGCTGGGACTATAGGCGTGCTCTTCCATGCCCTGCTAATCTTTGTATTTTTCAGTAGAGACGGAGTTTCACCATATTGGCCAGGCTGGTCTCGAACTCCTGACCCCAGGTGATCTGCCCAGCCGGCCTACTCTATGTTTTAGTCCTTGAGAATGTTAGAATTGGATGACACTGAGATGTGGATATACCAGACCTGGGGTATTTTCTGTATTCGTCAGCATATTTGAAGTATTTCATTAAAGTACTTACTTTGCAAAGTAGACACAGCTGCAATTATGCATTTTTGGAAAATGATTAGGTACTATCTCAACTGTGTTTTTTTTTTTTTTTTTTTGAGACGGAGTCTTGCTCTGTCGCCCAGGCTGGAGTGCAGTGGCCGGATCTCAGCTCACTGCAAGCTCCGCCTCCCGGGTTCACGCTATTCTCCTGCCTCAGCCTCCGGAGTAGCTGGGACTACCGGCGCCCGCCACCTCGCCCGGCTAGTTTTTTTGTATTTTTTAGTAGAGACGGGGTTTCACCGTGTTAGCCAGGATGGTCTCGATCTCCTGACCTCGTGATCCGCCCGTCTCGGCCTCCCAAAGTGCTGGGATTACAGGCTTGAGCCACCGCGCCCGGCCTTGTTTTTGTTTTTGAGACGAGGTCTCTGTCTCCCAGGCCTGAGTGCAGTGGCGCAATCTCAGCTCACTGCATCCTCTGCCTCCCGGCACAGGTGATCCTCCTACCTCTCAAGTAGCTGGGACCACAGGTGCACACCACCACACCCGGCTCATTTTTTAAATATTTTTGAGCTCAAGTAATTGGCTCGTCTCAGCCTCCTAAAGTGCTGGAGTTACAGATGTGAGCCACTGGCCCAGTACTATCTTCTTAAGCCTATAAAATTAGATGAGATTGGCAGTACTTGGGACCCCTCAGAACTCTATAATGTCCTTCTTAGAAGGTGACAGCAGATCTATCCAGCAGACTGTAGATCGTCTTAGTCACCGGCTGATCGTCTTGGTTAAAGCTCTAGTGACTTCAGAACCAGAGAAACCAGTTTTCCAAGACACTCACAAAGACCAGTTTGTTTTGCAGTTTTACTATAGCTGACATTCAGAATGCCTGCCAGGATTTTCTAAGTGAGGTTCATATTTCGGATAATGTGTGACTTTAGCCATTTCTGATGCTTTTCCAAAAGAAAGTTATTCTTCCCTAAAGGCAGGAATTCTACTTTTCCTTAGATATTCTGAAGCTTATGAGTTCATCCAAATTTGGTTCCTTTCAGCATTTTCCTCTTGGTCTGTCTTGGTTTTGAAAACATACAAAATGTACTTAATTTTGCCCTAGCATTTGTGAGCATACAAAATAGCACTTGAGTCATGTTTTTCATAATTGCTTCCCAATACTATTCTAAGACCAATATAGCATTTTGTCATTTCATAATAATAGAATTCCTCATTAAGGAATAACTTTCTAAAAATGTGTCCAACCCATTTCCCCCCAGTCTTGGCCGTTTCCTTTGGTATGTTGGTGTCCATGACCCTGTCATTGAGTGTGACTGAAAACAGAGGCCTGGCAGAGGGCCTGCCCTTGGTGAGCCCTCAGATTGTGATAAAGACCCTGAGGAATGTTTTGGCTTTTAGGCAACCTCAGTTCTGTTTTCCTACTGCCTGTTGATGCAATGGCTTTTTCTTCCCATCAGTCTGAAGGGTCATGTTAGTGCCTGGGCTCCTATCAGACCATGGGAAACTCATCCTGGCACTGCTGCCTGCCTCACTTTAACCACCTCGAGTCTCAGCATTCTTGTTTGTAAAGTGGGGATATTGTTACGTGATTCACAGTTTTATTGTGACCATTAGAGGTAGGGCACATGATATGCCAGGCATCATGCTTGGCAAAGGCAATAAGTAATGCAGCCAGGTGCCGTGGCTCACGTCTATGATCCCAGAACTTTCAGAGGCGGAGGCTGGAGGATCACTTGAGACCAGCCTGGGCAACATCGTGAGAACCTCATCTTTACAAAAACTAAAAGTTAGCCGGGCGTGGTGGTGCGTGCCTGTAGTCCCAGCTACTCAGGAGGCTGAGGTGGGAGGATTGCTTGAGCTCAGGAGGTTGAGGCTGCAGTGAGCTGTGATCATGCCATTGTACTCCAGCCTGGGTGACAGAGTGAGACTCAGTCTCAAAATAAATAAATAAATACAAGGATTTTGCAGAACAATGAATGAGAAAATGCATTGTTGTTATTTGTGGTGGAAGTGAATACTATATGGCCTGTGTTTCCTGAAGGAACACTGCCTCCATTAAAACAAATGAGCAAACAAAATCCCTTTTCATGACTTCAGTACTCTCAGGCCTGAGAGTAAAGTTTACATCATAGATGCTTAAAAACAATTCAGTTAGTAAAAGCATGTGACAAGATGAGATGATTTGCCTTCAACGAGGAGCTTCCTTCCATACGCACAAAAAGACGTCTTAACATAGTAAGGATGTGGTTAAATTTAGTCTTAATTGAACCTAACTTCAGCCAATTAATCTGCTACTTAGAACTCTTACTCAAATGAAATTTGAGTAAAAAAAAAAAAATTTTTTTTTGGCCAGGTGCGGTGGCTCATGCCTGTAATCCCAGCACTTTGGGAGGCTGAGGCGGGTGGATCACCTGAGGTCAGGAGTTCAAAACCAGCCTGACCAACATGGAAAAACCACGTCGCTCCTAAAAATACAAAATTAGTGGGCGTGGTGGCGCATGCCTATAATCCCAGCTACTCAGGAGGCTGAGGCAGGAGAATCGCTTGAGCCTGGGAGGCAGAGGTTGCAGTGAGCCGAGATTGCACCATTGCACTCCAGCCTGGGCAACAAGAGTGAAACTCCATCTTAAAGGGAAAAAAAATTTATTGTAAGAATTTTCAATATACAAAGCAGTGACACGTTTCATAAACCCCCATGCACCATAACCATCACCCAGCTTCAACAACTACCAACATCTGTCTTTCAGACACGTTTTTAGTCCCAGTTTTCTCTTAATAAAGATTTTTTTTTTTTTTTTTTTTTGAGACAGAGCCTTGCTCTGTCGCCTAGGCTGGAGTGCAATGGCAAGATCTTGGCTCACTGCAACCTCCACCTTGTGGGCGCAAGTGATTCACCTGCTTCAGTTTCCCGAGTAGCTGGGACAACAGGTGCCCACCACCATGCCCAGCTAATTTTTGTATTTTTAGTAGAGACAGGGTTTTACCATGTTGGCCAGGCTGGTCTTGAACTCCTGACCTCAGGTGATCCACCCACCTCAGCCTTCCAAAGTGCTGAGATTACAGGCGTGAGCCACCATGCCTGGCCATAAAGAGATGTTTCTAAATTTTCCTGGGACAACAGTGAAGTTCTGTCTTTCCTTCCTACTTTACCCAAGGAACCTGAAAATAAGGCTGCTTTCTGAAACTTTAAACTACTAAGTCAATGTGTGATATTTAGAGCAGATGTGAGCAACTCTCTAGACACAGAAGGGCTTCCCAGGCTCACAAGACTTGTCATGAAGGCCCTGGCACGTGGACAGAAAGCATCCAAGCTAGAAAAGGCGCTGGCTCACAGCAGCAGCCCGGAAAGGAAGCATCTCAGGGACAGCTCGTCACCGTGCTCTGGAAGAACTGTCCTGAGCCGCTAATGTGAGCATTTGGTCTGCCTGACAGATTCCGATGGCAAGAATGTTGTAGGAATCATACAGTAAACTAACGTTATTCTGACTCCAAGCATCGTGTTCCATTGACGCTTGCTTTCCAAGGTGTTTTGCTGATTCACATCAGCACGCAACCTGCTTGATGGAATACAGTGATGTTCTCACTGTAAATTCATCACCTCCTGCTAAGGTCTCATGTATCATCCCGTGTGCTATTACCTGAGGCCAGCACTCCTGTGTCTCCTAAGCACCAGGGCACTGGCAAGAGTTCATGTCTGCGCCTATAAAGATGATGGCCAGGTTGCGGGCAGGGTTGAATTCACCAAGGTAGCTTCCATCCGTCCCTCGATAGGCATTTTTTCTCCTTCTGCACACCCTCAGGCGTCTGCACATGCCACGTGTACCTGGTACTCTTGCTTACGAAGTTAACGAATTCCTGCCATGATACTGTGGGTCACCCTGCTTCATTCTCAGGTGTGGTGTTGGGTGGTTCCTGGTTCCTGCCTGGGCGCCCAGTGTTGTGGGCCCTCCCTTAGGTTATTGTTTTTGTTTTAAGATGAAATTCACATGTCATGTGATTCACCCATTTAAGGTGTACAATATTCCCCTTAGGTTTATTGTGGAAAAAGGCTGTGTCTGACACTGCTCAGGAAGCTAGGACACAAAGCAGCCAGAGTGGCTGGCCGCCAGGGCTCAGCGTGGCAGGGCAGCGGAGAGGCTGCTGGTGCCTCTGTAGCCATTGGGCGCTCCTG
Source organism: Rhinopithecus roxellana (assembly GCF_007565055.1). Classification (NCBI taxonomy): domain Eukaryota; kingdom Metazoa; phylum Chordata; class Mammalia; order Primates; family Cercopithecidae; genus Rhinopithecus; species Rhinopithecus roxellana. Next base: position 134,066,949 of record NC_044560.1, on the reverse strand, counting down.
CGTTGATGCTGTTTTCAGCTTTGGATTGTAACTGGGTCCCACGTGGGTCCCCTTCATCTCATCTTGTTGGTGGCAGTGTTGCTCCCAGCGTTGGGCTGGGCAGAGTCACACACCAGAGGACCTCCTCCTGCTGTTTTCTCTGGACCTTGTTGATTATGTGTTTTGTGACCTTTGGCATATTGTACCTATTCCAGGTGTACAGCCAGCTGGTTCTGGTTGATGTGTAATGGACAAAAGGTGCCCCTATTTAAAAAAAAAAAATTTTTTTTTCTGCTTGTAGTCCCAACTACTCAGGAGGCTGAGGTGGGAGGATCACTTGAGCCTAGGAGGCAAGGCTTCAGTGAGCCATGGTCCTGCAGCTGCACTCCAGCTTGGGTAACAGAGGAAGACCCTATCTCAAAAACACTTATATAGGCTGGGTGCGGTGGCTCACACCTGTAATCCCAGCACTTTGGGAGGCCAAGATGGGCGGATCACCTGAGGTCAGGAGTTCGAGACCAGCCTGGCCAACATGGTGAAACCCCGTCTCTGCTACAAATACAAAATTAGCCAGGCGTGGTGGTGCATGCCTGTAATTCCAGCTACTCGGGAGGCTGAGGCAGGAGAATAGCTTGAACCCGGGAGGCGGAGGTTGCAGTGAACCGAGATCGTGCCATTGCACTCCAGCCTGGGCAACAAGAGTGAAACTCAGTCTCAAAAAAAAAAAATTATGTATCCTAAAATCACTCGTTTTAAGTATTATCATCCAAGGATTTTTAGCACCTTCTACAGAGCTGTGCAGCTATTGCCACAATCCAATTTTAGAACATTTTCATCATCCCCTAAAGATCCCTTTACCCATCACTCCCCAGTCCCACCCCCCGTACCAAGCAACCACTCATCTACTTCCCGTGTCTATCGATTTGCCTTTTATGGACATACTGTACACTTCCATTCATATGAAGTGTCTAGATAAGGTACATTCTAACGGTGACTTTTCAGGGTTAGCTTTTTTCAAATGATAGGGAATTTCCTGCTTCAGAAGATGCTTTTTCTGCTGTGCTACTTACCTGTGATTTATTGTGTGGGTGGGATTTCCTTGGAGGAATGTATGTGTGTGTGTATTTTGCACGGTAGCAACCTTTTTTTTTTTTTTTTTTGAGACAGAGTCTTACTCTGTCGCCCAGGCTGGGGTGCAGTGGCCGGATCTCAGCTCACTGCACACTCCGCCTCCCGGGTTTACGCCATTTTCCTGCCTCAGCCTCCCGAGTAGCTGGGACTACAGGCGCCCGCCACCTTGCCCGGCTAGTTTTTTGTATTTTTAGTAGAGACGGGGTTTCACCGTGTTCACCAGGATGGTCTCGATCTCCTGACCTCATGATCCGCCCGTCTCGGCCTCCCAAAGTGCTGGGATTACAGGCTTGAGCCACCGCGCCCGGCCCGGTAGCAACCTTTTTTATCCGTTGATTAGTGTTCTGTGGAACATCTGGTTTCATGCCCATCACTGTGACATATTTGGGGAGACACAACAGAAGATATATCCCCAGTGGGTGAAATAAACCTAACAAACATGAAAACAAGTAGCGAGGAGTCAATGACAACATCTAAGCAAGCGTTTGGCTGTGGGATGCTTTTATTGGAGACATGTTTATCAAGCACCCTGTGCCAGGCCCCGCGCAAGCTGGAATGCCCTTGTGCTGAACAGGCAGAGCTGGGTAAAGGCCAGGATTAGGAAGGGGTGATAATGTGGTATAGGAGCAGACACGGAGCCACACAGCCAGGCTGTCTCTTCTCAGGTTGCTTTTAGTCCTTCTGGGGGAAAGGCTTATTTTGGTGCAGGTGATGCTTCTGGCAATTTTCTGTCTCCCTTTCAAGAGACCGTACCAACCTTTTGCAAGAAATGTTTCTGGCTGGAATTTTATAATACTGGCTTTGTTTCCCTTTTACTAAAGTAGGGCCAGATTTGAGGGCGCCTTGAAACCCAGGCCCATCTTGGTGTGCCCAGATAGGAGCTATAACAAGCCCTGGCGCAGGGGTAGGACCTGTGTTATCTTTGGAGCCGTGGGCTGGGCTGTAGACACTAGAGTTGAGAAGCTTCCTTCTGAGGCTCTTGCAGTAATTTGAGTGTTCTGTGGCCTGCCTGGGCAGAGAGTGAACAGGAAAGGTCAGGAAAAGTGCGTGTGAGGACTACCGAGGGCGCTGATAGCGCCTCTCGTTCCCAACCTCACTTCTCCGGCTCTGACCTTTCAGCGCTAAGCTCCCCTTGGCCCTGTGGGAGGGGGCAGTATCCAGAAAGGTCTTGGAGTCAGGTTTTTTTTTTGTTTTTTTTTTTTTAAGTCATTTTTTTTTTAAGTCATGTTTTTTTTTTAAGTCATGTTTCCGCTGGGCGCGGTGGCTTATGCCTGTGATCCCAGCACTTTGGGAGGCGAGGCAGCTCATTACCTGAGCTCAGGAGTTGAAGACCAGCCTGGGCAACATGGTGAAACCCCATCTGTACTAAAAGTACAAAAAAAAAAAAAAAAAAAAAAGCCCAGCCCGGTGGCGCATGCCTGTAGTTCCAGTTACTCGGGAGGGTGAGGCAAAAGAATCATTTGAACCTGGGAGGCAGAGGTTGCAGCGAGCTGAGATCAAGTCACTGCTCTCCGGCCTGGGCGATGGAGTGAGACTCTGTCTCCAAAATAAATAAATTTAAAAAGTCATGTTTCTACACTGGATGTGCATGTCTTCAATAATGGGGACGAGACAAAACATGCAACTGAAATACAGTTCAGTGGGTGGGTTGGTGTCTTTTTTTTTTTTTTTTTTTTTTTTTTTTGAGGCAGAGTCTCGCTCTGTCGCCCGGACTGGAGTGCAGTGGCCGGATCTCAGCTCACTGCAAGCTCCGCCTCCCGGGTTTACGCCATTCTCCTGCCTCAGCCTCCCGAGTAGCTGGGACTACAGGCGCCCGCCACCTCACCCGGCTAGTTTTTTTGTATTTTTAGTAGAGACGGGGTTTCACCGTGTTCGCCAGGATGGTCTCGATCTCCTGACCTCGTGATCCGCCCGTCTCGGCCTCCCAAAGTGCTGGGATTATAGGCTTGAGCCACCGCGCCCGGCCGGGTTGGTGTCTTTATTGTTGGGCGACGTGTTTATACAAGGAAGGAAGCACTGAGTGGGCCTGTTGGCGATCTGGGCTTGGGAAACAGCTCACAAAGGAACTGCTGGAACTTAAGGCTCTGGTTCTCCTGGGGGATCCGTGTACAGGTCTGTGTGTGTCCTTCATTGCCGGGATTGCCCTGCCAAGCTAACGGGCTTGTGCTTTGCATTTCAGACTTTTGTCTAGCGTCGAAGGTGGTGGGCAGATGCCGGGCCTCCATGCCTAGGTGGTGGTACAATGTCACTGATGGATCCTGCCAGCTGTTTGTGTATGGGGGCTGTGACGGAAACAGCAATAATTACATGAGCAAGGAGGAGTGCCTCAAGAAATGTGCCGCTGTTACAGGTAAGACAGTAGTAGTTAGAGCTTTTTTTTTTTTCTGTTTTGAGATGGAGTCTTGCTCTGTCGCCCAGGCTGGAGTGCAGTGGTGCAATCTCGGCTCACTGCAAGCTCCACCTCCCGGGTTCACGCCATTCTCCTGCCTCAGCCTCCCAAGTAGTTGGGACTACAGGCACCCACCACCACGTCCAACTAATTTTTTGTGTTTTTAATAGAGACATGGTTTCACCGTGTTAGCCAGGATGGTCTCGATCTCCTGACCTCGTGATCCACCCACCTTGGCCCCACAAAGTGCTAGGATTACAGGCGTGAGCCACCACGCCTGGCCCCTGCTTTTTTTTTAAACAGGGTCTCACTGCAGCCTCCACTTCCTGGGCTCAAGCAGATACTCACACCTCAACCTCCTGAGTAGTTGGGACTACAGGCACACGCCACCACACCTTGCTCATTTTGAAATTTTTTATAGAGATGGGTCTCCCTATGTTACCTAGGCTGGTCTCAAACTCTTGGCCTCAAGCAATTCTCCCACCTGGGCCTTCCAAAGTGCTGGGATTACAGGTGTGAGCCACTGTGCCCAGCCAGATTTTGCTATTTAGAGACAATTTATTAACTAGAATGTGGATACTTTCCTCTCTTTATTAGTTCTTGACAGTGGAATCTGGGCGATATTTTAAAAAGCAGAAGAAACAGGCACCGTATGAATGCCCTGTGGCCGTACAGTGGTTTCACAGCAGACCCTTACTCCTCCTCTTCCCAGAAAGGCAGCAAAACAACAACAGGGCAGAGCTGGGGCCATCATGACCCAGCTTCCTTTCTCCCACTTTACTAAGTGCAAGTTTCAGAGCAGACCGATGAGGAAGTAGCCTTGCCTTCTTAAGCAGAGGCTTTTTGATCCACTCCAACAGGGCTGCCCCTCTTGTTCCCTGGGTATTTGGGTTATTTTCTTTTATTTTGAGACAGAGTCTTGCTCTGTTGCCCAAGCTGGAGTACAGTGGAGCGATCTCAGCTCACTGCAGCCTCAGCCTCCTGAGCAGCTGGGATTCCAGGTGCCCACCACCATGCCTGGCTAATTTTTGTAGTTTTAGTAGAGATGGGATTTCGCCATGTTGGCCAAGCTGGTCTCGAACTCCTGGCCTCAGGTGATCTGCCTGCCTTAGCCTCCCAAAGTTCTGGGATTACAGGTGTAAGCCACTGCACCTGGCCGCTATTTGGGTTATTTTAATTGTGGGGTGAATGACTTGAATAGCTCACCCAGCCAAGTTACAGATCAAGTTAAACATACGTCCTGGAATCTATCCTCTTTGTGGCCCTCACCTGCCAGGGGTTCTGTGCAATCAAGGTAATTTTGACCCTGACAACCTCACAGTTTAAATTAAAACCTAAACCCCCCAGCAGCGTGCCTTGGCTCTCAGCTGAGTGACAAGGACTTCCTGAGAGCCGATGGTGATGAGATGTTGGCCCTTTGGGGCTGCTCCATCCCAAGTGTTCTAGAGACCCAAGGGTTTGGCCATCCAAATCCTATGTTAAAGATTTTCACCTTTTTCTTTTTTTCTTGCTCAGTCGCCCACCAGGCTGGAGTGCAGTGGTGTGATCTTGGCTCACTGCAACCTCCGCCTCCTGGGTTCAAGTGATTCTCGCGCCTCAGCCTCTCAAGTAGCTGGGACTACAGGCGCACAACCCCTCACCTGGCTAATTTTTGTGTATTTTGTAAAGATGGGGTTTCACCATGTTACCCAGGCTGGTCTCAAACTCCTGAGCTCACGCAATCTGCCTGCCTCCCAAAGTGCTAGGATTACAGGTGTGAGCCACTGAGCCCAGCTAACATTTCACTTTAATTGAAAAAACAAACAAACAATTACACTGGCCTTTAAGTAAAAAATAAATAAAAATATTTTCAGTGGCACTCTCCCTAACATGTTTTTTTGATGACTTAGCGTTGTCTCTGTGAGCCACCATTGACCCAGTTACTGTATTTCTATCATCAACTGTGATTCATTATGAAGGAGGACTTGGGAGAAATATTTTTTGCTACCTTTTCTGAGCTATCCCAGTCAAGAGTTGCCTTTAGCAAATGTATCTGTCCATCCTAGCTGTTCCTTATCTCCTCAGGAAGGAAGTTGAAGTGTTGAGAACTCAGGCAGTGGACAGTGAGCATAGCCAGGGGACATGGGTGGCTATGTGTTCCAGGGAGCAGGCAGGTTAGCTGTCTCCCTAGAGTCTGGCCCTGTCTGGCAGGTCCAGAAAGCGCATGTTGGCATCTGACTGTCTCTTGAGGCCCTCCCATGTGAGTCTGTAAAGAGCTAAACACTGCCAGGGTTGCTAGTGCCTGGAGTCCTTTGCCAGCATATTCTCTCCCAGGCAGGCTCTGTGGGAAGGCAAGTGAGAATGAGAATGCCAGTGTATTAATTCATCATGAGAACCGGGACCGCCCCAGGGAGCAGGCACTCATGTCCCCGGGCCCACACCTGTAGTCCTCATAGGCAAGTCTCTAGTCCAGTTGTCAGAAGACTGCTTAATGAAGAGAGAGGCAGAATGAGGGGAGCTGGTTTGCAAGGTGACCGTTTAATAGCATCAGGCTAGGCCAGGCCCGAGGATGCGGGGGAACCAGGGTTCCCTCCGTCTTGGACAAGGTGTAGGAGATAAAATAAACACTGTAAATTTCATCACGTTAACCCTTAAAAAAAAGTGTTTTGTTCCCGCTCCCCCTCACAAATAGATGAGGTCTTTTTATGTTGCCCAAGCTGGTCTCAAACTCCTGGCCTCAAGTGATGCCCCCCACCCTTCAGCCTTCCAAAACACCGAGATTACAGTTGAATTAGTTAGATGATTTGATACAGTTAAGCAGATTATTTGGCCCTGAAAGTCACTGTGTTTTATTTGTTTCTTTGTTTGAGATGGAGTTTTGCTCTTGTTGCCCAGGCTGGAGTGCAGTGGTTAATGGTGCGATCTCGGCTTACCACAACCTCTGCCTCCCGGGTTCAAGCAATTCTCCTGCCTCAGCCGCCCAAGTAGCTGGGATTACAGGCATCTGCTATCACGCTTGGCTAACTTTTTGGGTTGTTTTTTCGTTTGTTTTTTGAGACGGAGTCTCACTCTGTCATCCAGGCTGGAGTGCAGTGGTGCAATCTCTGCTCACTGCAACCTCCACTTCCCGGGTTCAAGCAATTATCCTGCCTCAACCTCCCAAGTAGCTGGGACTACAGGCGTGCACCACCACACCTGGCTAATTTTTTGTATTTTCAGTAGAGACGGGGTTTCGCAGTGTTGGCCAGCATGGTCTCAATCCCTGACCTCGTGATCCACCCGCCTGGAATTAACAGGCGTGAGCCACCGCACCCGGCCCTAACTTTTGTATTTTTAGTAGGTTTCACCATGTTGGCCAGGCTGATCTCAAACTTCTGACCTCAGGTGATCCACCCGCCTTGGCCTCCCAAAGTAATGGAATTGCAGGCATGAGCCCCCACACCCGGCCAAGTCACTGTCTTTTTGAGGTCACTGTGTACATCTTTGCTCTGATTCCCTGCAAGTTGATCTTAAGTTTCCTCTTCAGGAGGGAGTCTTGCTTCCTCATTTCTGAGTGTGGTCTGGCATGCACATTGAAGGTCCTATGTAAAGGAGAAATGGATGCTGTGGTGAGAGGCACACAGGGCTAGCTCATTCTTTGTCCCTGGCAGTCTCGGAGTCTCGGAAGCACTGTCTCACTGTGCTGTTTCTTTGTCCCCTTGCAGAGAATGCCACAGGTGACCTGGCCACCAGCAGGAATGCAGCAGATTCCTCTGTCCCAAGTGGTAGGTTCTTAAAGAGACCCGCGATGGAGTGAGGCCACCGGATGGGTCATTGTGAAAGGACACTTGTCATTTGGGAACTGTCACAGGCTTCCCTCTCATGGTTCTGTTTACTCAAAATTGGCAAACCAGGGGCTCTGCCTGGGCTGCCGGCTTCTGGCTCCGGCGTCCTTACATGGGGGAGTTTACACTGTCCAGCTGACACAGGGGCCAGGGATCCTGCAGCACTTCCTGGCTGGCCCCCGCCTCCTCCTGGAGGACAGGGGATGGAGGTGGCTGCTGCCCATGAGGCTCAGGCCCCTCCTTGCTGTGCGGGCCTCCAGTTGCTCTGCTGGCCCCACTCCCCACCCACCCTTCTGTCTGCCTGTTCTGCCTCCTCTGCTTCCTTTGTTCCCTGTTGCCATCACTGTCCCCTTCCTTGTGGACATCCTCTGTCCTCTGCCACCCCTGCCTCCCCGCCACTGCAGTGCGTGATCTCAAGATGTGTGTTAGCTTGCTTTGTAGTGCTGGTGGCCGCTGCCCCATTCCTCCTTTATGGTTTAAGGACTCTGCATTGGGCGCTTGGGGTGAGTGGTCCCGATGCACTACCAGGTAGCAAATGCACCCTTGGGTCAGGCCTCAGGCCGTGGGCTCTGGGAGGCGGCCATGGAGGGGGCACTGCACCGCACCCCTGCTGGAGGATGGGGCTCCCCCGGCAGCTGCAATCCACCGAGTGTGCTGTAGCTCAGCAGCTGTTGGGCCGGCTGGCTTACAGAATGCTAGGGCGTTAGGGTGGTCACTTTCCAGCTTTGCTAGGCCAGGAGTCCCATGCCTGTCCTGGCGTTGCTCTGCCTGGCTCCCTGTTTATCCTCTGCTAGCCCCGCCACATGCCTGCTCTGGTTTCCATCCTGTTGGAGCAGAACATGTGCCCCTCACTGTATTAGAAAGTGTGAACAAGACTGTTCCTTATCACATTAGGAGCTATGGCAGGCTTGGTTTCTATAGGAACCCTGAGGTGGCGGCAGGGCCGCCTTATCCAGCACTCTCAGTGTGTGTGTAGAGCCAATTAGGGCTGGGGTGACGTGGCAGAGCCGGCCATGGAAGGGGCTCCACGTCCCTCTTTAAAGGTGTGGTGTCCACACTCCTCAGTGGGCCCTTCCAGACCCAGCCCCAGCTAGGCCCATGGCCGGTGTCCGGCCCAGCCTCCCTAACACAGATGTTTGTGTTTCAGCTCCCAGAAGGCAGGATTCTGATGACCACTCCAGCGATATGTTCAACTATGAAGGTAAAACTCCAAAGAGGCCGGGCGCGGTGGCTCATGCTTGTAATCCCAGCACTTTGGGAGGCTGAGGTGGGCAGATCACGAGGTCAGGATATCGAGACCATCCTAACATGGTGAAATCCTGTCTCTACTAAAAATACAAAAAAGTAGCTGGGTGTAGTGGCACACACCTGTAGTCCTAGCTACTTGGGAGGCTGAGGCAGGAGAATTGCTGAACCTGGGAGGTGGAGGTTGCAAGGAACCAAGATTGCGCCACTGCACTCCAGCCTGGGCAGCAGAGTGAGACTCCGTCTCAAAAAACAAAAAAACTCTGAAGAAACTTACATGTGGGGCAAAACATGTATTCTTAGTTGGGTATTGAGAGACATTTGTGGATTTCCACTGAGGAAGTTGTAGAGCAGGGCTCCCCTCGCAGGTGGTGGCAGCCCCCTGGGGTTGGAGTCAAGGTAACAGGCCCCACGTGGATGCCCCCACCAGTGGGAAGGAGGCTGAGCCTGCAGAGATGTGCTTTAGAGGCACAGCCTGGTGCGTGGCTCTGGGATGTCCATTGTCCCTGCTCCTCTCACCAGCGGCTTGGCTGTGGGCAAGTGGCTGCCGCCCCGCCTCCGTGGCTGCCGCCCTGCCTCAGTGTTCCCACGTATAAAATGAAGGGCCCCAGACAGGTCTCATAGAGACGCAGCCACTGCATGTAAAAGGCCTAGGACAGGACCTGGCAGAGAGCAGTCTTCAAAGCTCTGAAGCCGTCATCCGGACCCGTGGGGCAGCGCATCAGAGCCGCTGCACTGGCCTTGGGTGTGATTTACAGGCTTCTCTACCAGAGAGATGTTTCTCCGTCAGCTGGAGCTGCGAGCCTCCTCAGGCACTTTCTGGCTTGCTTCCCCTCCTTGCGGTCCCTACTAATTTGTATTCCTTGGGCTGTCTTGCTCCCAGAATACTGTGCCGCCAAGGCGGTCACTGGACCTTGCCGTGCGTCCTTCCCACGCTGGTACTTCGACGTGGAGAGGAACTCCTGCAATAACTTCATCTATGGAGGCTGCCGGGGCAATAAGAACAGCTACCGCTCTGAGGAGGCCTGCATGCTCCGCTGCTTCCGTGAGTCTGCGGCCCCTCAGCCCAGGAAGCCCTGCCTTTGAGGACCCTGGGCCATCTCCCCATCCCTAAAATATAAAGGCCTTGGAAATGCTGTTCTTGGGCCCACCAGGGCGGCAAGGCCTCTAAGCCCCAGAAGAGCTGGAATAAAGTCCCTCAGAAAGAGCTCCCCATGGAGGCCCTGGCTTAGGGGATCCCCTGTGGCAGCTCTGTGGAATGGGAGCTGTGAGCTGACCTCAGGCCGTGTGTTCTCTTTCAGGCCAGCAGGAGAATCCTTCCCTGCCCCTTGGCTCAAAGGGTAAGTGGCCCCTTACCCTCCTCCTGCCATCAGCCTGCCTCCTCCCTTCCTTGACTGAGCTCAGCCCCGCCCAGCTGTGGTTTACATTATCCTTCATTGTGAACATCATTTTGGCAGAAAGTCATATTTCTGCGTGAGAATGGCGAGGTGGTGGTTTGTCCCACCATTCAGTGTACACAGTTGGGGCTGGAGTGAGTCAGTCATGAGGCAGGCCCTGCCCAGGTGACGTGGGTGACTGGGGATGAGGTCTTCCTGTTGGGCATTTGAGGACTGCTGCACACGGGCCTGAGACTGGCCTGGGGTGTGGAGGGAGCACTGTTGTGTGGGGCATAAGAGTTGGTCACGGGTGACAGGATGGAGGGCCACGGGCCAGGGTATTTCCCAACACAGTCTGGCCTGAGCAGGAGGCCAGACCTCTGGCCTGTGTTTCTGAGCCTGAGTTGCAGATGATAATGTTGGCACAAAAGACCTGCCATGCCAGTCTGGCCTCTTTCTCCACCTGTTTCCCTGTGAAGGAGCCAGGACCTGGCCTGGGAGTCTATCCTGTTCTAGCAGTGAAGCCTGGTTTGCCAGGCATGGGACTGGGAAGCAAGCGGTCTGGGTCTGGAGGGTGGCCCCAAAAAGGCCAACTCTGCAGCTCCATAGCCACATGGGGGAGGCTGCCACAAGAGGTCACACTCCTTACCTGGAGCCCCTCCTGAAGAAAAGCATCTGAGCTGACCAGTGGGACTGCAGTGGGGCAGACACTATTAAATTTGCTGGCACAGCTCTGAATACACCCTCACTTCCACCCTGACTTCATCCCGCAGCAGCTCTCAACCCTCCCAGCCCCTGCAGGGCTCTGTCTTTCTCTATTGCCAGTCAGCGTGTGTGTGCACAAAGCCCCTAAGGTTTCATGTGTACACACCTGTGCTAAATGTTTTTTACACCCTTGTGCATCTCTTGGCCTGGGGCTCCTGTTCAGGTTGCCCCACGTATCGGGGGAAACTGCACCCCCGATATTCAACGTGGGTTCTTTTCTATTTCCCTAAGTGTCAGCTGGTCTGAGAAATAAAGGGAAAGAGTACAAAAGAGAGATTTTAAAGCTGGGTGTCTGGGGGAGACATCACATGTTGGCAGGTTCCGTGATGCCCCTGAGCTATAAAACCAGCAAGTTTTTATTAGCGATTTTCAAAAGGGGACGGAGTGTACTAATAGGGTGTGGGTCACAGAGATCACATGCTTCACAAGGTAGTGAACTATCACAAAGCAAATGGAGGCAGGGCAAGATCACAGGACCACAGGATGGGGCGAAATTAAAATTGCTCAAGAAGTTTCCACACACATTGTCATTGGTAACATCAGGAGACAGGGTTTGAGAGCAGACAACCTGTCTGACCAAAATTTATTAGGCAGGAATTTCCTCGTCCTAATAAGCCTGGGAGCATTACAGGAGACCAGGGTTTATTTCATCCCTTCGGCTTTGACTGTGAAAGACAGCTGCCCCCAGGGGGGCCGTTCAGAGGCCTACCCTCAGGGGCATATTCTCTTTCTCAGGGATGTTTCTTGCTGAGAAAAAGAATTCAGCAATATTTCTCCTATTTGCTTTTGAAAGAAGAGAAATGTGGCTCTATTCTGCCCGGCTCACTGGCAGTCAGACTTTAAGGTTATCTCTCTTGTTCCCGGAACATTGCTGTCATCCTGTTCTTTTTTCAAGGTGCCCAGATTTCGTATTGTTCAAACATACATGCTCTACAAACAATTTGTGCAGTTAACGCAATCATCACAGGGTCCTGAGGCGACATTCATCTTCCTCAGCTTACGAAGATGACGGGATTAAGAGATTAAAGACAGGCATAGGAGGCCGGGCGCGGTGGCTCAAGCCTGTAATCCCAGCACTTTGGGAGGCCGAGACGGGCGGATCACGAGGTCAGGAGATCGAGACCATCCTGGCTAACATGGTGAAACCCCGTCTCTACTAAAAAATACAAAAAAACTAGCCGGGCGAGGTGGCGGGCGCCTGTAGTCCCAGCTACTTGGGAGGCTGAGGCAGGAGAATGGCGTAAACCCGGGAGGCGGAGCTTGCAGTGAGCCGAGATCCGGCCACTGCACTCCAGCCCGGGCTAGAGCGAGACTCCGTCTCAAAAAAAAAAAAAAAAAAAAAGACAGGCATAGGAAATCACAAGGGTATTGATTGCAGAAGTGATAAGTGTCCATGAAATCTTCACAATTTATGTTCAGAGATTGCAGTAAAGACAGCCATAAGAAATTATAAAAGTATTAATTTGGGGAACTAATAAATGTCCATAAAATCTTCACAATTATGTTCTTTTGCCATGGCTTCAGCCAGGTCCCTCCGTTTGGGGTCCCTGACTTTCCGTAACACTCGAGAGTTGGGCTTTTAGTTCAAAAAGAAGGAACACAGATGGCCACTCTGCTGGCACGCACATAGCATGGCACCTCCTTTTTTGGGGGAATCTCCTTGGTGGCATCTCAGGCAGGCTGTGTCCTCTCTAGCTGCAGTTCTGTACCCTCTCTGGGTTTGGGAGGGGCATTTGGTCCTCAGCCTGAGCCCACCTGGATTCCCCAGGCCCTTGGTGAGCCCCACTCTGGCTGCAGCTCCCCTTGCCTGGCCCATCCTGAGGCCCCTCTCTTGTCCTCAGTGGTGGTTCTGGCAGGGCTGTTCGTGATGGTGTTGATCCTCTTCCTGGGAGCCTCCATGGTCTACCTGATCCGGGTGGCACGGAGGAACCAGGAGCGTGCCCTACGCACTGTCTGGAGCTCCGGAGACGACAAGGAGCAGCTGGTGAAGAACACATATGTCCTGTGACTGCCCTGTCGCCAAGATGACTGGGGAAGGAAGGGGAGACTATGTGCGTGCTTTTTTAAATAGAGCGATTGACTTGGATTTGTGCGATCATTAGGGCTGAGGTCTGTTTCTCTGGGAGGTAGGACGGCTGCTTCCTGGTCTGGCAGGGGTGGGTTTGCTTTGGAAATCCTCTAGGAGGCTCCTCCTCGCATGGCTGGTGGTCTGGCAGCAGCCCCGAGTTGTTTCCTCGCTGATAGATTTCTTTCCTCCAGGTAGAGTTTTCTTTGCTTATGTTGAATTCCATTGCCTCTTTTCTCATCACAAAAGTGATGTTAGAACCATTTCTTTTGTTTGTCTGATTTATGGTTTTTTTAAGTATAAACAAATGTTTTTTATTAGCATTCTGAAAGAAGGAAAGTAAAATGTACAAGTTTAATAAAAAGGGATCATCCCCTTTAAAATAAATTTCAGCATGTACTTTATTTATGGGAGTCCCAGTTTCAGCCCTACCAAAACGATCACATTATTTGAGGTGTCCCATTCTAGAAACAGACCCCTCAAAATAGCGTCTTTCGGATCTTTTTGAATGAATCCACAAGATGAAATAAATGTCCTATTATTGAGTGCCCGTGAACTTTCACCAGACCACACTTAGCCTCACCACCTGTGAACGCTGATATTTTCTTACTCTATTTCACTTTGTAAAACTTCTGGCTACAACCCTCTGCACTGATCTTGATGCCCCACTATGGACTGTAGCCCACACCTTGAAGCACTGCCCTCGAGGGCGCAGGAGGGGTGCGTGCTCTCCAGGCCTCGAGGACCAAGACCTTCCGGGGTTGGAGGGGCTTAACCGAGTCCTTGTGGCGTCCATGACGCTTCTCCTCTCATGGTTCTGTGCTCTCTGCATCTTGGAGGGGTGGTGGGAGGGCCCTCTAGGTCAGGCCTTGCACTGCCTGCACTGGGCTTTTCTGTCAAGTCTCCCATATGCCCCTGTGTGGGAACGGGGACAGAGCGCACTGCCCGGCTGAATTTGGCCTCCAGGCCCAATCCTGCTGCCACCTGTGGGTGTTCCTTTCCCAACACTAGACTCTAGAAGCCCCTTTTCTCCCTTCTCCATTCCAACAAGGAGGTCCTGGGGTACAGGCATCTGGGCACCCCATGAGGTCAGGCTGGACTCTACTGGCCTCGGAGACACAGGAGGAGCAGCCAGGTGCAGTGCCACAGGCCAGACAGTGCTTTTGACTGCTTGGAACCAAAGAACTCATCCCTTGGCCCTTCCTAGAAATCCCTTAGGGCTTAAAAATCTCTTTCAGAAGCAAATTGAGCAAATAGCTGATCTGCTCCTGCCCCACTTCCCCCACCCACAGCAGATGCTGCAAAGGGATCCTGGTGTGTCCTCCCAGCTAAGCCCCACAGGCCTCAGCCCGCTCTCCAGTGGTCATTGCAGCTGGCTCAGGGTTGGTGAGCAAGTGGAATCTACTTAACACGTCCCAGACAAATCAGACACCAGGGGTCCTGGTGAGCCTGTGGCCCAGGGAAAGAGGTCCTGGGAGTTAGGAGCCTCTCCACCATGCAGCACTGTGGGTGCGGCCCCTAACCCCTGCAAGCCTGCAGAGTCCGCACTTGCGCCTCTGCCTGGCAGGAGCATTTCTTCACCGACTCCAATATAGGCTGTCTCCTATCTTGGTCATGTTAAAAAAAAAAAAAAAAAAAAAAAGTTGTGCCTTTGGAACTTTTCAAAAACTTGAGAATTGGCTGGGTGCAGTGGCTCACACCTGTAATCCCAGCACTTTGGGAGACTGAGGTCAGGAGTTCCAGACCAGCCTGGCCAACATGGTGAAACCCCCTCTCTACTAAAAGTACAAAAAATGAGCCAGGTGTGGTGGCAGGCGCCTGTAATTCCAGCTACTGGGGAGGCTGAGGCAGGAGAATTGCTTGAACCTGGGAGGCGGAGGTTGCAGTGAGCCGAGATTGCGCCATTGCACGGCAGCCTGGGTGACAGGGAAGACTTCGTTTCAAAACAAAAAAAACTTGAGAATCACTTAATTCCACCATAATAGGAAGTTAGATGAAGGGAATTCTCTGAAGCCCAGTTGAGCTTCTGTAGGTTTCTAGTACAATGAGCCTTTATATGTTTCTAGTGCAGAAGCTGCTGCTCTGTGACCTGCTTCTCCTGCCTAAACCTGCCCCTTTATTCTCGCGGCAAGGGAGGCCCCGGCCCCACTGCTCCTGGCAGCTCGACTCCATCCGGGCCTCTGGACTCTTTCCAGGGCGACTGGTGGGCCTCACCGCAGCAGACACTCTTCAGGCTGTTGCTGCTGTGGCCCTTGAAGCTCAGCTGTGTCATGTGTTCAACTCTCGGGGCCTCTTATGGCCTGACAAAGGCCCTCTTTTTGTTGCAAAGGCTGCCCAACAGTGGGTCAGTGGCCAAGGCATTCAGTGGCCACTTCACATCCCTGTCCCCTTTGGGCTGCTGGCACCGTTGAGAGGTGAAATGGGCTTTATAAAAAATCAACTCATTGGTTGTCTGAGTGCAGTGGTGTGACAAGTAATTGATCACAACCAGTTACAGAGTTCTTTGTTCCTTCTGCTGCTTCACTTGACCAGCCGGAAAAAAATCAGCTCACCAAAAATATAAATCAACTCAGAGCTTCTCACTCGCCTTTTTGCTGGTCCACACACTTGAGAAAGGCAGACAGTGTGGCTGTCCCCAGAAAGGGTTCCCCTAGGCCATCTCCTGGGTAAAGATCAGGACAAAGGGCTTGGGGGTTATACAAACTCATAAACATTAGGGGCCCAGTGCAGTGGCTCATGCCTGTAATCCCAGCGCTTTGGGAGGCTGAGGCAGGTATATCACTTGAATCCAGAAGTTCGAGGCCAGCCTGGGCAACGTGGCAAAACCCATCTCTACGAAAAAAAATTAGCCAGGCATAGTGATGCATGGCTGTACTCCAGTTACTAAGGAGGCTGAGGTGGGAGGATCGCTTGAGCCCAGGAGATCGAGGCTGCAGTGAGACATGATTGCACCACTGCACTCCAACCAGGGCAACAGAGCAAGACCCTGTCTCAAAAATATATATATAAATTGGCTGGGTACAGTGGCTCACACCTGTAATCCCAGCACTTTGGGAGGCCAAGGCAGGCGGATCGCTTCAGGTCAGGAGTTCGAGACCAGCTTGGCCAACATGGTGAAACCCCATCTCTACTAAAAATACAAAACTTAGCGAGGCGTGGTGGCACACGCCTATAGTCCCAGCTACTTGGGAGGCTGAGGCAGAATTGCTGTAACCCGGAAGGTGGAGTTTGTAGTGGGCTGAGATTGCACCGTTACACTCCAGCCTGGGTGACAGAGTGAGACTCTTTCTCAAAAAAATAAACAGGCCAGGCGCAGTAGCTCGTGCCTGTAGTCCCAGCACTTCGGGAGGCCGAGGCGGGCGGATCATGAGGTCGGGAGATCAAGACCATCCTGGTTAACACAGTGAACCCTGGTGGGAGAATGGCGTGAACCTGGGAGGCGGAGCTCGCAGTGAGCCGAGATCGCGCCACTGCACTCCAGCCTGGGCGATAAAGCAAGACTCCATCATTCATAAATAAATAAATAAATAATCATTCCTGGGTATGTGTGCCTCTTTCTTCCCCCAGCGTTAAGCCCAGGCCTGCCTGATGGGTGCAGCCTCCAGAGGGCAGGCCCACCAGAACGGGACCTATGGGGCTTGGCGTTAGTTCATGTTCTGCCCTTGGGACTCTCCTGGACTCACTCTTCCTAGGTCCCGAAGACAGCGGCCACTTGGTCGAGTGTCCTGTTTGCCAAGTCTCCCTACAGTGTCTCATATCAGACAACGTGAGGGAAAGCCTAAGTCTCTCAATTTGTAAAAATGCCCATGTTCCATTCACATCTGACTCTTCCAAAACCAAGTCTGGGTGTGAGTAGATGGTGAAAGAAGAAGTGAAGTGGTACTTCCTGGGGTGGGATTCAGACTGATTTCATGTCCTTGGAGGGAGAGCAACAACCCGGCACCTGGGGAGGAAACACCTTAGACCCCAGGAGGTTGAGGGGTGGGGAGGGTGCAATCCTCCCTCTGGCCTCCAGACCCAGCACTGCTGCTTGGCCAGACTGTCACCTGGTCCTCCTGAGTCCAGCAGCATCTGCAGCTGCTATTCTGACCCACTGTAAGAATAGCCGGCGCAGCAGCTCAGGCTTGTAATCCCGACACTTTGGGAAGCCAAGGCGGGCAGATCACTTGAAGTCAGGAGTTCGAGACCAGCCTGGCCAACATGGTGAAACCCCATCTCTACTAAAAATACAAAAATTAGCCGGGCATGGTGGCGCATGTCTGTTATCCCAGCTACTCGGAAGGCAGAGGCACGACCATCGCTTGAACCTGGGAGACGGAGGTTGCAGCGAACTGAGACTGTACCACTGGCACTCCAGCCTGGGCGACAGAGTGAGACTCTGTCTCAAAAAAGCAAACAACAACAACAAAAAACCCACACTAGTAGACATGGCCAGTCTAGCGCCATTCTGCACCTGAAGCCATCAATGGCAGCTCCTGAATGTGGGGCCCTCTCTCCCGACACACAAGATGTTTCTAAACCTAGGGACAGGCCCAGCCTTGTTCCAGTCTGGCTGGTACAAAATCATAGGCTTCTGATGCCCAAGGAGCCCTGAGCTCTACACCATGTAGTAATGGAGCCTGCAGCTCAGTAGCACTGCCCGTGGGGCTTAACCGAACCAATGCTGTGGTGTTCCAAGTGATGTTTCCCAGTTCCTGCCTGGGCACAGTGCTCACACCTGTAATCCCAGCACTTTGGGAGGCTGAGATGGAAAAATTGTTTGAGCCTGGGCGGTCAAGGCTGCAGCGAACCATGCTCACAGTGCTACCACTGCACTCCAGCCTGGGGCAACAGAGCAAGACCAGACCCCATCTCTAAAAACAACAATTCCTGAGCTGGGCACCCTGGACCCCTCAGGCTGTGTGTTTGCATGTGGGAAGGCCCACAGAATGTCTCTCCTCTGGGAAGGAAGTAGCTTTTTGGGTTTGTAATGACAGGCAATGACAGCAAAGATCAGCAGGTCAGACTTGACTCCCTTGTGTGAGTCCTAATGAAGTGCTCCCCAACCTTTCTGGCACCAGGAACTGGTTTTGTGGAAGACAGTTTTTCAACAGACCAGGGCAGTGCAGAGTAGAGGGTGGTTTCTTGATGAAACTTCCGCCTCAGATCATCAGGCATTAGATTCTCAGAAGGAGGCCGGGCGCGGTGGCTCACACCTGTAATCCCAGCACACTGGGAGGCCGAGGTGGGTGGATCACTTGAGGTCAGGAGTTTGAGACCAGCCTGGCCAACATGACAAAACCCCATCTCTACCAAAAATACAAAAATGAACTGGGTGTGGTGACACACTCCTGTAATCCCAGCACCTCGGGAGGCTGAGGCATGAGAATCACTTGAACCCGGGAGGCAGAGGTTGCAGTGAGCCGAGATCGCACCACTGCACTCCAGCCTGGGCAACAGAGTGAGACTGTGTAATAAAAAATAAAAAAATAATTAAGGAGCATACAGCCTAGATTCCTTGCATGCACAGTTCACTATAGGGCTTGTGCTCCTATGAGAATCTGATGCCGCTGCTGATTTGACAGGAGGTGGAGCTCAGGCGGTGATGCTCACTCGCCTGCTGCTCACCTGCTGTGCATCCAGGTTCCTATGAGCTGTGGAGCAGTACTGGTCTGTGGCCTGGGGTTGGGGACCCCTGTCCTAGTGAATAGGAGACTATGTCCGGGATGTCTGAAATAAGACTTGCTGGTCCCCTCGCCCCTGGAACCCGGTGGCATGGTTGAGGTTAATGCTGCAGATTGGAGTCCGGTTGATCATAGATGCTTAATGAGATGCTGTATGAAACAACACACTTGGCCACAGCCTCTGTTGGTCAGATTCTTCAGAGTGGAAGCAGAATGACACATTCATTCACTTTATCAGCAGCTAAGGCGGTAGAGGGGGGTCTCTCGGCTCCTACAGGTCTTGCTGAGTGTGCCAGGAATGCATGACCCTGATAACTCTCTCCCCTGTTGTTTTTTTTTTTTTTTTTGAGACAGTTTCACTGTGTCGCCTAGGCTGGACTACAGTGGTGCAATCTAAGCTCACTGCAACCTATGCCTCCCGGGTTCAAGTGATTCTCTTGCCTCAGCCTCCTGAGTAGCTGGGATTATAAGGGACACACCACCAGGACCGGCTAATTTTTGCATTTTTAGTAGAGATGGGGTTTCACCATGTCGGCCAGGCTGGTCTTGAACTCCTGACCTCAAGTGATCTACCTGCTTCAGCCTCCCAAGGTGCTGGGATTACAGGGGTGAGCCACCACGCCTGGCCTCCCTTGGTCATTTCTTGGGGTTGTGTTTGCAGCAAGCACCTTGAGGGGGTGAGGGCAGGCTGGGGATAGCCAGGTAGGTCCCCAAGCTTAGCATGCCTCTTTCATAACAACCCACTCCCTGTGCAGCTGTCCATCTGGGTCCCCAGCTCTGCCTCCACAGCCTGGGGGAAACCCACACATGCTGGCGCCTATGCTGCTTCGTGTGAGCAGGAAAGCCTTTGTCTCTGACCCTGGAGTTTCTTTTTTTTTTTTTTTTTTTTTTTTTGAGGCGGAGTCTTGCTCTGTCACCTGGACTGGAGTGCAGTGGCCAGATCTCAGCTCACTGCAAGCTCCGCTTCCTGGGTTTACGCCATTCTCCTGCCTCAGCCTCCCGAGTAGCTGGGACTACAGGCGCCCGCCACCTCGCCCGGCTAGTTTTTGTATTTTTGGTAGAGATGGGGTTTCACTGTGTTAGCCAGGATGGTCTCGATCTCCTGACCTCGTGATCCGCCCGTCTCGGCCTCCCAAAGTGCTGGGATTACAGGCTTGAGCCACCGCGCCCGGCCAACCCTGGAGTTTCAAGGCTTCTCCCAGCATTTTCGAAATAGTAAGAGGCTCACATAGTAGCCTGTTAAGTGGAATCAAATCAGATCCGAGACCCAGCAGTCCGCTGAGTGGAGGCCAAGCTTGGGCCTTTCCAGTTGGGTTGTTAGCCCCTTGGCACTTCCCAGGGACGGTCCGTGGAGATTTCCTGACAATCAGGATCCCAGAACATCAAGGGTCAGAGCAAGACTGGCTGTGGTCAGAGGGCCAGTCCAGAGCTTTCGTCTTCTGGGAAAGGAAACTGGGTCCCTGTATACTGTGTGCTTAAGGTCATCTGTCTGCTGAGATGTGGTTGATTTCAAAGAAAACATTCAGGAACAGGGATTATGGTGTTTACAGAACCAAGGCACTCTCTTCCTGTAAACTTCAAGAAAGAAACCCAACCAACCTTGCTGCAGCTGCTTTTCCAGTCCACCCATCAGCCCTCGGGCATGCAGGAGTGTGAGACCCGCTGGGAGGACGAGACAGTGCACTCCTTGGTCCCACACCGTCTTGGCTTCTCAACATAGTTAAATTGACATTCAGAAATCTTCCTAAATGGCAGAGATTAAGTAAAAGCTTTCAGGGTTAGAGTGACCCCCAGAAGGATGGCTGTTGGTGAAATGTTAGAGAAGGGGTAAGCTGACCTAGCAGTGGATGATGTCAATATCGCTGCCAGTCGGAAACACAGGTCCCTTTTTCCTACGGGGGAGAAGGCACTGTTTGCACCCTCAAGGCATTTTAGGCAGAGATCATCAGGGAATAAACAGGGAAGGGCAGGCTGGGTGCGGTGGCTCATGCCTGTAATCCCAGCACTTGGAGTTCAACACCAGCATGAGCAACATGAGGAAACCTTGTCTCTACTTAAAATACAAAAATTAGCCAGGCGGGGTGGAGCGTGCCTGTAATCCCAGCTACTCGGTAGGCTGATGCGGGAGAATCGCTTAAACCTGGGAGGCGGAGGTTGCAGTGAGCCAAGATCATGCCACTGCATTCCAGCCTGGGCGACAGAGCGAGACTGTCAAAGAAAATTAAAAAACGGGGAAGGTCAGAGCCATAAATGCCAAGGCAAGAACAACAGGGAAGTCCCACATGCCACCTGTGCCTGTTGCTACGTGAGGTGTGACCAGGGCCTGGGAAGGACAAACATTAGCTACGGTCCCTGCCCCTGTTCGTCACGGTGGATGAGAACTGAATGGCAAGGCTGGGTGCAGTGGCTCATGCCTGTAATCCCAGCATTGTGGGAGGCCAAGGAGGATCAGTCGAGCCCAAGAATTTGAGACCAGCCTGAGCAACATAGTGAGACCCCATCTGTAAAATATATATACGTATTTATTTATTTTTTTCTTTTTGAGATGGGGTCTCACCCTGTCATCCAGACTGGAGTGCAGCGGCACAATCTTGGCACATCACAACCTTCACCTCCCAGGCTCAAGCAATTCTCCTGCCTCAGCCTCCCTAGTAGCTGGGATAACAGACACCCGCCACTACAGCCTGGCTAATTTTTGTATTTTTAGTAGAGACGGGGTTTCACCATGTTGGTCAGGCTGGTTTTGAACGCCTGACCTCAGGTGATCCACCTGCCTCAGCCTCCCAAAGTGCTGGGATAACAGGTGTGAACCACCACGCCCAGCCCAAAAATAATTTTTTGTATGAGCCAAGCATAGTGGTGCATGGCTGTCGTCCCAGCTATTCAGGAGGCTGAGGTGGGAGGATCCCTTGACCCCAGGAGGTCAAGGCTGCAGTGAACTATGATCATACCACTGCACTCCAGCCTGGGTGACAGAGCAAGACCCTGCCTCAAAAAAAAAAAAAAAAAAAAAAAAAAAAAAAAAAAAAAAAAAAATCTGGGCGCAGTGGCTCACGCCTGTAATCCCAGCATTTTGGGAGGCCAAGGTGGGCAAATCACGAGGTCAGGAGATCGAGACCATCCTGGCTAACATGGGGAAACCCCGTCTCTACTAAAAATACAAAAAATTAGCTGGGCGTGGTGGCATGTGCCCGTAATCACAGCTACTCAGGAGGCTGAGGTAGGAGAATCACTTGAACCAGGGAGTTGGAGGTTGCATTGCAGTGAGCCGAGATCGCGCCACTGCACTCCAGCCTGGTGACAGAGCAAGACTCTGTCTCAAAAAAAAGAAGAAAACAAAAAAGAACATTGATTGAGCATCACTTGAACTTGTGCCAGGCAGGCTCTGTGCAAAACCATTTCCTAGATAAGTTTTCTTTTTTACAGAGGCGGAAACAGAAATCGACAGTGGCTAACTGTCCACAGAACAGTAAGTATAGAGTGACTGACCTCCAGGACCCAAACCTGCAGCCCTTCTGTGCCGGTGGTGACTCGCCCTTAGCACAGTACCTGGCAGCAGGCGATGCCACCATTCACTAAGGCATGGCAAGCAGCCTCTCTGAGTCACACCGTTCTGGGTGGTGCACAAAGCAGGAGTTCTCACCCTCATGGAATGCGCACTCTGCCTCGAGAGACAGACGCTTTCTCTCATATTCTCTGTCCAGTTGCAGGCAAAGCCACAATCATTGCTCACCTCCCAGTCACACTCAGGGTAAAGAGCAAGGGTCTTTGATTTACAAGTCCACGCCCGCCACCCGCCTCTCCTCCCCTCTCCTTCATCTGCCTCTCTCCTTCCACTCTCTGCCACTCTGACCTCAGCACAGCTCCTCAGACATAGGCACATTCTTGCCTCAGGGGCCTTTGCATTTGCTCTTCCCTCTTCCTCTGTATGCTTGCATGGCTTGTCTGCTTGTCTTCGGGTCTTTTTTTTTTTTTTTTTTTTTTGAGACGGAGTCTCGCTTTGTTGCCCAGGCTGGAGTGCAGTGGCCGGATCTCAGCTCACTGCAAGCTCCGCCTCCCAGGTTCACGCCATTCTCCTGCCTCAGCCTCCCGAGTAGCTGGGACTACAGGCGCCCGCCACCTTGCCCGGCTAGTTTTTTCTATTTTTTAGTAGAGACGGGGTTTCACCATGTTAGCCGGGATGGTCTCGATCTCCTGACCTCATGATCTGCCTGTCTCGGCCTCCCAAAGTGCTGGGATTACAGGCATGAGCCACCGCGCCCAGCCTTTTTTCTTTCTTTTTTTTTTTTTTGAGATGGAGTCTCTTTCTTGTCCCCCAGGCTGGAGTACAGTGGTGCGATCTCAGCTCACTGCAAGCTCAGCCTCCCACGTTCAAGCCATTCTCCTGCCTCAGCCTCCCGAGTAGCTGGGACTACAGGCGCCCACCACCTCGCCCAGCTAGTTTTTTGTATTTTTAATAGAGACGGGGTTTCACCGTGTTAGCCAGGATGGTCTTGATCTCCTGACCTCGTGATCCACCCGTCTCGGCCTCCCAAAGTGCTGGGATTACAGGCGTGAGCCACAGCGCCCAGCCTTTTTTTTTTTTTTTTTGAGTTTTGCCCTGTCCCCCAGGCTGGAGTGCAATGGCACGATCTTGGCTCACTGCAACCTCCGCTTCCTGGATTCAAACGATTCTCCCGCCTCAGCCTTCCAAGTATCTGGGATTACAGGCGCCCACCACCATGCCCAGCTAATTTTTGTATTTTTTTAGTAGAGATGGGGTTTGACCATGTTGGCCGGGCTGGTCTCGAACTCCTAACCTCAGGTGATCCGCCTGCCTCAGCCTCCCAAAGTGCTGGGATTACAGGCGTGAGCCACTGCACCTGACTGCTTTTTAAAACAAATTAATTAATTTGTATTTATTTATTTTCAGGTCCTCCTTTAACAATTTTTCTTTTTCTTTTTCTTTTTAAATAGAGACGTGGTTTCGCTATGTTGCCCAGGCTGGTCTCAAACTCCTGAGCTCAAGCCATCCAACCTCCTCAGCCTCCCAAAGTGCTGGGATTACAGGCATGCGCCACTGTGCCTGGCCACCCCCAGGTCTTGAAGTGTGCTGGAGACATAGTAGGTGCTCAGTAAATACATGCTGAAGAAGTGAATGTGAAGAAAGGTAACTGCAGATGGTGGCAGGCATGGGCTATGCTGGACTTCAAGCCGGGGAAAGGGGATGGAGCATTGCCACTCTGAGTTGCTGGCAGCCGAGCCAGGCTCCTCTGAGGAATGGACATGTAAGCAGACACCTGAGTGTACAAGGGCATGAGCTGCATGCTCATTACCATGCCCAGGCCTCAGCCACCTGCTCCTAGATGCCCACTCCCTGTAGATGCAGGCAGCCCAGTTGCTGGGGGCAGGGCTGGGCTGGAGAGGGACACCAAGGACATCTCACCTCACAGAGGTAGGAGCAGATGGCTCAGGCTTCAGTTTCTACCCTAACCTGACCTGAGCCCAGCCCAGGGGAGGGAAAACTGGGCCCAGCTGGCTGCTCATTCCTCTAAGAGCTCCCAAGAGGGTGAGACAGAGGGGCCAGGCCAAGCATTGGAATCAAGCTACACTGCCTGGGTTTGAACTATATATATAGCCTGAACAGACTAGAACTAGACTACGTGTGTGTGTGTGTGTGTGTGTTGGAGTCTTGCTCTGTCGCCCAGGCTGGAGTGCAGTGATGCAATCTCAGCTCACTGCAACCACCGCCTCCTGGGTTCAAGCAATTCTCAAGCCTCAGCATCCTGAGTAGCTGGGATTACAGGCATGCGCCACGATACTCAGTGAATTTTTATATTTTTCACCACGTTGGCCAGGCTGGTCTTGAACTCCTGACCACAAGTGACCCTCCCGCCTCGGCCTCCCAAAGTGCTGGGATTACAGGTGTGAGCCACTGTGCCTGGCCTGTGTGTGTGTTTTGAGACAGGGTCTTGCTCCGTCAACCAGGCTGGAGTGCAGTGGCTCGATCACAGCTTACTGCAGCGTGGACTTCCTGGGCTCAAGTGATCCTCCTGCCTCAGCCTCTCAAGTAGCTGGGACTACAGGTGAGTGCCACCATGCCTGTCTAAGTTTTAATTTCATGTAGAGATGGTCTCAGTATGTTACCCAGGCTGATCTCAAACTCTTGGGCTCAAGTGATCCTCTTGCCTTGCTTCCCTCCCAAAGGGCTGGGATTACAGGCATGAACCACTGCACCCAGCCCATGCTATATGTTTGCCCTTCGTCTTCTTACCTACTCCCTCAGTTTTCTCATCTGTGAAGTAGGGGTTGGAACAATACCTACTGTCATAGACTGAATGTGTCTTCCCCAAACTCCTGTGCTGAAGCCGAGTAATGATATTTGGAGGTAGGACCTCTGGGAGGTCACTAGGTGATGCGGGAGGAGCCTTCATGAGCAAGATTTGTGCCCTTATAGAAAGGGACACAACGTGAGATGATCTTGCTCTCGGCCATGGCGGGGAGGCAGGGAGAAGGTGGCTGTCAACGAGCCAGGAAGCAGCGCTCCTGACACCGGATCTACCAACACCCCCATCTCAGACTTCCAGCCTCCAGGACTGCGAGAACTGTGTTTCCTGTTAAAGCCACCCTCTCTATATTTGTTAAAGCAGCCCACACTCATAAAGACATTTATCTTTTTTTTTTTTTTTTTTGAGATGCAGCCTGGCTCTACCACCCAGGCTGGAGTGCAATGGCACAATCGCGGCTCACTGTAACCTCCGCCTCCGGGCTGAAGTGATTCTCCTGCCTCAGCCTCCAAGTAGCTGGGATTACAGGCACCCGCAACTATGCCTGGCTAAATTTTGTATTTTTAGTAGAGACGGGGTTTCACCATGTCAGCCAGGCTGGTCTCAAACTCCCCTCAGGTGATTCACCTGCCTCGGCCTCCCAAAGTGCTGGGCATGAGCCACTGTGCCTGGCTTGACACTTATCTTTTATATCTTTTTTTTTTTTTTTTTTTTTTTTTTTTGAGACAGAGTCTTGCTCTGCCGCCCAGGCTGGAGTGCAGTGGCCGGCTCTCAGCTCACTGCAAGCTCCGCCTCCCAGGTTCACGCCATTCTCCTGTCTCAGCCTCCCGAGTAGCTGGGACTACAGGCGCCCGCCTCGTCGCCCGGCTAGTTTTTTGTATTTTTTAGTAGAGACGGGGTTTCACCGTATTAGCCAGGATGGTCTCGATCTCCTGACCTCGTGATCCGCCCGTCTCGGCCTCCCAAAGTGCTGGGATTACAGGCTTGAGCCATCGTGCCCGGCCTATCTTTTATATCTATATACTTTTTTCTTTTTTGAGACGGAGTCTCACTGTGTCACCCAGGCTGGAGTGCGGTGGTGCGATCTTGGCTCACTGAAATCTCTGCCTCCCGGGTTCAAGTGATTCTCGTGCCTCAGCCTCCGGAGCAGCTGGGATTACAGGCGTGCACCACCGTGCCCAGCTAATTTTATTTTTAGTACAGACAGCGTTTCACTATGTTGGTCAGACTGGTCTCGAACTCCTGACCTCAGGTGATCTACATGCCTCTGCCTCCCAAAGTGCTGGGATTATAGGCATGAGCCACCATGACCGGCCTAAAACACCTACCTTTTATTTCTAAAAAACCCAACACATTATCAGTAGGTGTCATGCCAGACACCATTCTAGGAAAGTAACTCATCTGACTCTCACATCAATCCCATGGGTAGCTGTCATTTACAGATGAGGAAACTGAGGCACAGAGGTGAAGCAATTTTCCTGAGGTCACCCTGCTAAGTGACACAGCTGGCATCTAGTGCAGCAGGCTGGCTCCAAGTCTACGCTCCTCACCCCTCAGATGCTGCTCACTAAGCCGGAGTGGCTGTGGGAGCGAGTTAGAACACAGGACGCCCCTAGCAGCAGCACCCTGTGAGAAACTGCGGCGGAGGAGGCCATATTGTGGCGGTATGCAGGAAGGTGGGGACCGCGCCTCCCTCCTCAAGAACCAGCATCTGAGCTTTTGGGGGAAACATGTAGCTCCCTGAATGCCATCCACAGAGCCCCCCTCAGTCGGCCTCCCCTCAGGCCCCAAGGCTGGCGGAGGCCATCGCCTGTCCAGCTCCCTCACTCCTCACAGAGGAAATGCTGGGCGGTGCCAGGCAGTCAGGGCTGGGGACCAGGACAGAGGTTGGGTGGGGCGTTTCAGCATTCCTCCAAGGGGTAGGCCTCAGCGCTCCTCCCACTGCTCCACTCCTCTGCAGGCGCAGGCGCCCTTGGCCTTGGGACACATCTCTCGCCATGGAGTTCGACCTCGGAGCAGGTGAGCTCCTGGGGAGTGTGGATTGGAGGTGGAGCGGGAGGGAATCAAGCCCAGAAACTGCCTGCACCAACCACCCAACTTCTCTCCACAGCTCTGGAGCCAACCTCCCGGAAGCCAGGTGTTGGGGCGGGCCATGGGGGAGACCCCAAGCTCAATCCCCACAAAGTTCAGGGCCAGTCGGAGGCAGGGGCAGGTCCGGGTCCAAAGGTCAGTCGCCTCATCACCGGCTGCGGACGGGTGGGGTTGCCCCTGATCCCTGACCCCAGGGTCCTGCCTTGGGCTTCCAACTTTGGGGGCTGGGTAAGGGGGCACTGCCTCACTGCCGCACCTCCATCCAGCAGGGACACCACAGCTCTTCCGACTCCAGCAGCAGCTCCAGCGACTCGGACACGGATGTGAAGGTAAGGGGTTCTCGCCAGCATCCCCAAGCCCATGCCCTGCACCCCAGAGAAGCGTCCCAGCGCTGGGGCTGGTGGGGAGGGTACGGGGGGCGGTTCCCCTGTCTCGTTTACAGCCCAGAACCATCTCTTCTCTCCCATCCCTGCCCTCGGTCCCACAGCCCCACACCACTGGCTCCAAGCAGCACGAGAGCACCCCTGGCAAGGCCAAGAAGCCCAAAGTGAAGAAGAAAAAGGAAAAGGGCAAGAAGGAGGCTCCTCACTGAAGGGCCCTGGACAGGGCTCATTAAACCTTCATCTCTGCCTTCTGCGACTGATCAGCGCGGTGCCTGCTCCGGGCCCGTCCCCAGTTCCCTACCCCCTGCCCAAGGCTGGGCCCGCCCATCCCTGCACGCGGCCAAGGAGAGGCTGCCCACGCCATGCCCATCAGGGTTTATTGTTTCTGTAACAGCAGCCACGCCCTGGGGCGATGGCCTGTGCAGCTGGAGATCTCTCAGCACCTTGGGTTGGGGGCGGGGCTGGGCGGAACATGGGATGGAGGCGTTGCCTGTGGCCAGACAGGGTGGACCCCTGGGGCCTCCAGGCAGGAGATGAGTCCAGTGGCCCCCAGCAGCAGCAGCAGCAGCAGCAGCAGCAGCGGGAAGCTCCGCTCACCGCACCAGGTGGAAGGTGAGCCAGTACATGAGCAGAGGTTGTGCCGCTGCCACTGCCATGGTCAGGTACATGCGCAGCTGGTTCCGGGCCCCACGCACCGGGACCCCCTCAGCCGCTGCCTCTGCCAAGATCTTCAGCCGCAGGGTCCGGATCTGGGTGGGAAAGGGAGAGGAACCAAGGGGTTTACCCGTGAGCTCTCCGGGCCAGAGTGAGAGCCCCAACATACTTCCAGCCTCTGTCTAGAAGCCCCAGGCAGCCAGGGACAAGTCCCTGGCCCTGTGCAGCCTCAGGTTTCTGCTCCTGGGGCCTCAGTTTCCCCAAACCTCCTAACATGGTGAAGATTTGCTCCTCCCCAGGCCCTGTGGGCAAAATATGAGAAGATTAAACACTCATATGCCAGGCAAGGTCCGGGAGCGGGTGAAGGGGGACTCTGCAGTGGACACCCGGCCTGAGGGGGTGGGAGACGTGGCCCTGGCTGCTGCCTTATGCTGGTCACATGGCAGTTTCTGAAGACATGCCAGAAATGCTATCTTTATTTTTATTAAAGGACAGGGTCTCTGGCCTGGTGCATTGGCTCACGCCTGTAATCCCAGCACTTTGGGAGGCCGAGGCGGGCGGATCACGAGGTCAGGAGATCGAGACCATCCTGGCCAACATGGTGAAACCCCATCTCTACTAAAAATACAAAAATTAGCTGGGTATGGTGGTGCTCCCTGCTCCTCAGGAGGCTGAGGCAGGAGAATCGTTCCTGAACCCAGGAGGCAGAGGTTGCAGTGAGCCAAGATTGCACCACTGCACTCAGGCCTGGTGACAGAGCGAGACTCCGTCTCAAAAAAAAAAAAAAAGCCTGTCCACCCGGCTTGACTGCAGTGGCATGATCTCAGCTCACTGCAGCCTCACCCAGACTCAAGTGATCCTCCCACCTCAGCCTCCCGAGTAGCTGGGACTATAGGTACACACTGCCATGCCTGGCTAATTATTTAATTTTTTTAGAGATGGGGTCTTGCAGGCCGGGCGCGGTGGCTCAAGCCTGTAATCCCAGCACTTTGGGAGGCCGAGGCGGGCGGATCACGAAGTCAGGAGATCGAGACCATCTTGGCTAACACGGTGAAACCCCGTCTCTACTAAAAATACAAAAAATTAGCTGGGCGTGGTGGCGGGCGCCTGTAGTCCCAGCTACTTGGAGGCTGAGGCGGGAGAATGGCATGAGCCCGGGAGGCGGAGCTTGCAGTGAGCCAAGATTGCGCCACTGCACTCCAGCCTGGGCGACACAGCCAGACCCCGTCTCAAAAAAAAAAAAAAAAAGAGATGGGGTCTTGCTATGTTATCCAGGCTGGTATCAAGCTCCTGGCCTCCAGTGATCTTCCTGCCTCAGCTTCCCAAAGTGCTTCCCAAAGTCCCAAAGAGTCATGCGCTTGGCCTAAACTTTTAAATGATGAGACCTAAGTCAAAGTTTGCCTGAGGCTCTGCCCTGGCCCACCAGCCACCACGGTCTGCCCTCTGCCTCTCACATGCTCACAGTGAATCCTCCCAGCACCTTAAAGTGCAAGTATCATCCTCCTATTTTAAAATGGGGAAACTGAGTTGTTCTTTTTTTTTTTTTTTTGAGACAGAGTCTCACTCTGTCACCCAGGCTGGAGTGCAGGGGTGCGATCTCAGCTCACCGCAACCTCCACCTCCCGGGTTCAAGCGATTCTCCTGCCTCAGCTTCCCGAGTAGCTGGGGCTACAGGCACACACCACCAAGCCCAGCTAATTTTTTGTATTTTTAGTAGAGACGGGGTTTCACCGTGTTAGCCAGGATGGTCTCGATCTCCTGACCTTGTGATCCTCCTGCTTCGGCCTCCCAAAGTGCTGGGATTATGGGCGTGAGCCACCGCGCCCGGCAAAAGGGGAAACTGAGTTTAAAGAAAGGAAGTGATTTGCCCAGGATCCAACTAAACTTGGGGTCCACCCAGCCTGCAGACCCCAGTGCTCTTCACCAGCACCCCTGACTCCAGCAGGAAGGGCTCTAGAGAATCTCCTTCCAGGGAAATTCCGGCAGGAAAGCCCCCATGCAAGGAGAGTGGAATGAGCGTGAGAGCCCAGCCTGGAGCCTGTGTGCTGGGGATCCCCAGCCTCTAGCAGCCTGGGTGGGATCTCCTCTTCCAGGGCTCAGGATACCCCCTCTTCCAGGAAGCCCTCCTGACCCCCCAGGCTGGGCAGCCACTCCAGGGCTCTTCAGTTCAGCAATGTGTCTCTGGTCTGAACCCCACACCTGACATCCTCTTCTTGGATGCCTCCGGGGCACCTGTGCCCTCAGCCTCACCGCCTCACCAGCCCCGAGCCCCTGCTCACCATGAACACAAAGATGGCCACACAGCACCAGCCCAGCACCAAGTAGTAGCCGATCTTCCCGAAGAGCAGGCCCATGAGGACCCCGCCAATCATCCTGGGGGAGGGAGAGGAGGCTGTGTGAGGACAAGGCCCAAGGGCTGCGGCTGGCCTGAAGGGCGGGGGTACTCACCCGACATACTTGTAGCCCAAGAAGGCCACCAGGTCGATGGTGGTGAGGTCGGTGTTGACAGTGACCAGATAGAGGCTGAGCAGGATGGCCACCACCTCCAGGGTCAGCCAGGCCAGGGCTGAGCTCGCCTGCAGCCCTAGGAGGTCTGGGGAGAACCTGCAGGCACCAAGTCCCGCCACTTGGTTGGCTGGTTCAGACCTCCCACCCCCAGCACCCACCTGGGGACAGCCCTGTGTTGGGTAGGGCTGGACACCCGGCAGTGACCAAGATGGACCTGCACGCTATCCTATTCCCATGGAAATCCCATCCAGGGAGGACGGCAGACCCATCCCTAGACAGTGACACCCAGAGCGGGCAGGGCTGGAGTCACAGGGGGCTGTGCCTGACAGTCAGGAGGCAGGTGTCAGAGAGGGCTTCCCAGGAGAGGGGACACCAAGCTGAGGCCTGCAGGAAGAAGCTGGTCAGGGACAAAGCCTTCGGCCTCTGCCACATCCCCAGGGCCTCACCAGTTAGTTAATGACAGACGTGTTCAGTGTCACAAAGGAAAAGAACAGGGCAGTGTGAGCAAGAGGAGGGGCCTGACCTAGCCTGGGGGGCAGGAAGGCTTCCTGGAGGAGGTGACACTGGAATGGAGCCAGCGGGAATGCACAGGTACTCGGCAGTGGTGGAGGGAACACGCTCCCGGGCAGAGGGAAGTCGATGTGACAAGGCCCCAGGAGACAGCGCCAGCCCTCCTGAGGAAAGGAACGGACAGGAGCGTGCAGCGGGAGGGGCAGTGCGGGCTGAGGAGCTGGGGCTTGATTGGGAGCCATGGATAGTAGCGTGGAGCAGGGTGGGCTCTGGCCAGGCTCACACCTCAGACAGGACCGTCCTGGCTGCTGCTGGAGTAGGGGTGCAATGGGGAGCTGGTGACGACAGAGCGAGGATGAGGATGGGTCTGGTAGCAGAGGCCAAGAGGAAGGGTGGATGGAGAGGGTCACCCAGCACAGGGCGTGGTGACGCAATGCACATGGGTAGGAAGGAGAGGGAAGAGGTGAGAGTGATGCTGATGGTGACCCTGAGGGCTGTATCTTGGGCCAACTGGGAGCAAGGTGGGGCTGTCCTGAGAGGGGAACTGAGATGTTGGAACTGAGACCTTCCTGACCAACCATGGGCCTCCCAAACCCCACCCTACTCGGCCTGCCCCAGGCCGCCCTTACCTATCCTGGGTCCCCAGCGCAAGACCAGCCACCAAAACGTAGGTGATGAAAGCCATCGCTGTGGGAGGCAGACACACAGACACTGGTCACTGGAAGAAGAACTGCCCTGGGCCTCCAGACACCCACACACCCGCCCTAGACAGGCCCGGAAGAGAGAGGAGGGTGGAGGGTAGAGGGAGGGTGAAACCTGGAATGTAGAGGTCCGGGGCATTGACGTCAAAGCGAGGGGCCACCGGGGTGTCCTGTTGGTACTGCACCTCCCAGTCCTGCGGGGATGGGGAGACGGGCAGGACCCTCAGAACCAGGTCCCTCCTACCCTGCTACAGGCCCTCCTCCCTCGAGGCGAATCTCCTGGCCCCACCACACACCTGCCCCCACCCCTGAGCCCCCATAGGCCCACTGCAGACCCACATTCCCCTGGGGGTGCTGACCTGGTGCAGGTAGGGGAAGAACAACAGGCCCAGCTTTCTGCCCACATACATGGTGTCCACAGCAAAGTAATACTTGAGCTTGGTGACGGGGATGAAGCGGTCAATCTGGGGAGGCAGAGCTCAAGCCTGAGTGCCCGTGGCCCCGTGCATCCCCCAACTCCCGCCAACCCCGGCCACTTACGTTCTTATCCACCAGCTCCTTGCCCTGCGCAGCCAGGCTGCTCCCATAAGCCATGGCCATGTTGGACACCGGGTCAGCCAGGAAGGCTGCCTGGGGTGTGGCAGAGGCTGCAGGATAGCCTAGGCCGCCAGGTGCCCGCTGGGCCCCATAGCCCCGGCTTTGGGCTGAACTTGTGTCATCGAAAAGCTGGTGGGGGTCGGCCATGCCCGGCTGGGACACAGGGATCCTCCGCTTTGAGGCTGCAAGGGAAAAGGGTGGGGAGACGCTGGGGATCCAGGATAGGTAAGGGAGGCCTGGTGAGCCTCATTCATCCTGCAGTTCTGCCTCCTGCTCCTACTGAGAGGAGGGTGGTGTCACCATTAGAGACACTAGCTTTGACATCAGATGGATTGGCAGGTGCAGCCTCTGCCATTCATCCATCGACCCACCCATCTAGCCAACTATCCATCCACTGATACACTAATCTATGCATCCATTCATCTACCCACCCATCCATCCACCCACCCACCCACTCGCCCACCCATCCATCCATCCTTCCAACCACCCATTCATCCATCCACCCATCCATTCATCCATCCATCTATCCACCTATCCATCCATCCATCCACCCACCCATCTAGCCAACTATCCATCCACTGATGCATTCATCTGTCCATCCATTCATCCACCCATCCATCTATCCATCCACTCATCCACCCTCCCACCCATCAATCCATCCACCCATCTATCCATCCACCCTCCCACCCATTAATCCATCCATTCATCCATCCGCCCACCCATCCATCCATCCATCCACCCTCACACCCATCAATCCATCCACCCTCCCACCCATCAATCCATCCATCCATCCATCTGCCCACTCACCAATCCATCCATTCATCCAGCCATCTATCCATCCACCCATCCATCCATCCACCCACCCACCTACCCATCAGTCCATCCATTCATCCATCTACCTACCCATCCATCCATCCATTCATCCATCCACTTACCCATCCATCCATCTATCCACCCATCTGTCCATCCACTCATCCATCCATCCATCCACCTATCCAACTATCCATCCATCCACCACCCATCTAGTCAACTATCCATCTGCTGATGTATCCATCCATCCACCCACCTACCCATCCATCTGTCTATCCATCCACCTATCCACCCCCCACCCCCATCCATCCATCCACTCACCCATCCATCCACCCATCTATCCATCCATCCATCTATCCATCCATCCATCCACCCACCCATCCATCCACCTATTCATCTGCCCATCCATCTAGTCAACTATCCATCCACTGATGCATTCATCTTTCCATCCATTCATCTATCTATCCATCCATCCATCCATCCATCCATCCATCCATCCATGCATGCATCCATCCATCCACTCATCAAGCTATCTATCCATTCACCAACCCACTCATCTATCCACCCATCCGTCCATCATCCATCCATCCACCCAGCCAGCCATCCATCTATCCAGCCAGCCAGCCAGCCAACTATCCATCCATTGATGCATTCATCTATCTGTCCATTCATCCACCCATCCATCCATCCACTCACCAAGCTATCTATCCATCCACCAACCCATTCATCAATCCATCCATCCATCCATCCATCCATCCATCCATCCATCCATCCATCCATCCATCCATCCATCCATCCATTGTGGGGAAAAGAGAGGTCAGCCTGTTACTGTGTTTATATAGAAAGAAGTAAATTTAAGAGACTCCGTTTGGCTCTGTATTTGAGATGCTGTTAATCTGTGACCCTACCCCCAACCTTGTCCTTGCAAGAGACATCGCTGTGGTGATTTAAAGTTTAAAGGATTTTGGGCTGTAAGGAATGTGCTTTGTTAAACAAATGCCTAAAGGCTGCTGGTGGTTAAAGGCCATCACCATTCTCTTAAATCTCAGTAAAAGAAAAACATCTGTCTCCTGCCCGTCCCTGGGAAATGGAACATCTCCATGTATCTGTATGTCTTACTGCTGATTTACTCCCTTATCTTTTGAGCAATAAATACTGAGGGAACTCAGAGACCGGTGCCGGTGTGGGTCCTCTGTAAGCACAGCACCGGTCCCCTGGGCCCCGCTTTTCTTTCTCTATACTTTGTCTCTGTGTCTTATTTCTTTTCTCAAGTCTCTCATTCTACCTAACGAGAAGCACCCACAGGTGTGGAGGGGCAGGCCACCCCTTCAATCCATCCACCCACCCACCCACCCATCCACCCACCCATCTAGCCAACTATCCATCCACTGATGCTTTCATCTTTCCATCCATCCATCCATCCATCCATGCACTCACCAAGCTATTTATCCATCCACCAACACATTCATCTATCCACCCATCCATCATCCATCCATCTAACCATCCATTCACCCACCCACCCATCCGCTTATCATCTGTCCATCCAAATATCAATGATGATGATTATCTCAAAAGCTACTATGTACGGGGGGGAGGAGGGGCTACTGGGCACAAAATCCTGTATCAAGCCTTTTACACAAGGCCTCTGTCCATATCTCCCATGCTCCCCCTCAATCACTTGACTCCAGCCACCTGCGCCTCCCAATGCTCACTGAACACACCAGGAAGGTGCCTGCCTCACCAGCTGTGCCTCTGCTTGGAACGCTCTTCCTCCAACGTCCTCAGGGATCCCTCCTCTCCTCTTCGAGGGCTTTGCTCAGTGAGGCCTTCCCCAGCCATTCTGTCTACAACCGTACCTCCCTTGGTGGCAATCCCCACCCCCTGCACTGCTTCACTGATAGCCTTGGAACTCAGCACCAGCTGACATGCTGGCTGTCTTTTGTTCACTGTCTCCCCCACTCGACTGTGAGTCCCCCAAGGTAGGGATCTTGATCTCGTTCACAGCTGAGTCCCCAGCCCCTTGCACAGGGTTAGAGTAGGCGCTAGATAAAAACCTGATCAATGAATAAAGGTAGCCTGGGCAACATGGTGAAACCCCATCCCTGCAAAATATAGAAAGATTGGCCGGGCGCGGTGGCTCAAGCCTGTAATCCCAGCACTTTGGGAGGCCGAGACGGGTGGATCACGAGGTCAGGAGATCGAGACCATCCTGGCTAACACGGTGAAACCCCGTCTCTACTAAAAATACAAAAACTAGCCGGGCAAGGTGGTGGGCGCCTGTAGTCCCAGCTACTCAGGAGGCTGAGGCAGGAGAATGGCGTAAACCCGGGAGGCGGAGCTTGCAGTGAGCTGAGATCCGGCCACTGCACTCCAGTCCGGGCGACAGAGCGAGACTCTGCCTCAAAAAAAAAAAAAAAAAAAAAAAAAAAAATATATATATATATATATATATATAGAAAGATTAACTAGGCACGGTGGTTCACACCTGTGGTCCCAGCTACTCGAGAGGCCAAGATGGGAGGATCGCTTAAGCCTGGGAGGCAAAGGTTGCAGTGAGCTAAGAATGCACCACTATACTCCAGCCTGGGCAACACAGTGAGACCCTGTCCCCCCACAAAAAAAAAAAAAAAAGAGAATAAATCACCACCCCCAATTTACAGGTGTGGAAACCAAGGCCCAGACAGCTAAAATGACTTGTGCAAAGGGCCAAACTGAGTGAGTGGCAGAGCAGGAGTCCAGCCCTGCTGTGCCTGATAAATATTACAATAATCCTGTGGATGAACTCATTTCATCTTCACAACCACCGTTTCTGCCAATTGCCAATGCTATCATCACCTCCATTTTACATGAGAAAAGCAAGCCCTAAAGAGGCTCAGGCCCTTGCCCAAAGTCATAGTATGAGGGGCAGGTTTCAAAAGATTTTAAAAGGTCCTTGTGACCTCATATGGGGAACAGATGAGGGGTGGGCAGGGAAGGGAGAGAGGAGGCTGCTGGGGCAGTCCAGGTGGGAGACCATGGCAGACAGGACTGGGGGTGTAAAAGGGGAATGGGTTATTTCTGGATCAGTTTCAGAGCTAGAAGGGACAGGACTTGCTGAGGTGTGCTCAGAGGAGGTGTGTTAAGAAGTGGGGCCGGGCGCGGTGGCTCAAGCCTGTAATCCCAGCACTTTGGGAGGCCGAGACGGGCGGATCACGAGGTCAGGAGATCGAGACCATCCTGGCTAACATGGTGAAACCCTGTCTCTACTAAAAAATACAAAAAACTACCTGGGCAAGGTGGCGGGTGCCTGTAGTCCCGGCTACTAGGGAGGCTGAGGCAGGAGAATGGCATAAACCCGGGAGGTGGAGCTTGCAGTGAGCTGAGATCCAGCCACTGCACTCCAGCCTGGGCGACACAGCGAGACTCCGTCTCAAAAAAAAAAAAAAAAAGAAGTGGGAAGAGGCCGGGCGCAGTGGCTCATGCCTGTAATCCCAGCACTTTGGGAGGCCGAGGCAGGCGGATCAAGAGGTCAGGAGTTCGAGACCAGCCTGGCCAACATGGCGAAACCCCGTCCCTACTAAAAATATAAAAATGAGCTGGGCATGGTGGTGCATTCCTGTAATCCCAGCTACTCTGGAGGCTGAGGCAGGAGAACTGCTTGAACTGGGACCGGGAGTGGGTGGTGGGCGCAGAGGTTGCAGTTAGCCAAGATCACGCCACTGCACTCTGGCCTGGGCTACAGAGTGAGACTCCATCTCAAAAAAAAAAAAAGTGGGAAGAGGCTGGGCATGGTGGCTCACGCCTATAATCCCAGCACTTTGGGAGGCTGAGACAGGCAGATCACTTGAACTCAGTTCGAGACCAGCCTGGCCAACATAGTGAAACCCTATCTCTACAAAATACAATATAGCAGGGCATGGTGGCACGCACCTGTAGTCCCAGCTATTTGGGAGGCTGAGGTGAGAGGACCTGGGTTGTCAAGGCTGCAGTGAGCCAAGATCACACCACTGCACTCCAGCCTGGGCGACGCAGCAAAGCCCTCTTAAAAAAAAAAAAGGGCCGGGTGCAGTGGCTCATCCCCGTAATCCCAGCACTTTGGGAGGCTGAGGCGGGCGGATCACGAGATCAGGAGATGGAGACCATCCTGGCTAACACAGTGAAACCCCATCTCTACCAAAAATACAAAAAAAAAAAAAAAAACAATTAGCCGGGCGTGGTGGTGGGCGCCTGCAGTCCCAGCTACTTGGGAGGCTGAGGCAGGAGAACGGCATGAACCTGGGAGGCGGAGCTTGCAGTGAGCCAAGATGGCGCCACTGCACTCCAGCATGGGCAACAGAGTGAGAGTCTGTCTCAAAAAAAGAAGTGGGAAGAGCCAATACTGTCTCTATAGATCCTGGTTTGAGTAATGGGGCAAGTGGGAGTGCTCTGTACTGAGATGGAGAAAATGGGGAGGGCAGGATTTGAACCCAGTACTCTGCCTCCAGGGCCTCTGCTCCTAATCAATAACCAATGCTACCCTGCAAATATCTGCTGAGATCCTACTATGTGCCTGGCACTATTGCAGGCACAGGGAATGGGTGATCAGATGACAGTGGGAATGGGGAGAGGAAGAGAATTACCACGTCATGATTTTCTCTGCATCTGGATGTTCTCCTCTACACAACGGAGTTAACTGTCCCACCTTGCAAAGCTGTTGTGACACTCATAAACTCCTTGGCCTCATTGAAAGCAGTCCATCAGGCCGGGCGCGGTGGCTCAAGCCTGTAATCCCAGCACTTTGGGAGGCCGAGACGGGCGGATCACGAGGTCAGGAGATCGAGACCATCCTGGCTAACACGGTGAAACCCCGTCTCTACTAAAAATACAAAAAAACTAGCTGGGCGAGGTGGCGGGCGCCTCTAGTCCCAGCTACTCGGGAGGCTGAGGCAGGAGAATGGCGTGAACCCGGGAGGCGGAGCTTGCCGTGAGCTGAGATCTGGCCACTGCGCTCCAGCCTGGGCCACAGAGCGAGACTCCGTCTCAAAAAAAAAAAAAAAAAAAGAAAGCAGTCCATCCATGTCACTCCTGATCAGCTACTAGCCGCGAACTCTTCCTCTCAATTATTCATAGCCTGAAGACAGACCCAGGTCTCCTCAATTCCAAGGCAAGCAGCACCGGCCCCAGCCTCTCTGCAAGCCCCACTTCCCTTTTCTCTCCCCTACTTCTTCTTTTTTTTTTAGACAGAGTCTCGCTCTTGTCGCCCAGGCTGGAGTGCAATGGCGCGATCTCGGCTCACTGCAACCTCCACCTCCCAGGTTCAAGCAATTCTCCTGCCTCAGCCTCCTGCATAGCTGGGATTATAGGCGCACACCACCACGCCCAGGTAATTTTTGTATTTTTAGTAGAGACAGGGGTTTCACCACTTTGGGCAGGCTGGTCTCGAACTCCTGAGCTCAAGTGATCTGCCTGCCTCGGCCTCCCAAAGTGCTGGGATTACAGGCATGAGCCACCAGTGCCTGATCCAGAGTGATCTTTTAAAATGCAAATGAGACCATGTCATCCTCTGCCTAAAGTCACTATCTACTGCGCTCAGAAAAAAATCCAAAGCCTAGTAGGCCCTGCATGACCCAGTCCTGCCAACCACCATGGTTTGGAACCTCTCCTGCAGATCCCATGCACCAGCCCGCCACATGGCCTTTCAGGCCCCTTGCCCTCACTGGCTTTTGAATATGCAGAGCTTTCATCCTGGAACAACCTCCCTCCATCAGCGCCTCCCAATATCGCACAGAGGCCCCTGCTTTTGCAGAGACCTTCCTCACTCCTCACTGGAACACACTATCCCCGCCTGGCTCCTTCTCATAACATGCGGTGCTTTCTTTTTCTCTTCTGAGCACTCATAATAATTTCTGTAATATATATTCATTTGTCTACTTGTTTACTTGGCACAGGCCTCCAATGCCTTTCCCTCTTTTTTTTTTTTTTTTCTTGAGGCATTGTTTCACTCTTGTTGCCTAGGCTGGAGTGCAATGGCACAATCTTGGCTCACTGCAACCTCCGCCTCCCAGGTTCAAGAGATTCTCCTGCCTCAGCTGCCTGAGTAGCTGGGATTACAGGTGCGCACCACAACACCCAGATTTTTTTTTTTTTTTTTTGAGATGAAGTCTCACTCTGTTGCCCAGGCTGGAGTGCAGTGGCGCAATCTCGGTTCACTGCAACCTACGCCTCCCAGGTTCAACCAATTCTTCTACCTCAGCCTCCCAAATAGCTGGGACTACAGGTGCACGCCACCACGCCTGGCTAAATTTTGTATTTTTAGTAGAGACTGGGTCTCACCATACTGGCCAGGCTGGTCTCGAACTCCTGACCTCATGATCCTCTCGCCTCGGTCTCCCAAAGTCCTGGGATTATAGGTGTAAGGCATCGCGCCCAAGCTATTTTTTTGTATTTTTAGTAGAGACAGGGTTTCACCATGTTGGCCAGACTGGTTGACTGGGCACCGTGACTCATGCCTGTAATCCCAGCACTTCAGGAGGCTGAGGCAGGTGGATCACCCTCTTTTTTTTTTTTTTGAGGTGAAGTCTTGCTCTGTGGCCCAGGCTGGTGCAATCTCGCCACCACGCCCGGCTACTTTTTTGCACTTTTATTAGAGATAGGATTTTGCTATGTTACCCAAGCTGGTCTCCAACTCCTAGTCCCAAGTGATTAGCCCACCTCGACCTCCCAAAGTGCTGGGATTATAGGTGTAAGCCACCACACCCAGCCTGCCCTCTCACCACAAATCTCCTCCTGGGTAACTTTTCATCATCAGAAGTATCTTCTTCCATGCCGGGCGTGTGGCTCACGCCTGTAATCTCAGCACTTTGGGAGGCCTAGGCGGGCAGATCACCTGAGGTCGGGAGTTCAAGACCAGTTTGACCAACATGGAGAAACCCCATCTCTATTAAAAATACAAAATTAGCCGGGTGTGATGGCCTGCGCCTGTAATCCCAGCTACTTGGGAGGCTGAGGCAGGAGAATCACTTGAACCTAGGAGGCGGAGGTTGTGGTGACCTGAGATTGTGCCGTTGCACTCCAGTCTGGGCAAAAATAACAAAATTAGGTCTCAAAAAAAGGAAAAAGAAGTATGCTCTTCCAGGAAGCTTCACTGACACCCCTTGGCTGGGTCACGTGCCTCCTCTGGGCTCCCACATCTCCATCCCAGCACAGGGCCTGACACCTGGGAGTTGAGGCAAGTTAGACTGAATGAATAAATTAAACACACAGCACACTCACGGAGATGAAGAGACAGGAAAAGGGGGCCAACAGCACAATACAGGCTCGCTTCTTAAATGAGCGGTAGGTATGGCCCTCTGCGCTCACGGAGGGGCACGAAACTGTCCTAAGGGTGTGGGCGACAGCAGGCGGGCACTGGGGAGCCACGGAAGGGTGGAGAGCAGGGGAGGGCGAATCGCTAACTGCAAATGAATGAAAGTTGCATTTCTCTGCATATCGCACGCTATCCTGTCCCAAGTTGTTTTCTTCTAAAGGAATTTCCTAAAGAATCGCCCCCCAAGGCGCCCCCTACCCAGACCTGGCATCCCAGCGCTGTGCACACCTCGGGGTTCCAGATCCTTGATCTCGTGACCTCTGACCTGCAGTGACCTCGCCAACCGCCGCGGCCGCCCCGCCACGCCCCTGCCCGCCCGATCTCCTCCGCCGGCCACGTACGCCACTTACGCAGCCGGGGCGTCCCCGCCGCCGCTGCCGCCGCCAAGCCTGCCGGGTGCATCCTTCGCCGCCGCCGTCGCCGCCTCAGCCGCAGTTCGGAACGTGCCCGCCCGGCTCCCGTACCCACGCCCCGCCGGCGAAGAGACAGCCAATGGACGTCAGGATTGAGGGAAGGCCACGCCCTCCCACGGAGGCCTTGGCGAGTGGGCGGTGCCTTACGTAAGAGGCGGAGACTGGGTTACTCGGCTCCTGCTGTAAAGCGAGTCAGGGCCTGAGGGGCAGGAGGGCGGGGCCGGGAACAACCCCAGGAGGAGGCGGTGTCTGCCATGATAGAAAGTGAGTGTGTCTGCCCTTTGCGGGGCCTCACGCCGGTAACTCCAGCACTTTGGTAGGCCGAGGCGGGAGGATTGCTTGAGCCCAGGGGTTCGAGACTAGCCTGAGCAACATAGTGACCTCGCCCCACCCCATCCCTACAAAGTTTTTTTTTGTTTGTTTGTTTGTTTTTTTGTTTTTTGTTTTAATTTAGCCAAGCGCAGTGACTTATGCCTGTAATCTCAGCACTCTGGAAGGCCGAGGATCGCTTGAGCCCAGGAGTTCGAGACCAGCCTGGGCAACAGCAAGATCTCCATCGCTACAAAACATTTTTAAAAATGTAAATATTGGCCGGGCGCGGTGGCTCAAGCCTGTAATCCCAGCACTTTGGGAGGCCGAGACGGGCGGATCACGAGGTCAGGAGATCGAGACCATCCTGGCTAAAACGGTGAAACCCCGTCTCTACTAAAAAATACAAAAAAAAACTAGCTGGGCGAGGTGGCGGGCGCCTGTAGTCCCAGCTACTCGGGAGGCTGAGGCAGGAGAATGGCGTGAACCCGGGAGGCGGAGCTTGCAGTGAGCTGAGATCTGGCCACCGCACTCCAGCTTGGGCGACAGAGCAAGACTCCGTCTCAAAAAAAAAAAGTAAATATTGAGCGAAAGGGTCGATGGGAAATGCAGTTCTCTACAGACAGGCGTTCAATTTGGGTCGTTGAGAGCACTGGAGAGCCAGAGAAGGCTGTGGAGCAGGGAAAAGAGAAACATTTTTGTTCCTGAGGGGCTAATTGGAGTTGTAGGGGCTTATACAATTTTTGACAGCCCTTAGGTATTAAAGTAATTATTTATTTATTTTGAGACAGGGTCTTGCTCTGTTTCCCAGGCTGCCTCGGACCTCCTGGACTCAAGTGATCCTCCTGCCTCAGGCTCCCCAGTAACTGGGACCACAGGCATGCACCACCATGCCCAGCTAATTTTTAGTCAAAACAGGATCTTGCTATGTTGCCCAGGCTGGTCTCGAATTCCTGGGCTCAAGCCATCCTCCTGCTTCAGCCTCCTAAAGCATTAGGATGACAGACATGAGCCACAGTGCCCAGCCTTAAAGTGAATATTTAGAGTGAGAAAAGGAAACCCAACAAGTTAGGTGAGAAGAACCAGGTGTCTCTCTTGGAAGAGATCTTAAGGCAGTTTCCCAGAAATTCATAAAAATGTTCTCACATTGCAACCTGGTTCCCTCTGTCCACCAAAAGCATTCTACAACCCCCAGCAACTCACAGCACACAGGTGCACCTGCAAGTGAAGAGCCCTGCCGACCAAGCGTCCTTAGTCTCTCCTCTCTCTGCCCCTCAGGCTCCCCCTTTCTCTCCCTGTCAGACTCCCCGACTTATCTCAGGAAAACATAGTGGTGGAAGTTACTTCTGGGCAGTGATAGCGCATCCGGAAGGATGTCAGCAAGTGACCCTATCGCTGTGGCTTCCCCTTCCTCCTCTGAGACATTGTCTTTTTGGGGACCTTAAGGGCTGCTCCTGGTTTCTCAGTGATGAGTCCTGGCTCCACTGTGGTTCCTTTTTGTGAGTGAAATTCCCACCTTCTTCTTCACCTCTGATTTAGCCTCTGTCCCCTGGGCTCCAACACCATTTTCTCCTCATCCTCAGCCCTCTCTCTTGCTCTGGTTGCTCCAGATACATCTCTTCTGTAAAAAAGAAAATTTTTTTTTGAGATGGAGTCTTGCTCTGTTGCCCAGGCTGGAGTGCAGTGGTGCGATCTCGGCTCACTGCAACCTTTGCCTCCTGGGTTCAAGCGATTCTCCTGCTTCAGCCTCCCAAGTAGCTGGGATTACAGTTATGTGCCACCACACCTGGCTAATGTTTTGTATTTTTAGTAGAGATGGGGTTTCACCGTGTTGGCCAGGCTGGTCTCGAACTCCTGACCTCAGGTGATCCACCTGCCTCGGCCTCCCAAAGCGCTGAGATTACAGGCATGAGCCACCGTGCCCAGCCTTATATATATGTTTTTAATTAATAAAGCAAGCTGCCAGGTACAGCAGATCACGCCTGTAATCCGAGCACTTTGGGAGGCCGAGGCGGGCAGATCGCCTGAGGTCAGTTCGAGACCATCCTGGCCAACACGGCGAAACCCTGTCTCTACTCAAAATGCAAAAATTAGCTAGGTGTTGTGGCAGGTGCCTATAATTCCAGCTACTTGGGAGGCTGAGGCAGGAGAATCGCTTGAACCCAGG
The DNA here is from genome assembly GCF_007565055.1 of Rhinopithecus roxellana. Classification (NCBI taxonomy): domain Eukaryota; kingdom Metazoa; phylum Chordata; class Mammalia; order Primates; family Cercopithecidae; genus Rhinopithecus; species Rhinopithecus roxellana. The sequence continues at coordinate 134,023,800 of NC_044560.1, read as the reverse complement.
AGGCAGAGGTTGCAGCAAGCCGAGATTATGGATTATGCCATTGCACTCTAGCCTGGGAGACAGAGCAAGACTCTTGTCTCAGAAAAAAAAAAAAAAAAAAAAAAAAAAATGCAGGTTCGTTGGCTTCCCGCTGGCCTCATGTTCACCCCTTGCCAATTATGTGACTACTACTTTTTATTTTTTTGAGGCAGGGTCTCACTCCATCACCCATACTGGAGTGCAGTGGTGTGATCGTAACTCATTGCAGCCTCTAATTCCTGGGCTCAATCGATCCTCCTGCCTCAGCCTCCCAAGTAGCTGGGACTACAGGTGCATGCCACCCTGCTTGGCTAATTTTTGTATTTTTTGTCGAGATGGGGTTTTGCCATGTTGCCCAAGCTGGTCTCAAATGACTACTTCATTTTTAAGCCTAAACTTTCTCATCTGTTTGGTGGGAATCATACGGGGGTGGGGGGGTTAGCGGGGGAGGGGCAGTTGAGAATTCAGTGCAAGTTCAGGTGTCCACAGGGCCTGGCAGAATGTAAGCCTTCGATCACTGGCACCTACTATGTTACTGTTTCTATTATCAGGTGCCTCTACTTCTGTATTGTCAACCCCAAGTTGGGCTCTGCCCCGTGATCTGCCACCTCTTTAATAGAACCACCTGGGGCATGTCTGAGCTGAGCCCCAAGCCCCACTCCTCTGCCAGTCAGATGGGGTCAGGACTCTGGGATGCCCTCCAAAAGGCTCTCAGGAAGACGCTGAGTTCTGGCTGGAGTCAGAAGTGGAGAGACTTACAGGAGGGGCACAGAAGGAAAGCTTTCCTCTTAAATAGAGGTGTGTATTTGTGATTCTGCCTGGCTCGTTTCCATTCATCCTTCATGCTTCAGCTCAGCTAGCCCCTTCCTTAGGAAGCTCTCTTGACCTCCCTAGGCAGGGTTGGTTGCTTCCTCTGGACTCCCAGGGCCCTCTAGGATTCCCGGATTCCAGCCTTGATCTGTACCCTTGCTTCCCTCATCGCAGCCCTGACCACTCTGGGCTGTCTTTTTTCTTTCTTTCTTTTTTTAGAGATGGGGTCTCACTCTCTCTCCCAGGCATAGCTCACTGCAGCCTCGAACTCCTGGGCTCAAGCAATCCTCCGACCTCAGCCTCCCGAGTAGCTGGGACATCAGGTGTGGGTCACTCTCGTGTCTGTCTCCCAGTTAGACTGGGAGCCCCATGAATGCATGGCACAGGACCGTCTCATCATTACCGAGTCTCCAGGATCATCCAGCGAGGGGTCGGCACAAAATGGGCATTGAACAAAGATTTGGTGAGTAGCTAAGGATCCCCACTCTGTCCACGCGGGCACAGGGGACACCTGACCCTGTGGTGTCCGCTGTTCCCACTCCAAGGCACACGACTTGACGAATGGAGCGAGAATTGGATTTCAGTTTGCCCCTTGCTCCGTCAGCCACGCGCCCTGATGCAGTCCACAACCTTAGCCGCTGTGCGCGGTAGGGGGCGACTCCTCGGCCTGAGAGCAGAAAGGAAAGTTCAGATTCCTCTAACATAGTGAACCAGCCTTGCAGGAGGACGAGAAGGAAGGAATGAGGGGAAGAGAGGACTACCTCCACCTTTTCTATCCCGTTAGTCTCCTGGGTCTGGGAGCGCTGGGCTCCACCCTCTCTGAACTAACACCTGGCAGTTGGGCGTGCCTCAGTTTCCCGGAGGCGGGGCATTCCTCCGTCGCCGCCCCCCACCTCCCCTTTTTCCTCTTCCTCTTGGGGCTTCTGCAGCCGCGCCTCTAGCACTCCCGGAACTGAAACTAGGTGCCAGACTGTCCGGAGGCGGGGGCCACGTCAGCGGGGCCACCCCGGGCTCGCGGGGTCCCAGCGAGCGCCATGCGGAGGGGCGCGCTCCTAGCGGGCGCGCTGGCCGTGTACGTCGCGTACCTGGTGCTGGGCGCGCTGCTGGTAGCGCGGCTGGAGGGGCCGCACGAAGCTCAGCTCCGAGCCGAGCTGGAGACACTACGGGCGCAGCTGCTGCAGCGCAGCCCGTGTGTGGCGGCCCCTGCCCTGGACGCCTTCGTGGAACGAGTGTTGGCGGCCGGACGGCTGGGGCGTGTCGTGCTTGCCAACGCTTCGGGGTCCGCCAACGCCTCGGACCCTGCCTGGGACTTCGCCTCTGCTCTCTTCTTCGCCAGCACGCTGGTCACCACCGTGGGTACGTAAGCGCCGCCCCGCAAGGCGGCGAGGACCCGGGATCCCCACTGCATCCTTACCCCCTGAGGACCCCAGAGCCCTCACGAATACCCTTATTCCAATCCCCTCTGGGCTTCGGATCCCCCGAAAAGACCCCCGTGAGGACCCGGGACCCACGCTCATGATATCCGCTCTGCTCCGGGAGCCCAAGTCCGAGCCCTTCCTTCCAAGTAGGAAACACCCAGCTCCCCTTTGCAGAGAGCAGCTGGGACCCCGTTCCTCGGTCTTTTTTCTTTTTCTTTTTCTTTCTTTCTTTCTTTTTCTTTTTCTTTTTTTTTTTTTTTTGAGACAGAGTCTCGCTCTGTCGCCCAGGCTAGAGTGCAGTGGCACGATCTCGGATCACTGCAGCCTCTGCTTACCGGTTTCAAGTTATTCTCCTGCTTCAGCCTTCTGAGTAGCCGGGATTACAGGCACATACCACCATGCCTGGCTAATTTTTGTATTTTTAGTGGAGACAGAGCTTCATCATGTTGGCCAGGCTAGTCTCGAACTCCTGACCTCAGGTGATCAGCCCGCCTCGCCCTCCCAAAGCGCTGGCATTACAGGCGTGAGCCACTGCACTGGGACTCCATTCCCCGGTCTTAATCCTCCTGGTGACCTGGGTCTGTCCAGTCCCCTCTAAGCCTAGGACTGTCCTCAGAGATCTCCAGCAAGGTCCTAGGATCCTCTGCCCTCCAAGGGAGATCTTTGCCCCCTCTGGACCCAGACCTCAACCATGCCAGGACCCCTGACTTTATCTCTAGTCTGGGTCTGCCACCCTTGCCATGTCTCCTGACCCTCCAGATATGTCTTTCTAGGAAACCCCCCTGGAGAAACCCCATCTCAACCTTCTCCTGACCCTGGCACCCCAGCGAGGACCCTAAATCTCCAGACATCTCAGGGTGTCCTCACTAAAGACCTCCCTCCCAGCAGAGATTCCTCAGCAAGGACCTGGCACCCCCATCTGGGACTCCTGCCCCTCTGGACCTAGGCCTCTGCTCCAGACCCTTGTCCCTCTCCTGGCCCCACACTCTCCAGCAGGCAACTCTGACCCCAGACACAAAACCCATCCCTACGTACCCCACCCCATCTTGACATCTCCCCCGTATGGGGTCACCCTCAGTGCAGGGTTTTCCTCCCAATAGGGATACCACCTATTCCCTCTGGACCTGGGACTCCCAATTCAGCAGCCCCAGCTAGGGATGTGTCAAAAGGACCCACAGTGGAGGAAGCCCGAGTTTTGGGAAACCCTGAGAAGCCAGACTTGGGAAATCTCTTTGTTGCCAGGCTCTGCTGCTCCCCCAGCCCCTTCTCAGCCCCCAGACTTCCTCTTTATTTCTTTGTTGGGGATTTGTTGAGGAGAGGAGGCTGGCGCAGGGCTAGCCCAGACTCCTAACTCCCCCTCCCGACCAGCAATAGGGGGCAGCTTTTGCTTTTGGTCCCCTGGCAGCAGAGCTGGGGGACTTCTCATTAGCTGACCTCCCCTGGGGCCTGACCACACTGCCAGGGCGGCCCGACCTGCTTCTGAGCTTCCCTGGGTCATGTGCGCACTTCCTGCCTCTTCCCCGATCCTGGCTTCTGAGAAGTCATCCCTGGCAGGGCAGGTGAGGGAAACCAGACACAGTCAGGCACAGCCTGGCCACATCCCTCCTCAGCCACGGCTCATTGCCAGGCTTCAGTGTCTGCCCCCATTGCTAAATGGAGATAATAACACTCCCCATTTCCCTGTAATAGCAATAGCCTGACAGAGGACTTGCCAGTGCATGCTTTAACTCACTTAATCATCACAACAGCCTTGTGAGGCAGGCACCTTTATAGGCTCTATATTTTTAGCCATGGAAACCGAGGCCTAGAGAAGTTGGGTAACTTTCCCAAGATCACACAGCAAAGATGGCATAGAGTGGAGATTTAGTCAAGGCCATCAGGCTGTAGACTCCCATGCTGCTAGCCAACAGACCACACTACTTAGAAGAAGGGTGCTGTGTGTGTTGTAAAAGAAAAAAAAATATGCTAACACTTGTTAAAAAAGGAAAGTTATTGTGGTAGAGGAGAGACCATTGCAAAGGCAGAGAGACAGAATACAGCAAACACAGCTGGAGATTTATGGCTAACAAGTAGAATAAGGGAGTCAGTGGCTAGAAGAATACTAAGAGGAGAGACACTGGGGTAGGGGGATTCTTGCTAAACTCAGCTTAACAAGATTCTTGCTAAAGACAGGCCAAGGACTTAGATATCAAGAGGGGCTAGATGAGGGCCAGGTGTAGTGGCTCATGCCTGTAATCCCAGCACTTTGGAAGGCCGAGGTGGGCAGATCACCTGAGGTTAGGAGTTTGAGACCAGCCTGACCAACATGGTGAAACCCCGTCTACTAAAAATACAAAAATCAACCGAGCGTTGTGGCAGGTGCCTGTAATTCCTGCTACTCGGGAGGCTGAGGCAGGAGAATCACTTGAACCTGGGAGGCAGAGGTTGCAATAAGCTGAGCTCATGCCACTGCACTCCAACCAGGGCAACAGAGCGAGACTCTGTCTCAAAAAAACAAAAAACAGGTCGGGTGAGGTGGCTCATGTCTGTAATCCCAGCACTTTGGGAGGCCGAGGCTGGCGGATCACCTGAGGTTAGAAGTTCAAGACCAGCCTGGCCAACATGGCGAAACCCCATCTCTACTAAAAATACAAAAATTATCCAGGCATGGTAGTGTGTGGCTGTAATCCCAGCTACTTGGGAGGCTGAGGCAGGAGGATCACTTGAACCTGGGAGGCAGAGGTTGCAGTGAGCCGAGATCTCGCCCCTGCACTCCAGCCTGGGCCTTAGAGCAAGACTCTGTCTCAAAAGAAACAAACAGGCCGGGCACGGTGGCTCAAGCCTGTAATCCTAGCACTTTGGGAGGGTGAGACAGGTGGATCACGAGGTCAGGAGATCGAGACCATCCTGACTAACACAGTGAAACCCCGTCTCTACTAAAAAAAAAAAATACAAAAAAGCTAGCTGGGTGAGGTGGCGGGCGCCTGTAGGCCCAGTTACTTGGGAGGCTGAGGCAGGAGAATGGCGTGAACCCAGGAGGCGGAGCTTGCAGTGAGCCGAGATCCGGCCACTGCACTCCAGCCTGTGCGACAGAGCGAGACTTCGTCTCAAAAAACAAACAAACAAAAACAAAAACAAACAAAAAACAAAAAACAACACACACAAAAAAAGAGTGGTGGATGAGGAATTTGATCAGCTATCGGGGCGGGTGGCTTGTAGGATTCTTGCTAAAACTGGGCCTACTTAAGGACTTAGGAGTCAGACTGAAGTGTGGTCAAGGAGGGAGTCTTTGTCCATGTGAAGCGCTGGTAATAACTGATGTTTACTGAGTTAATGTTGACTGTTTTCATTGTGGGCGAAGCCTTGAATACATCTGGAGAAATGGAAAACCAATTAAACGTGATTCAGAGAGACCTCTTCCCACAATGCCCTTCGTTTGGTCATAGACCCAAGTCTTGGCCCTGGAATTGATCTGGGCAGCCTTGCTGCACTTGAGGCAGGAGGAAGCGGGTAGTCCTACCCGGAACTGGGAATCGGAGAGAGGAAGTGAGCATTACAATCCTTGTAACTCTTTCCACGCTCTTGCTAGGTGCTATGCCCTATCCCAACCTGGTAGGATTACTACCACATTTGAGGAAGGGATTGTTTGTTGTTTTTGAGACAGGGTCTCGCTCTGTCACCCAGGCTAGAGTGCAGTGGCGCAGTCATAGCTCACTGTAGCCTTGACCTCCTGGGCTTAAGTGAGCCTCCCACCTCAGCCTCCTGAGTAGTTGGAACCACAGGTGCATGTCACTGCGCCCAGCTAATTTTTTTTTTTTTTTGTAGAAGGTTGTCTCCCTAGGTTGCCCAGGCTGGTCTCGAAATCCTCCTAGGCTCAAGCGGTTCTCCTGCCTTGGCCTCCCAAAGTGCTGGAATTACAGGTGTGAGCCACCTTGCCCAGTCAGGAAGGTACTGCTTAACGAGCCCATTTTTGCAGAATAGGGAACTGAGGCTCAGAGGGGAGGAGTCATTTGGCCAAAGTCATGCAGGGAGTAAATGGCAAAACACTGTTTTGGACTCAGCTCTTTTAAATAGTTACTTGAGGCTCACAGGCCCCATGCTTTTCAAACTCTTTGATTTGTCTATTTATAAAGATTTCCCTTTTTAAAATTATTATTATTTTTTATAGAGATAGTGTCTTCCTATGTTACCCAGGCTGGTGTTGAACTCCTGGGCTCAGGTAATCCTCCCACCTCGGCCTCCCAAAGTGCTGGGATTATAGGAATGAGCCACCTCACCCAGCCTATTTATAAGGATTTCATGTCATTTGCAAACCTGCCAGGCTGCTGGAGTTTCCCCCATCAAAAACCCTTGTATTAATAAGGGTTGGAGTCATACGTGATACACCTCAAATTACAGTTGCTTAAATAAGAAGTGTATTTCTTGTTCACATTCCAGGTAGTCAGTCCAAGTGGTACTGCATGGTCAGAGACCTAGGGCTCCTTCTCAGCAAAACCCTGGTGTTCCTGCCTAACTCCTCTGCGCAACTTCCATTCCCAAGGTTGGTCCAAGATGGCTGTGTAGCTCCAGCCTCCATGTCTGTGCTCCAGCCAGCAAGAGGAGGGAGGAAAGAAGGGAGACTGGCATCCCTCGCTCCTTAAGGACCCTTCCTGGAAGTTGCCTGACTCTTTCATGAATACCTCCGTGACCAGAAATTAGTTGCAGAACCACACCTGGCTCTACAAGGGGGAGGGAATGTCCTTATTCCAAAAGGCCATGTATCCAGCTAAAACCCAGAGGGAGCCTTTTTATTATTATTATTACTATTATTTTATTTATTTATTTTTTTTGAGACGGAGTCTCGCTCTGTCGCCCGGGCTGGAGTGCAGTGGCCGGATCTCAGCTCACTGCAAGCTCCACCTCCCGGGTTCATGCCATTCTCCTGCCTCAGCCTGAGTAGCTGGGACTACAGGCGCCCGCCACCTCGCCCGGCTAGTTTTTTGTATTTTTAGTAGAGACGGGGTTTCACCGTGTTAGCCAGGATGGTCTCGATCCCCTGACCTCGTGATCCGCCCGTCTCGGCCTCCCAAAGTGCTGGGATTACAGGTGTGAGCCACCGCGCCCGGCCTATTGTTATTATTATTATTATTATTTTTTTTTTTTAAAGTAGAGATAGGGTCTTCCTACGTTGCCCCGGCTGGTCTCAAATTCCTGGGCTCAAGTGATCCTCCCACCTCAGCCTCCCAGAGGGCTGGGATTACAGGTGTGAACTACTATTGCCCAGCTGGAATCATTTCTTTTCCCAATTTTTTTATTGTAGTAAAATATACATAACATAAAATGTACCATCTTAGTCATTTTTAAGGGTACAGTTCGGTGACATTAAGTACATTCATATTGTTACCATCATCACCTTCATCTTTCTTTTTTTTTTTTTTTTTAATAGATACGAGGCTGGCCATGCCACACGGGAGATGGGAGATGGGAGATGGAGTTATTGCTCAACTCAAATCACTCTCCACCACCATCCATCTCTAAAACTTTTTTTTTTTTTTTTTGAGATGGAGTCTTGCTCTGTCACAGACTGGAATGCAGTGGCACAATCTCGGCTCACTGTAACCTCCGCCGCCTCCCGGGTTAAAGTGATTCTTCTGACTCAGCCTCCCTAGTAGCTGGGACTACAGGCGCAAGCCACCATGCCCAGCTAATTTTTGCAGTTTTAGTAGAGATGGGGTTTCACCATATTGGTCAGGCTGGTCTTGAACTCCTGACCTCATAATCTGCCCGCCTAGGCCTCCCAAAGTGCTGGGATTACAGGCATGAGCCCTGGCGCCCAGCCTCTGGAACTCTTTTCATCTTGCAGAACTGAAAAAACCCATTAAACCCTAATTGCCCATTCGCCCCTTTCCCTAGCCCCTGGCAACCACCATTCTACTCTCTGTCTCTGAAGTTGACTACTTTGTATAGAATAATACAGTGTCTGTCCTTTCATGACTGGTTTGTTTCACTGAGCATAATGTCGTTAAGGTTCATCTATGTTGTACCGTGTGTCAGAATTTCCTTCCTTTTTAAGGCTACATAACATCCCACTGTATGTATAAACCACATTTTACTTATTCATGAATCCGTAGATGGAAATGTGTTGCTTCCGAGGTTTCGTTATTGTGAATAATGCTGTTATGAACATGGGTATACAGATATAGATATCCCTTTGAGACCCTGCTTTAGGTTCTTTTGAGTATAAAAAAACGGGGCTGGGCGTGGTGGCTCACACCTGTAATCCTAGCACTTTGGGAGGCCGAGGCAAGCAGATCACCTGAGGTCAGGAGTTTGAGACCAGCCTGGCCAAAATACTAAAAATACAAAATTAGCCGGGCGTGGTGGCGCATGCCTGTAGTCCCAGCTACTCGGGACGCTGAGGCAGAAGAATCGCTTGAACCTGGGAGGCGGAGGTTGCAGTGAGCCAAGATCGCCCCATTGCACTCCAGCCTGGGCAACAAGAGCAAAACTCCGTCTCAAAAATAAACAAATTACACTTTGCCAAAGTGAGTCAGTCCCACCGACACCTGAATTCCCCTTGATGATATTTCTGCTTACAGAATTCATACCCACACCGAGCTTACTGTATTCCCACAGTCCTCTGGGAGCCCAGGGGGACTTGTCACACCTATTTTCCTTTTTTATTTTTATTTTTTTGAGACAGGGTCTCACTCTGGAGCACAATGGTGCAATCTTGGCTCACTGCAACCTCTGAGTCCTGGCATTAAGCGATTCCCCCACCTCAGCCCCCAAGTAACTGGGATTACAGGCATATGCCACGATACCCGGCTAATTTTTGTACTTTTTGGTAGAGACAGAGTTTCACCATGTTGGCCAGGCTGGTCTTGAACTCCTGACCTCAGGTGACCTGCTCTCTTGGCTTCCCACAGTGCTGGGATTACAGGTGTGAGCCACCGCGCCTGGCCCATTGTCTCACCCATTTTAGAATAGGGCAAACCGAAGCTCAGAGCCAGGCAAGAGCCTGCACCCTTCATTCTTTGTTTTGACAAGTACTAATCGAGTGCCCACAGCAGTGGTGAAACACACAGAACCTCCTGCTTTGCTGAACTGGCAGCCTATGAGAAGACAGTAAACCATAGAGCACGCTAGAAGGTATTAAGTGCTGGGGCCGGGCGCAGTGGCTCACGCCTGTAATCCCAGCACTTTGGGAGGCCGAGACGGGCGGATCACGAGGTCAGGAGATCGAGACCATCCTGGCTAATACGGTGAAACCCTGTCTCTACTTAAAAATACAAAAAACTAGCCGGGCGAGGTGGCGGGCGCCTGTAGTCCCAGCTACTCGGGAGGCTGAGGCAGGAGAATGGCGTAAACCCGGGAGGCGGAGCTTGCAGTGAGCTGAGATCCGGCCACTGCACTCCAGCCTGGGTGGCAGAGCGAGACTCCGTCTCAAAAAAAAAAAAAAAAAAAAAAAAAGAAGGTATTAAGTGCTATGGGGAAAAAAAGCGTTGGGTAAGAGGATGTTACCATTTACGGTGGTCAAGGGAAGGCCTCACTGAGAAGGTGACATTTGGATGAAGAAGACCTGGAGAGGACAGTGGGGAGCATTCTTTGGGGAAGGAACAGCCGGTGCAATGGCCGTGGGGTGGGAGCGTGCTGCCCTGGTGGACCCTGTGGGGCTTCACGGGTCATGATGAGGACTCTATCCTTTTACTTGAGTGAGATGGGGCCAGAGAGGGGCTCTGGGCAGGGCAGGGGCATGACTGAACTCAGGTGTTGGCAGGCTCTGCTGGCTGAGCAGATTGCAGGGGCTGGGGTTGGGGAAGGGAGACCCAGGAGGAGGCTGCTGTGGTGGACAGGACCAGGGTGGGGGCCATGGGACTGGGTGGGGGAGAAGTAAGTGGGTTCTGGGCTTCACTGACAGATGGAGTGACAGATGAAGTAATAGGCTTCACTGACAGATGGAGTGTGGCACGAGTGACGAGGGCGTCAGGGATGAAGGCAAGGCTCTTGGCCTGAACATCGAAGGACAGAGGTGCCATCACCTGGGACAGGAGGGAATGTGGGGAGAGGCAGGTTTGGGATGAAATCAGGTCTAGATGTGTGTGTCCACAGATATCTGGGTGGAGGTGTTGAGTGGGCAGAAGGATTTTCCCTGACTGGGTCCTGGGGGTTAGATCTGTAATTCCAACACCTTGGAAGGCAAAGGCAGGAGGATCACTAAAGCCCAGGAGCTCAAGACTAGCCTGGGCAACAGAGTAGGACCCCATCTCTACAAAAAAATTTAAAATCAACTGGGTGTGCTGGACAGTGCCTGTAGTCCCAGCTACTTGGGAGGCTGAGGTGGGAGGATCACTTGGGTCCAGGAGTTCAAGACTGCAGTGAGCTATGATGGCACCACTGCACTCCAGCCTAGGTGACAGAGTGATCCCCCCATCTCTAAAAAGAAAAAGATTTCCCCTTTACTCTTTTTACTCCCCTAGGCTATGGGTATACAACACCACTGACTGACGCGGGCAAGGCCTTCTCCATTGCCTTCGCACTCCTGGGTGTGCCGACCACTATGCTGCTGCTGACCACATCGGCCCAGCGCCTGTCGCTGCTGCTGACTCACGCGCCCCTGTCTTGGCTGAGCACGCGTTGGGGCTGGGACCCCCGGCGGGCGGCCTGCTGGCACTTGGTGGCCCTGCTGGGGGTCATAGTGACCATCTGCTTTCTGGTGCCAGCTGCGATCTTCGCCCACCTCGAGGAGGCCTGGAGCTTCCTGGATGCCTTCTACTTCTGCTTTATCTCTCTGTCCACCATTGGCCTGGGTGACTACGTGCCCGGGGAGGCCCCTGGCCAGCCCTACCGGGCCCTCTACAAGGTGCTGGTCACAGGTGAGCTGGGCAGCTAGGGCAGGGCTTTGAGGAGGACCTAGCCCTGTCCCTGGGGGAGTTAAAGGCACACAGTCCCACTCTGGGACTTCCAAAAGGGATCTAATCCCACCCCGCAGGGTCCAGTAGAACCACGGCCCCGCCAGGAAGATCTGAGCCCCAGGATGACCTATGCCCTTCCTCCGCCTCCACAGTCTACCTCTTCGTGGGCCTGGTGGCCATGGTGCTGGTGCTACAGACCTTCCGCCACGTGTCCGACCTCCACGGCCTCACAGAGCTCATCCTGCTGCCCCCACCGTGCCCTGCCAGCTTCAACGAGGATGAGGACGATCGGGTGGACATCCTGGGCCCCCAGCCGGGGTCGCACCAGCAACTCTCTGCCAGCTCCCACACCGACTATGCTTCCATCCCCAGGTAGCTGGGGCAGGCTCTGCCAGCCTTGGGTGTGCCTGGCCTGGGACTGAGGGGCCCAGGCGACCAGAGCTGGCTGTACAGGAATGTCTGCGAGCACAGCAGGCGATCCTGAGGCCTTGCCGCCCACCGTCTCTCCTTTGTTTCCCAGCATCTGGCTGGGATGTGAGGGGCGGCACTCCCTGTCCCCATGTCCCGGGCTCCACTGGGCACCAACATGACCTTGTTCTCCGTCCTTTCTCTCATCCTCTTTACACTGTGCCTCTCTGGCTCTCTGGCGTTCTCGCTGTCTCTGTCTTTTCCTCTTGCTGTCTCTGTTTCTCATTCTCTTTCATGTTCTGTCTGTGTCTCTCAATTAACCACTCGCCAATTGCTGATTCTACTGGGCTCTGGCCTCGGACCTCATTTCAGGCACCAGATTGGTCACTACACCTTGGACAAGTGACTGACCCTCTCTGAGCCTTGATTTCCTCAGCTGCCAAATGGGGAGAATAGACGAATTCACCCCTAAACCCCTCTTGTGTGCTGGCCCTGTGCTAGACAGTGCTGGAGATATAGTTGGGGGTGGAGAACTGCCCTTATGGAGCTTGCAGTCCAGTGAGGTGGACAGACCTGTCCCCAGACAGTGATGGCCCAAAATGGGCAGGACTTTAATGGAGGAGGTGAGGTGATAAAAGCACAGGCAGAGTGGTCAGGACTGAAGTCGGAGAAGCACAGGGACTAGGCCCAATCCAGCCTAGAAGGTCAGAGAGGACTTCCTGGAGGAAGGGACATCGAACTAAGACCTGAACTATGAGAAATAGGTGGGAAGAAGTTGTACCTGACTCATTTTTCTCAGGTGTCTCCAGGGAGCAGGACCCATGGAGGGAGCCCTGGTGTAGGCCTAGGCAGTAGACTCTTCCTCAGCAGCCTGGCAGGCAGGAAACGGACATAGGACCCGAGCCCAGATCTGAATGGCACAGAGGTGCTGCCCGTAACCCTGACACCATTGTAAGAGCTGTCCCCATTTGTATGTTGTGCTAATTGTATGTTGTGCCCTGGGTCCTGAATCATCCTTGTTGAGCTCAAATCCCAACTTAGCCTTATCTGGCCTGTGTCCTTGGGCAGTCACCCTACCTCTCTGATTTTGTTTCCTTATCTGTAAAATGGTGATCATCATAATACAACTTCAAAAGATGATTTCAGGCTGAGTGTGGTGGCTCACACCTATACGCCCAGCACTTTGGAAGGCTGAGGAAGGAGGATCGCTTGAGACCAGGAGTTTGAGACTAGCCTGGGCAACACTGTGAGACCTTATCTCAAGAACAACCACAAAATCTAAAACTTAGCTGGGTGTGGTGGTGCACGCCTGTGATCCCGGCTACTCCAGAGGCTGAGGTGGAAGGACCACTTGAGGCCAGGAGTTTGAGGTGGCAGTGAGTTATGACGCCACTGCTGCACTGCAGCCTGGGGGACAGAGTAAGACCCTGTCTCTAAGAAAAAGAAAAGAAAGAAAAGAAAAGAGAAAGAGGCCGGGTGCAGTGACTCAGTCCTATAATCGCAGCAATTGGTAGGGCCAAGGTGGGAAGATCGCTGGAGGCCAGGAGTTTGAGACCAGCCTGGCCATCCATAGCAAGACCCCATCTCTACAAAAATAAACATTTTAAAAAGGGCTGGGGCATTTGAGCTGGGTCCCAACAGTAGACAAGTAGAAAAGGCATGGAGAGGGCATGCCAGGTGGGAGCAGCTGTGTGCAAAGGCCTGGAGATGGAAAAGCATGCTGGCCACCAGCTTCTGACAAGCAGTTTACTGTGAACGGTATGGAGGGAAAGAGGGAAGGAGGACAGAGGGGTGGGCACAAGCACCCCTTAGTGTCCTTAAATGACAAGCGAGGGAACCTGGTCTCTTTCCTGAGGGCCCTAGAGAGCCATGGAAGGGTTTAGAGTAGGAGAGGGTCATGGTTAGGTTTGGGTTTTAGGATGATTCCCCGAGTTGCTCTGGAGAGGTGGAGCAGACGGGGGAGTGAGGCTGGGTGCCTGTGGGAGGCTGGGGCAGGAAGGAAGAGGGAGACGATGGGTCTGGGCTGAGCCGTGTAAGGGAGGAGGGGTGGGTGTGGGGACACTCAGAAGCCAGGTGGACAGGCCATAGGCCTCACAGACTGGAGGAATGCGGCTAGGGAAGGGCCCACAGAGTGGCCAATTATCCCTGAGATGGGGACCTGGGAGAAAGAGCAGGTTTTAGCAGAGATGCTGAGGCTGCTTTAGTATATGGTGGGTGCGAGGGGCAAAAAGGACACCCAGGGGTGTATCAAGAGGTCATGGGGGGCAGGCCAGGCGGCTCACACCTGTAATCCCAGCACTTTTTGAGGCCGAGGCGGGTGGATCACCTGAGGTCAGGAGTTCGAGACCAGCCTGGCCAACATGGTGAAATCCCATCTCTACTAAAACTACAAAAATTAGCTGGGCGTGGTGGTGCACATGCCTATAGTCCCAGCTACTTGGGAGGCTGAGACAGAATTGCTTGAACCCGGGAGATGGAGGCTGCAGTGGGCCGAGATTGCACCACTGCACTCCAGCCTGGGCGAGACAGAGACTCTGTCTCAAAAAAAAAAAAAGAGGTCATAGGGGCTGGGCATAGTGGCTGTCACCTATAATCCTAGCAAATCCTAGCACTTTGGGAGGCCAAGGCAGGAAGATTGCCTGAGCCAAGGGGTTCAAGACCAGCCTGAGCAACATAAAATACAAAAAAATACAAAAATTAGCTGGGTGTGGTGGTGTGCACCTGTGGTCCCAGCTACTCAGGAGGCTGAGGTGGGAGGATCACTTGAGCCTGGGAGGTCAAGGCTGCAGTGAGCTGAGATTGCACCACTGCATTCCAGCTTGGGTGACAGAGCAAGACCCTATCTCATAAAAGAAAAAAAAAAAAAAGAAGAAAATACTTATATTGGATATACTATGTGCCAGACATGATTACAAGCCCCTGATACATTCTCTAGATTTTACAGATGAGGAAAGGAGATCCAGAGATGTTAAATACTTGCCCAAGGTCACACAGAAAGTGCAACACTGGGATTTGAACAAGGTTTTGGTTGGGCATCTTTTCCTGCGGGAGCTCAGAAATATCTGTTGTCTAGCCCTTTCTCAGCCTCCCATCCTTCTCGGTTCCTTACCTATGTCACAGTTGACTTTGAGCTAAAGTCATCTCAGGGCAGCTAGGTGCCTATGTGAGCTGGCATCATTTCTCACTGTTTCTCCTTCCAAATACCTCCAGGAAAAAAAAGCAAGTCCTTTTCGGTCCAAGACATTAAAAAAGCCAGGCACAGTGGCTCATGCCTGTAATCCCAACACTTTGGGAGGCTGAGGCAGGAGGATTGCTTGAGCCTGGGAGTTGGAGACCAGCCTGGACATGTTAACATAGCAAGACCCCTCTACAGAAAATGTTAAAAATGAGCTGGGTGTGGTGGCGCATACTTGTAGTCCCAGTTACTCGGGAGGCTGAGGCAGGAGGATCGCTTGAGCCTAGGAGGTTGAGGCTGCAGTGAGTCATGATCACACCACTGGACTCCAGCCTGGGCTACAGATCAAGACCCTGTCCCAGGAGAAAAAAAAGGGCCAGGCACAGTGGCTCATGCCTGTAATTCCAGTACTTTGGGAGGCCAAAGCAGGCAGATCACGAGGTCAGGAGATCAAGACCATCCTGGCTAACATGGTGAAACCCCGTCTCTACTAAAAATACAGAAAATTAGCTGGGTGTAGTGGCACGCGCCTGTGATCCCAGCTACTCGGGAGGCTGAGGTAGGAGAATCACTTGAACCCGGGAGGCGGAGGTTGCAGTGAGCCGAGATCATGCCATTGCACTCCAGTCTGGGAGATAGAGCGAGACTCCGTCTCAAAAAAAAAAAAAAAGAAAAGGAAAGAAAAGAAAAAAAGTGTGTGCTAAAAAAATTCAACAGGTACTTAAGAGTGTATGGTGGAAAGTAAGTCTTTCTCCTACACTCAGACCATGAATGGATGTCTCAGGTCTTCTCAGGCACATTTGATGTATGCACCAGCCATATGCATGTGTGTGCCATTTATTTTTCACTCTACACAAGTAGTACCTAATACGGTGAGGTTGTTACGATTACAGACTTCAGAGGCAAAGTTCCTGGGTATAAATCTGAACTCCGTCACTCCCAAGCTAAGTGGCTTTGGGCAAGTGATTTCACCTCCCTGTGCCTCAGTTTGCTAGTCTGTACAATGGGATGGTAATAGCACCTACCTCATGGACTTGAGAAGTCAGCAACTTCGTATCTGTAAAGCCCTTAGAGCTAGCAGTATGTGGCACTCAATAAAATGTTGACTAATGATGATTCTTACTTCTGTAATATGCTTTTTTTGTACCAATTATAAATATTAATATTTTAATGTCACTTTTCTATTATTCTCCTGTACCTTGCTTTTGTCACCAACACAGTGTAATTCAGAGATAATTACAGAGACACACAGTAGGTCTTTTTTCTTTTCTTTTCTTTTTTCGTTTTTGAGACCAAGCCTCGCTCTGTCACCCAGGCTGGAGTGCAGTGGCAGGATCTCAGCTCACTGCAACCTCCACCTCCTAGGTTCAAGCGATTCTCCTGCCTCAGCCTCCCGAGTACCTGGGATTACAGGCACCTGCCACTGTGCCCGGCTCATTTTTGTATTTTTAGTAGAGACGGGGTTTCCCCGTGTTGGCCAGGCTGGTCCCGAACTTCAGACCTCAAATGATCCACCCGCCTCGGCCTCCCAAAGTGCTGGGATTACAGGCGTGAGCCACCACACCTAGCCACAATAGGTCTTATATCTTATGGTGCCTCCTCTGGGACACATGTCCCATAAATAATTTCAACATCCCCTGTTGATGATATGTGGGTGTTTTCCAGTATTTTGCTGGTACAACAATGCTGCAGCAAACATCTTGCGGTTTAAGATCTAATGAAGGGATCGAGTGAGGCAGGAGTTCAAGACTGCACTGGGCAACATAGCAAGACCCTCCCTGTACAAAAAATTTAAAAATTAGCCGGGTGTGGTGGAACACCAGCTATTCAGGAGGCTGCGGCAGGAGGATCACTCCAACCCAGATGTTTGGGACTAGCTTGGACAGTATGTGAGACCCCATCTCTGCTGGGCATGGTGGCTCATGTCTGTAATTCCAGCACTTTGGGAGGCCGAGATGGGAGGATTATTTGAGGCCAGGAGTTTTAGACCAGACTGGTCAAAATGGTGAGACCCCATCTCTATTTTTTTTTTTTTTTTTTAAAGATGATAAAAGGTCGGGTGCAATGACGCACATCTGTAATCCCAGCACTTTGGGAGGCTGAAGCGGGTGGATCGCTTGAGGTCAGGAGTTCGAGACCAGCCTGGCCAACATGGTGAAACCTCACCTCTACTAAAAATACAAAAATTAGTCGGGTGTGGTGGCAGATGCCTGTAATCCCAGCTACTCAGGAGGCTGAGGCAGGAGAATTGCTTGAAATGGGGAGGTAGAGGTTGCAGT
Source organism: Rhinopithecus roxellana (assembly GCF_007565055.1). Taxonomy (NCBI): domain Eukaryota; kingdom Metazoa; phylum Chordata; class Mammalia; order Primates; family Cercopithecidae; genus Rhinopithecus; species Rhinopithecus roxellana. The sequence continues at coordinate 134,006,819 of NC_044560.1, read as the reverse complement.
GAGCCGTGATGGCACCACTGCACTCCAGCCTGGGTGACAGAGTGAGACTCTGTCTCAAAAAAAAAAAGATGATGATGATGAAAAAGAAACCCCCATCTCCTAAAAAAAAAAAAAAAATTAAAAATTAAACTAATTAACTGGACGTGGTGATTCGCATCTGTAGTTCCAGTTACTTGGGAGGCTGAGATGGGAGGATCACTTGAGCTGGGGAGTTCGAGGCTGCAGTAAGCAATGACTGCACCACTCCACTCCAGCCTGGGTGAGAGAGTAAGACCCTGTTTCTAAAAAAATAAAATAAAATAAAAAATTAAAGGGCTCCTGTACATGGCTACCAAGGTTCCTCCCTTAGAAGATGTCACCGTTCCCTGGCCTGTGGGGGTGGGCCGGTGTGGGAAGGATAGACCGCCATCATCGGTTCATTTACATAAAACAACTATTATGTGCGGTGCCTGGCAGGGCTGGGGGACAGCAGAGGCAGAGAAAGCCATACACCCTGCCCTCATGGAGCTTGTGATCCAGTGGAAAAGAAATACCCATTTCCAGCCATGAGTGGCCTAGAGGGGCCGAGAGGTGGGATGAGGGCTGGTCATGTATCACAGAGAAGATCTAAGGGAAGGAAAGTGGTGGGCCCTGTTAAAAAGCATGGAATGGTATTCCAGAGGGCATTACTGAGCCTGCAGAGGTCTGGAGCATGCATGGGTCACGCCTGATCAAGGATATTCAAGTCGCTCCATGTGACCAGACTGGACCACAGAGGTCTAAGGGGGAGAGGGCAGATGAGCCAGATAGAATGACAGGGAGGAGAGTACGAGGGGCTCTGGAAACCGAGGGGTTTGGAAGTTTTCCTGAGGGCCTAGAGGGTCATGGAAGGTTCTAGAGCACTGGTTCTCAAGGTGTGGTCTCCAGACCACTAGTATCAGCATCACCTAGGAACTTGCCAGAAATACAAATTATCAGGCCCCACTCCAGATCTACTGAATCAAAAATTCTGGAAGTAGCCAGGTACTCACTCAGGAGGCTGAGGTGGCAGGATCACATGAGGCCAGAAATTCAAGGCTAACTTGAGATAGGGTATTGCTCTTTTGCCCAGGCTGAAATGCAGTGGTGTGATCACAACTCACTGAATTTCCGTGTATTTCAGAGCTCACTGCAGCCTCAAACTCCTGGGCTCAAGTGATCTTCCTGCCTCAACCTCCCAGGTAGCTAGGATCGCAGGGATGGGCCACCACACTGGGCTAATTAAAAAAAAAAAAAGTTAGCAACAGGGTCTCACCATATTGCCCAGGCTGGTCTCAAGTGATCCTCCTACCTCAGCCTCCCAAAGTACTGGGATTACAGGTGTGCACCACCACAGCTGGTTTAATTTTTTTTTTTCTTTTTTTTTTTTTGAGACAGGGTCTCATTCTGTTGCCCAGGCTGGAGTGCAGTGGAGGGATCTCGGCTCACTGCAACCTCTGCCTCCTGGGTTTAAGCAACTCCTGCCTCAGCCTCCCGAGTAGCTGGGATTACAGGTGCCCGCCACCATGCCCGGCTAATTTTTGTATTTTTTGGTACAGACAAGGTTTTATGTTGGCCAGGCTGGCATCGAACTTCAGACCTCAAGTGATCCGCCTGCCTCAGCTTTCCAAAGTGCTGGGATTATAGGCATCAGCCACTATGCCCAGCCAGAGACCCCATCTATAAAACAAAAACAAAAATTCAGGGTGTGATGCCCACCAACCTGGCTTACCCAGCCCTTTAGGTGAGTCTAATGCATGCTCAAATTTGAAAAACACTGGGTTAAATGTCTAGTCTGAACTCATCAAAAAGTCATGGCCTGAATCCTTACCTATAAGGCATCAGAATGCAAATGAAAATTAATGAATATTTTACTTGAGCCAGGCACACTTCCCACAACCGTGTGAGATGGCTGTCCTTGTCCTGTTTTTTAGAGGATGGTAGCTAAGCAGCCGATTCATTCTCACAAGGTCTCTAGGAAACCACACTTTTTTTTTTTTTTTTTTTGTTGAGACGGAGTCTCGCTCTGTCGCCCAGGCTGGAGTGCGGTGGCCGGTTCTCAGCTCACTGCAAGCTCCGCCTCCCGGGTTTACGCCATTCTCCTGCCTCAGCCTCCCGAGTAGCTGGGACTACAGGCGCCCGCCACCTCGCCCGGCTAGTCTTTTGTATTTTTAGTAGAGACGGGGTTTCACCGTGTTAGCCAGGATGGTCTCGATCTCCTGACCTCGTGATCCGCCCGTCTCGGCCTCCCAAAGTGCTGGGATTACAGGCTTGAGCCACCGCGCCCGGCCGGAAACCACACTTTTTAAAGGAGTAATCTCACACTTTTTAAAGCTATAATCCCAGCACTTTGGCAGGCCGAGGTGGGTGGATCACCTGAGGTCAGGAGTTGGGACCAGCCTGGGCAACATGGCGAAACCCCGTCTCTACTAAAAATACAAAAAATAAATTAGCCAGGCGTGGTGGCGGGAGCCTATAATCCCAGCTACTCGGGAGGCTGAGGCAGGAGAATCGCTTGAATCCGGAGCGGGGGCGCGGAGGTTGCAGTGAGCCGAGATCGCGCCACTTCACACTCACACTTCACTCCAGACTGGGTGAAAGAGCGAAACTCCGTCTCAAAAAAAAAAAAAGAATATTTGGGTAGAAGGACAAGTAGGGACGGTGCTTGCTGCCAGAATAACCAATAGAAACTCCTTCAAGGCCTTCCTGGCACAAACATTGTCTCCAGCACCCTCTGCCGACCAGGCCCCGCGCTCTGAGTGCTGAGACTACCGCCGGACCTCGGTGTCTTAGTGCTTGCGCATTACCTTGGAGACAGCGTGAGTGGAGGGCGTGCCTCTGCAAAGGCGGAAGTCGGCTGTGGAAGTGTGGGCGGCCATTTTGAGACCGGGCAAGAGGGGCGGGACTGGTGCGGCCGAGTGACAGTTGACCGGTTTTAACCAAGTGACTGGTACCACGGGGCCGGGGAGAAAGAGCGGTGCCATCCTGGGGCGGGGGGATGCCGGGGACGCGGAGGAATTAGGAAGGGGAGGGGTGGGGGGAGGCGAGAAGGGGAGAGGCAGGGGAAAGAGGGGAGAGTCGTAGGAGCTGGCAGAGGAGGGAAAGGGGGAGCCGAACGTGAAGGGCGAAGGGCGGGGCGGGGTAGGAGAGTCGGGGTACAAAGCAGGCAGGTGTTAATGGCATGGGAAGGAAGAGTAAGAAGTGGGTCAAGAAGGTGTCGCGGTACGAGGGGAAGGTGAGACTCAAGAAGGTGCCGGCTAAGAAGCTAGGGCCGGCGTGGAAGGAGAAGGTGTGGGGCGAGGAAACAACGAAGGGCAAGGAAAGATCCCGAGGCGAAGAGACAGTCTTCATCGAGACGGGGCAGGGCGAGGAGGAGGGGCGTGACCAGAGGGCGGGACGGGGCGAGGGGCCGGTGCGAGAAGAACCAATCGTCGAGAACCCGGGGAAGGGACGGGTCCATACAGACCCGGTGAAGAAACAGGGGCGGGGCCGGGAGCGGAAGCAGAGCGAGGAGAAAGCCCTGGGCAAGAAACAGGAGCCTGGCCGAAAGCAAGAGCAGGGGCGGGGCCGGGAGCAGGGGCGGGGCCAGGAGCAAGAGCAGGGGTGGGGCCGAGAGCAAGAGCAGGGGCGGGGCCCGGAGAGGGGCAAGACCAGGCACAGTACCCAGCCCCTGGGCAGACCCCGAGCAAGGAGAAAGGGGCGATACCAAGAGAAGTGCGAGGGTAGGGCAAGAAGTTGGGGCAGAGCCGGGTGGAAGTACACGGGTGCGATCGCAGGCAGGAGCAGGACGGGGGAACACAAGAGGGGGGCTGTCAAAGCGAGAAATAGAAACCAAGATCAGGTGAAGAGCAAGAGTGGAATACAGAGAAGGGGCGGAACAAGGAGCAAGGTGGAGATAAAGTTAAAGGAAGAGACGTGGAGGCGGGGCGGAACGAGGCGCAGGAGCAGGAGTGTGGCCAGAAACATTAGTAGGGCTGGGGTCCGGAGCAATAGCAGAGGTGCGATCCCCACGAGGGTTCCCAGGCGCAAGAGCAGGGGCGGGACCAGGAGCAAGTGCAGAGGCGGAGCCAGGAGCAAGTGCAGAGGCGGAGCCAGGAGCAAGAGCAGGGGCGGGGCTAAAAGTCCGTGCGGGAACAGGGCCAGGAGCAAGAGCAGGGGCGGGGCCAGGAGCAAGAGCCGGGGCGTGACCAGGAGCAAGGGCTGTGCGAGGCGCAGAAGCCAGGTGAAGTCTTAGAAGTGGGCTCCAGAGAGCTGTCCTGCGTGGGTGTTGACGCCTGCGTTCTCCAGGTTCTAGCCACATTATGTGCGGCCCAGCCATGTTCCCTGCCGGTCCTCGGTGGCCCGGAGTCCGAGTCTTGCAGATGCTGTGGGCCCTGCTGGCAGTGCTCCTGGCGTCGCAGAGGCTGTGGGCGATCAAAGATTTCGGCGAATGCACCTGGCAGGTTGTCCTGAACGAGTTTAAGAGGGTAGGCGAGAATGGTGCGAGCGACCGCTTCTTTGAGCAAGAGCTCGTGGACACAGTAGGCAACTTGTTTCACATGCTGGTGGACTCACCCATCGACCCGAGGGAGGTAAGGGGACCAGGGTCAAGCGAACCAGAGGGATTTTGAACCCGCACTCCACTCATTTCTGAACATGCGGCCGAACCTCTCTTTGCAGAAATACCTGGGCTTCCCTTACTACCTGAAGATCAACTACTCCTGCGAGGAAAAGGTGAGTGGGTGCAGCACGGATAGGCTTATTCTATCAGCCTTGGTTTTCCCATCTCTAACATTTTTATTAATTTATTAATTATTTTATTTTTTTTGAGATGGAGCCTTGCTCTGTTGCCCAGGCTGGAGTGCAGTGGCGTGATCTCGGCTCACTGCAACCTCCGCCTCCCGGGTTCAAGCGATTCTCCTGCCTCGGCCTCCCAAGTAGTTGGGACTACAGGCATGTGCCACCACGCGCGGCTAATTTTTGTATTTAGTAGAGACAGGGTTTCACCGCGTTGCCCAGGCTGGTCTCAAACTCCTGACCTCATGTGACCCACCTGCCTCAGCCTCCTAAAGTGCTGGGATTACAGGCATGAGCCACTGTGCCTGGCCCACATCTCAATATTTTAATAGTGGTAGCCCCATCCAACCCTGGTGGCTTTAAGGATTCAAGAAGGCTGTGTGCAGTTCCCAGTAACCCACCAAGCACCTAGTAGGTGCTCAAGTAAGCTGCTTTTTTGTTCCATTTTTTGTTTTGTTTTGTTTTGTTTTTTGAGGTGGAGTCTAGCTGTGTAGCCCAGGCTGGACTTCAGTGGCGCCATCTCGGCTCACTGCAAGCTCCACCTCCCAGGTTCACACCATTCTCCTGCCTCAGCCTCCCGAGTAGCTGGGACTACAGGCACCTGCCACCATGCCCGGCTACTTTTTTGTATTTTTAGTAGAGACGGGGTTTCACCGTGTTAGCCAGGATGGTCTCAATCTCCTTACCTCGTGATCCGCCCGTCTCGGCCTCCCAAAGTGCTGGGATGACAGGCGTGAGCCACCTTGCCCGGCCTTGTTTCATGTTTTTAAAGCTTTGAGTAGGAGTTTACCATATATATAATTCACACACCATAAAATTCATTATTATTATTATTATTATTATTATTATTATTCTTTTGAGTCAGGGTCTCACTCTGTTATCCCATCTGGAGTGCAATGGCGAAATCACAGCTCACTGCAGCCTTGACCTCCTGGGCTCAAGTGAACCTTCTTCATCAGCCTCTTGAATAGCTGGGACTAATTGTGTGCCACCACACCACCATGGGAGGATCGCTTGTATCCAGAAGTTCAAGACTAGCCTAGGTCAATTTGGCTGGGCATGGTGGCTAACACGTGTAGAAATGCTAAGGCAGGAGCATCATAATGAGCCTAGGAGGTTGAGGCTGCAGGGGGCTGTGATCATGCCACTACATTCCAGCCTGGGTGACAGAGCTAGCCTCTGTCTTTATTTTTATTAATTAATTTATTTATTTTTGAGATGGAGTCTCACTCTGCTGTTGGGGTGATGAGACCCAACACCAGGTCATGGGGGCAACAAAGTCCGGCGGAGTCAAAGGATTGAGAAAAGGACAGTTTGAGAGAGAGAAGTGGGACCAAAGAGCCATTGCTAGTGTATGGAGGCTGCGAAGGCCCAAGCTCTGGGAGCCCACGCTATTTATTGGTAATCCAACAAAGAAACAGGTGGTGAGAATGTGGGGGTCAAAAGGGCACATTGCATTAAGCACATGATTGACAGCTGTGATGGCTTAGCATTTGCTCTGCTACTGGAGATAATGGAGAGCAGGTTATTTTAACTCAAGATACAATCAATCCTGGGAGCACAAGGAGCAAGAAGCCAGCAAGTGTAGACACATTCCAGAGCCACGAGCCCTGGATTCTATCCAAGCCACGAGGGATTTTATGCCCTGGGCTTAGATTATGGTGCATCGGGGTAGCCTTCCACCCTTTAGCACGTGGCTTGGCATTCCAAAGGCCACAAGCGGTTTTAGACCCTGGATCCTGGACATGTTCCAAGACTCTTTTACATTATGTCAGACATGCAAGCCCTGCCTCAGCTTCTCCTAACACTCTGTCGCCCAGGCTGGAGTGCAGTGGCGCGATCTCGGCACACTGCAGTCTCTGCCTCCTGGGTTCAAGAGATTCTCCTGCCTCAGCCTCCTGAGTAGCAGGAATTAAAGTTTTTAATTTTGGTGAAGCCCAGTTTATCAATTTTTTTCCTTTTTTTTTTTTTTGCTTGTGTTTTTTGTGTCATTTACAAAGGCCTTGCCTAACTAAGGCAATGAAGACTTACTCATAATTTCTTCTAAGAGATTTTTAGTTTTAGCTCTTATATTTAGGTCTTTCATCCATTTTGAGTTAATTTTTGTATATGGTGTGAGGTCCAAGCTTTTACATGTGCATATCCAGTTGTCCCAGTACCATTTGGTGAGATGATTTTTTTTTTTTTTTTTTTTTTTTGAGACTGAGTCTTGTTCTGCCACCCAGGCTGGAGTGCAGTGGCATGATCTCGGCTCACTGCAGCCTATGCATTCTGGGTTCAAGTGATTCTCCTGCCTCAGCTGCCCAAGTAGCTGGGACTACAGATGTGTGCCACCACGCCCGGCTAATTTTTGTATTTTTAGTAGAGACAGGGTTTCACCATGTTGGCCAGGCTGGTCTCGAACTCTTGACCTTAAGTGATCCACTGGCCTCAGCCTCCCAAAGTACTGGGATTACAGGCATGAGCCACCATGCCCGGCCTACACAGTTTTAATTACTGTAGCTTTGTAGTAAGTTTTCAAATGGGGAAGTTTGAGTCCTCCAACTTTGTTCCTCTTTTTCTAGATTGTCTTGGCTATAGTTAATTGTTTGGGTTCTGAAGCCAGGCACATAATAACTGTGTGTTCTCAGGCTAGTTACTTAACCTGTCTGTGCCAAAGTTTTCTCATCATTAACAAGGGTATGGTAATAATGAACAAGGGTATGGTAATAATGATATAGTGATTAAATATGTGTAGAGCATGCATAGTACCTGGCTCATAGAAAAGGCTCTGTGTGGAAATAATACCTTTTTCTATTCACTCAACACCCACTATGAATTAGGCCCCCCTTTTATTTCAGATGATACAATGGTGAATAAAATGGTCAGGTTTTTCTTGTGGATTCAGTTGTCTGGGGAGGCAGATAATCAGCAAGTAAATGCATTAAAAATGAAATAATAGGTCAGGCACGGTGGCTCACGCCTGTAATCCCAGCACTTTGGGAGGCTGAGGCGGGCAGATCACAAAGTCGGGAGATCAAGACCAGCCTGGCTAACCCGGTGAAACCCCATCTCTACTAAAATTACAAAAAATTAGCCAGGCGTGGTGGCAGGCGCCTGTAGTCCCACTTACTCGGGAGGCTGAGGCAGGAGAATGGTGTGAACCCGGGAGGCGGAGCTTGCAGTGAGTCAAGATCACACCACTGCACTCCAGCTTGGGTGACAGAGCAAGACTCTATCAAAAAAAAAAAAAAGAAAATAAAAGAAATTTTATGTATTATATATATACATATATTTTTTGAGATGGAATTTCGCTCTTGTTGCCCAGGCTGGAGTGCAGTGGCACTATCGCGGCTCACTACAACTTCCACCTCCTGAGTTCAAGCGATTCTCCTGCCTCAGCCTCCCAGCTAGTTGAGATTACAGGCATACGCCACCACCCCGGCTAATTTTGTATTTTTAGTAGAGACGGGGTTTCTCCATGTTGGTCAGGCTGGTCTTGAACTCCCAACCTCAAGTGATCCGCCCACCTTGGCCTCCCAAAGTGCTGGGATTACAGGCATGAGCCACCACGCCTGGCCAATAATTTTATTTTTTTAGAGACAGGGTCCTCCGCTGTCATCCAGGCTGAAGTGCAGTGGGTCGATCATAGCTCATTGCAGCCTCCTGGGCCCAAGTTATCCTCCTGCCTCAGCCTCCCAAGTAGCAGGGTCTACAGGCGTGAGCCATCACACCAGTGGACTTTCAATTAGACAGGGTCTCACTATGTTGCCTAAGGCTGGCATGAAAATTTCTGAGAGTAATATTAATAAATGCAAAGAATAAAATGAGGTGATATGTTAGAAGGGGGGGCACTGTTTTAGTGGGCATGGTTGGAGAAGGTCACTTTGGAAAGGCTTGAGCAGAGATGATCAAATGATGAATGAATGATCAAATGATGAATGATCAAACAATGAAAAGTGGGGACTATTACGAGAGCCAGGCAAAGCATTCTAGTCTGAGGGAAGAGCCAGCACGATTGCCCAGAGGTAGGAAAGAGGTCAGCATGTGTTAGAAACTATGAAGAGGACTTTGTGGCTGGAGCAGAGTGAGTGAGAGGGAGTGTGGGAGGAGAGGTCAGGGAGGTGATGGGGGAAGGTTTTTAGGCTTGATTGGCCATGGTGAGGACTTGGGTTTTACTCTGAGACAGAGCCTGAGTAAATGTAGAGGAGGGATGGGATCTGATTCCAGGCTTCACTGGCTCCCTCCTGTTGTTTGGAGGCAGGGCAGGAGCAGGGAGACAAGGAAGAGGCTGCTGCATTGCCCAGGCAGGAGATGACAGGGACAGGACCAGGGTGTTAGCGGCTACTGTCATCTTCACAGGAAGGAGGTCCCTGCCCCGACTAGCACCACCTCCTGGAATAGGAACTCAGGCAGGGCCAGGGACCGGTGTAGTTGACAGGATTGAAATGAGCCTGGTGCTGGGTGTGGTGACTCATACCTGTAATCCCAGCACTTTGGGAGGCCGGGGAGAGAAGATTGCTTGAGCCCAAGAATTCAAGACCAACCTGGACAGCATAGGAGACCCTGTCTCTGCAAAAAAATCAAAAAATTGGGCTGGGCATGGTGGCTCATGCCTGTAATCCCAGCACTTTGGGAGGCCAGGGCGGGTGGATCACCTGAGGTCAGGAGTTCGAGACCAGCCTGACCAACATGGTGAAACCCCATCTCTACTAAAAATGCAAAAATTAGCTGGGCATGGTGGCACATGCCTGTAATCCCAGCTACTCGGGAGGCTGAGGCAGGAGAATCGCCCGAACCTGGGAGGTGGAGGGTGCAGTGAACTGAGATGGTGCCATTGTACTCCAGCCTGGGCAACAAGTGCGAAACTCCATCTTGAAGAAAAAAAAAAATCTAAAAATTAACCGGGTGTGGTAGTGGTACCTGTAGTCCCAGCTATTTGGGAGGCTGAGGCAAGAGGATTGCTGAAGTCTGGGAGGTCACAGTGAGCTGTGATGGCACCACTGCACTGCAGGCTGGGCAACAGAGCAAGACCTTATCTTTTTTTCTTTCTTTTTTGTTTGTTTGTTTGTTTGTTTTTTTGCAAGACCTTATCTTAAAAAAAAAAAAAAAAAAGGCCAGGTGCAGTGGCTTACACCTGTAATCCTAGCACTTTAGGAGGCTAAGGCTGGAGTATTGCTTGAAGCCAAGAGTTCAAGACCAACCTGGCCAACATAGCAAGACCCTGTCCCATGTAAAAAAAAAATAATTAAAGAAATAAATAAATTACAGAAATAGCCAGCCTGGGCAACATAGTAGACTCTGTCCCTACAAAAATTAAACCATTTTCAAAGAAAGAAAAAGAGGCTAGGCATGGTGGCTCATGCCTGTAATTCTAGCACTTTGGGAGGCCGAAGCAGGCAGATCAGTTGAGATCAGGAGTTTAAGACCAGCCTGGCCAACATGGTAAAACCTCGTCTTTACTAAAAATACAAAAAGTAGCCGGGCGTGGTGGTGCACACGTGTAGTCCCAGCTACTCAGGAGGCGGAGGCAGGAGAATCACTTGAACCCAGGAGACAGAGGCTGCAGTGAGCCAAGATCATGCCACTGCACTCTAGCCTGGGCGGCAGAGTGAGACTCCTTCTTAAAAAAAAAAAAAGGAAAAGGAGCCTGGCAAAGAAAGTCAGCCCTCTGGATGAAGGGCTGTGCACAGGCGACTGGATCTGGTAAATCCCTCGCCCTGGTCCCACAGCGACCAAGGCCTCCCCTTGGTGGCCTGAGTGCCGCCTTCTCTCAGGGACGCCTCTTAGTCTTCACTGGTGCTGGTCCGCGTGCCTGAAACATCCTTCTCCTCTTCTCTCATCTCCACTCTAAGCGCTCCCCACCCTTTTCTATCCAGCCAGGATCGCACATCCCTGGGAGGCTGTCCAGGCATGCCCTGTCACCCTCATCCTCAGTTCCTTCCTGTATAACTACCCCATCCCACCCTCACCCCAAGCTCCAGGCCCAGAACCTGGCTGTCCTCTGACTTGCATAGGTGGCAGAAAGTCTGCTGCAGAGAGGGTGGAAGCCCACCTCAAGAGTGAGACTGGGGGTCAGATGAGATGGCTCACGCCTTTAATGCCAGTACTTTGGGAGGCCAAGGTGGGAGGCTCACTTGAGACCAGGAGTTCAAGACCAGCCTAGGCAATGTAGTGAGATCTCATCTCTCTTTTTTTTTTTTTTTTTAAGCTGGAACTGGGAATTCCTGGAGTGGAAAGCAGCACCCTAGGTGCCACATCCCTCCCACCTTCCCAGCATCCCTCCCACCTGCACAGTTTTGCTCATCCCATGCTGTCCTTCCCTATGTATTCCCTACATGCACATTCTGTCTGCAGACACTGGCTCTGGAGTCATCTCCTCCAGGAAGGCCTCCGACTCCCTCCACAGCCCCTTACCCCTCTGCCCCCTCCTAGGCTGGCCCATCCCCCATCCAAGCCCCAAACCTAGACCGTGTCCTCTGACCATCACATGGTGGACAGTGTGCTGCCCCCGGCCAGCCCAGGAGACAGGCTGTTCGAGGTGGGCTCAAGGCAGGGGGCACCCAGAGGCTACCATAAGGACACACTTGTGGGGCCATCTCACCCTCAGCACTCTGAGGACCTGGTGCGCATGGGCCACCTGACGGGGCTAAAGCCCATGGTGCTGGTCACCTTCCAGTCGCCAGTCAACTTCTACCGCTGGAAGATAGAGCAGCTACAGATCCAGATGGAGGCTGCCCCCTTCCGCAGCAAAGGTGGGCCTGGGGGAGGCTGGAGGGGTCACAGTCTGGCAGGGGTTTGGGGTTTGCTGGGGGCCCCTGTGGGGCCATGATCTGAGGAGGGTATGTGGGGGGGCAGGAGCTCAGCACATTCCATGGCCTAGATGGGGCCACACAGAGGCCCCAGTGGGACCCATGGCATGGAGGCGGGTATGGGGAGTTGTGGGGAGATCCCAGTGTGGTCTGGGGCCTGGAACCGGCCATTGGGAGGCCCCAGCAGTTTCAGTGCCCAGGGCCTCCCTGCAGAGCCATGCATGGCAGAGGAAGTATGTGGCATGAGCTGGTACACGCCCATGCCTATCAAGAATGGCAGTGTGGTCATGCGTGTGGACGTCAGCAGCAATGGCCTGGGGACCTTCATTCCAAATAAAAGGTATCCTTTCCCAAGCTGGGGGCCAGGGTGGACTCCAGGGGAATTCCTCACCCCCGGGTCCCCAGAGGAGCCAGTGGGAGATCCAAGGGAGAGAATGGGGAGAGAGGCAGCTGCGAGCTGTGGAACCCCTGACACTGGGACCTCACCTGCGCCTGTCCTGCACCTGCTGCTAGGTTCCAGGTGAATATCAATGGCTTCCTGAAGAGAAAGCAGGACAATAACATCCAATTCACTGTGGGAGATGAGGTGAGGGAATCTGGGCAGGGGAAAAAGACAATGGTCTGGGCCTTAGGCTGACGCCCTGGTTACTTCCCAGATAAGCAGCAGATCCCATTTAGGGAGCACCAACTTCATGCCAGGCCCCACGTGAAGATTCCATTAATCTCCCCAGTGACTCTTTGAGGGGACATACTCTCACATATTCCATTATAAAGAGGAGAAAACTGAGGTCCCAAAGGGATGGAACCATTTTCCCATAGTCCCTCAGCATGGAAGGAGACTTGAAGTTATCTGCCTATCTGCCTGACTCCTGTACATACCTGTACACACACACACACATACACACACACACACATTTTTTTTTTTTTTTTGAAACGGCCTCGCTCTGTCATCCAGGCTGGAGTGCAGTGCTGCAATCATGGCTCACTGTAGACTTGACCTCCTGGGCTCAAGCAATACTCCCACTTCAGCCTCCTGAGTAGCTGGGACCACAGGCATGTACCACCATATCCAGCTAAGTTTTTAATTATTAGTTAATTATTGTTTTTGAGCCAGAGTCTTGCTCTGTCCCCCAGGCTAGAGCGCAGTGGTATGATCTCGCCTCATTGCAACCTCCACCTCCTGGGTTCAAGCAATTCTCCTGCCTCAGCCTCCCAAGTAGCTGGGATTACAGGTGCCCATCACCACGCCAGGCTAATAATTGTTTTATTTTTTGTAGAGACGAGGCCTCACTCTGTCATCCAGGCTGGAGTGCAGGGGAGTGACCTCGTCAGGCTCAGGTGATACTCTCCCCTCAGTTTTTGTATTTTCAGTAGAGGCAGGGTTTTACCATGTTGCCAGGGTTGGCTGAAGTGATCCGCCCACCTCGGTCTCCCAAAGTGCTAGGACTACAGGCGTGAGCCACTGCGCCCAGCCCATGCCCATATTCAATTTTTTTTTTTTTTTTTTTTTTTTTTTGAGACAGAGTTTCGCTTTTGTTGCCCAGGCTGGAGTGCAGTGGTGTAATCCTGGCTCACCGCAACCTCTGCCTCCCGGGTTCAAGCGATTCTCCTACCTCAGCCTCCTGAGTAACTGGGATTATAGGCACATGCCACCATACCCAGCTAATTTTTTTTATTTTTATTTTTATTAGAGATGGGGTTTCTTCATACTGGCAGGCTGGTCTGGAACTCCTGACCTCAGGTGATCCACCCGCCTCAGCCTCCCAAAGTGCTGGGATTACAGGCATGAGCCACCACGCCTGGCCTCATACCCATATTCTTAATCCTGATGCATTCACCCATTCATTCATGCTGTCACTCAGCAGGCACTTACTGAGCACACGTTGTTGAATCATGGGGACACAGCAGTGAACCCACAGACCCAAATCTCTGCCCTCCTGGAGCTGTCACTGTAGTAGGGGAGACAGATGGCAACCCGGCAAACTGGTAAATGTGAAAATCAAGTGAATTCCATAGTAGGGTAGAGGGCTGGGCTGGGCGCGGTGGCTCAAGCCTGTAATCCCAGCATTTCGGGAGGCCGAGACGGGCGGATCACGAGGTCAGGAAATCGAGACCATCCTGGCTAACACGGTGAAACCCCGTCTCTACTAAAAAAAAAAAATACAAAAAACTAGCCGGGCGAGGTGGCGGGCGCCTGTAGTCCCAGCTACTCGGGAGGCTGAGGCAGGAGAATGGCGTAAACCCGGGAGGCGGAGCTTGCAGTGAGCTGAGATCCGGCCACCGCACTCCAGCCTGGGCGACAGAGCTAGACTCCGTCTCAAAAAAAAAAAAAAAAAAAAAAAAAAAAAAAAAGGCGGTAAGTGCTCTGGAGAGAAACGGAATGGGACAACAGGAGTTGGGTCTGTGCAGAAGGAGAGTGCAATGTTTAATACGATGGTCAAGAAAGGCCTTATTGAGAAGTTTAAGCTTCCAAGGAGAGAATCGCATGGATACTAGGGGAAGAGCATTTCATCAGGAGAAGCAGAGGCCCTGAGGTGGGCGTGTGCCTGGGAGGTCTGAGAAGCAGAGAAGAGGCCATGTGGCTGGGAGAGAGGGGGTGAAGGGGAGAATGGTAAGGAATGAGGTCAAAGAAGTGAGAAGGAAAAATTGCGTGGGGCCTTGTGGGTCCAGGTCGGGCCTTGGACCTAAATGAGATGGAGCCTCAGGAGAGCGGCGGGAGTGTTGGCATCCCTCCTCTCCCTCCCTGGCAGCTCTTCGACCTGATGCCCTGGTACTTTGTGGGTATCTCATCGAGGCCCTTGTGGCACACTGTGGACCAGTCACCTGTGCTCATCCTGGGAGGCATTCCCAATGAGAAGTACGTCCTGATGACCGACACCAGCTTCAAGGACTTCTCTCTAGTGGAGGTGAATGGTGTGGGGCAGATGGTGGGCGGGGCCTCTTGGAGGGAGCTGGGCCTCAGCCCCTGGAATAGGGTGGGGGCCTGGGGCTCTAGAAGAGGTCCCCAAAGACACATCAGTCGCCATGAGAGGCAGATAGCATGAAGAAAAGACACACGATTCTACAGCCAGAGGGCCTAGGTTCAAATCCTGGTTCTGCCGCCACCTGGCTGCCTGACCCTGGACTTGGCAGTTCAATGACCCGGTCCTCAGATTCCCATTTGTAACATGGTAGTAATACTTATATTTACTTCATAGGATTATTGTGAGGATGATGTAAGTTAATAGTTTCCAGCCGAGTGCAGAGGCTCATGCCTATAATCCCAGCACTTTGGGAGGCTGAGGTAGGAGAACCACTTGAGAGCAGGAGTTTGAGACCAGCCTGGACAACATAGTGAGACCCCATCACTACCAAAAATACAAAACTTAGCTGGGGTGGTGGCATGAGTCTGTAGTCTCAGCTGCTCAGAAGGCTGAGGCAGGAGGATTGCTTGAGCCTGGGACTTTGAGGCTGCAGTGAGCTATGATCATATCATTGCACTCCAGCCTGGGAGACAGATCGAGACCCTGTCTCCAAAAAAAAAAAAAAAAAAAAAAAAAAAAAAAAGTCAATATAATAGCTTCCATAACCAATGGTATATGTGTGCCATTACCTTCTCCACTCTGGAAAATTCTGCATTGCAATATACATCTCTGCCCAAGGGTTTCCTATTAGGCATTGAGAGCCTATATTATCCCAGAATAGGGAGGGAGTGTCTGAAGTAAGGATCTTTTGGCTTCAGCGGCAGAAATATGTTGGAATTAGTGCAGCTACAGGCAGAATGCCAAGCCAGGTTGGTTTACCCAGAGAACCGGTTTACCCAGAGAACAGAGAACTGTGCGCAGCCTTGTTCTTGTTCTCTAACCATGGGGATTTCTCCCTGATGGTCTCATCTTGTTGTCTCCTGTCTTCCCCGCTCCTGTCTCTCCCCACCACTCCCTTCCACACTGCCCCCAGGAAACAGATCCTCCCCCTGTACAGCTCGCTTCACCTTTGTTGGTTGGGGTCCAGGTATAGATGCTATAACAAAGAGACCCTGGAAGAGAATTACTGAAATAGAGACTGTTGCTCATTTTATCTTTTTCTTTTTTTTTTTTGTTTTTGAGACAGAGTCTTGCTCTGTTGCCCAGGCTGGAGTGTGGTGGTGCAATCTCGGCTTACTGCAACCTCCGCCTCCCAGGTTCAGGTGATTCTGCCACAGCCTCTCGAGTAGCTGGGATTAGAGGCACCCACCACCGCACCTGGATAATTTTTGTATTTTTAGTAGAGATGGGGTTTTGCCATGTTGGCCAGGCTGGTCTCAAACTCCTGACAAATGATCTACCCGCCTTGGCCTCCCAAAGTGTTGAGATTACAGATGTGAGCCACCGCACCTGGCTGTTGCTCATTCTCGTAACAGTCCAGAGGTGAAGAACCTTGTTCCTTCCATTTTCTCACTTCACCATCCCCTGGGCTCGAGGTGTTGACCTCTGTATGACGGCAGCCACTGGGAAAGGGGAGGAGTAGAAGTAGAGGGCAGCCATTTTCTTTTTTTTTTTTTTTTTTTTGAGACGGAGTCTCGCTCTGTCGCCCAGGCTAGAGTGCAGTGGCCGGATCTCAGCTCACTGCAAGCTCCGCCTCCCGGGTTTTACGCCATTCTCCTGCCTCAGCCTCCCGAGTAGCTGGGACTACAGGCGCCCGCCACCTCGCCCGGCTAGTTTTTTTTGTATTTTTTAGTAGAGACGGGGTTTCACCATGTTAGCCAGGATGGTCTCGATCTCCTGACCTCATGATCCACCCGCCTCGGCCTCCCAAAGTGCTGGGATTACAGGCTTGAGCCACTGCGCCCGGCCCAAGCCATTTTCTTTTAAGCAAGCTTCACTTCCACTGACATTCCACTAGTGAGAAGGGGTCACCTGGCTACATCCAACTGCAGGGGACACTGGGTGGTACATGCCCAGCTAAACTCAATCACCAAAAAATATGGGGAAATGGGTTTGAGAGCTTCGCTAGCCATCTCCTCAAAGTGGAGAAGAAAATGTACTGGTTCACGAGACCAAAAAATTCGAGACTTTAGGCTCTGCTTGGCCCAGGATTTCAAACAGGATCACTGAGACGGGGTTTCTTGCCTCATCTCTTGGATCACATTCCTCTGTTTTTTGTTTGTTTTTTGAGATGGAGTTTCACTCTTGTCACGCAGGCTGGAGTGCAGTGGTGCAATCTTGGCTCACTGCAACCTCTGCCTCCCGGGTTCAAGCGATTCTCTTGCCTCAGCTTCCCAAGTAGCTGGGGTTACAGGTGTGTGTCACCACGTCCAGCTAATTTTTTGTATTTTTAGTAGAGACGGGGTTTCACCATGTTAGCCAGGCTGATTTTGAACTGGCCTCAAGCAATCCACCTGTCTCAGCCTCCCAAAGTGCTAGGATTACTGGTGCTCGGCCACATTCCTCTGTATTGACTTGGTGCTCAAAACAGTCCTATTGGCTGGGTGCGGTGGCTCAGGCCTGTAATCCCAACATTTTGGGAAGCCAAGGTGAGCAGATCACTTGAGCCTAGGAGTTTGAGACCAGACTGGCCAACATGGTGAAACCCCATCTCTACCAAAAATATAAAAATTAGCCAGGCCGGGCGCGGTGGCTCAAGCCTGTAATCCCAGCACTTTGGGAGGCCGAGACGGGCGGATCACGAGGTCAGGAGATCGAGACCATCCTGGCTAACATGGTGAAACCCCGTCTCTACTAAAAATACAAAAAACTAGCCGGGCGAGGTGGCGGGTGCCTGTAGTCCCAGCTACTCAGGAGGCTGAGGCAGGAGAATGGCGTGAACCCAGGAGGCGGAGCTTGCAGTGAGCCGAGATCGCGCCACTGCACTCCAGTCCGGGCGACAGAGCGAGACTCTGCCTCAAAAAAAAAAAAAAAAAAAAAAAAATTAGCCAGGCATGGTGGTGGGCGCCTGTAATCCCAGCTACTTGGGAGGCTGAGGCAGAAGAATCGCTTGAGCCCGAGAGGCAGAGGTTGCAGTGAACCAAGATTGCACCACTGCACTCCAACCTGGGTGACAGAGTGAGACCCTGTCTCAAAAACAAAAAACAGTCCTGTTTTCTGGAACTGAAGACTACAGAGGTTGCATCTTCTGCAGCCCACAGTCCGTGGGAAAGATCTTTCCCAAGAATCCCCACATCCCCAAAGTCACAAGATTCCTTCCACTTGGTACAGCTCAGGTCCCTACCACCCCAACAAAAGCAACACAGTCACTGTGCCCAACATGATGCCTAGTGAATTAAATGAGTCGGAACTTTCCAATGAGGCTGAGGCGGGAGGACTGCTTGAAGCCAGGAGTTCAAGACCAGGGCAACGTAGCGAGACTGTCATCTACACAGTTATTTATTTTAATTAGCTGGGGGTAGTGGCAAGCACCTGTAGTCCCAGCTACTTGGGAGGCTGAGGCGGGAGGATTGCTTGAGCCCAGGAGTTCAAGACCAGCCTGGGTAACATAGCAAGACCTCACCTCTACAAAAATAAAAATTAAAAAATTAGCTAGGCATGGTGGTGAGCACCTGTCATCCCAACTACTCGGGAGACTGAGGTGGGAGGATCGTTTGAGCCCAGGAGTTTGAAGTTGCAGTGAGCTGTGATCATACCACTGCACTCCAGCCTGGGTGACAGAGCCAGATCCAGTCTTTTTTTTTTTTTTGAGACGGAGTCTGGCTCTGTCTCCCAGGCTGGAGTGCAGTGGCCGGATCTCAGCTCACTGCAAGCTCTGCCTCCCCGCCTCCCGGGTTTACACCATTCTCCTGCCTCAGCCTCCTAAGTAGCTGGGACTACAGGCATCCGCCACCTTGCCCGGCTAGTTTTTTGTATTTTTAGTAGAGACGGGGTTTCACCGTGTTAGCCAGGATGGTCTCGATCTCCTGACCTCGTGATCCGCCCGTCTCGGCCTCCCAAAGTGCTGGGATTACAGGCTTGAGCCACCGCGCCCGGCCCAGATCCAGTCTTTAAAAAAAAAAAAGGCCCTTGGGGAGAGCATAGGATGTTGTATCCATGTAGGTGTAACCCTGACTGTAGCCAGGGGCACAAGGACCAGTGCATGCTGTGCACTGCCCAACTCCAGGGGGCACACGAAGCCTGAACTGGCTCAGGCCTGGGTCACCTGCTTCTTTGGTCCATATGGGGGAGGTTTGGCTACCAAGGTGTTGCTGCGGGGTGAGCAGGGAGAGCACTCTGGGGCAGCTGTCAGAGCAGGAGCTTCCCCCCAAGTCAGGACATGGGGGCTGAGGCCAAGGCCACCTGCTCACCACTGGCCTCTGCTCCCCTGCAGCTGAGCATTGACAGTTGCTGGGTGGGCTCCTTCTACTGCCCCCAATCTGGCTTCACGGCCACCATCTATGACACTATTGCCACCGAGAGCACCCTCTTCATTCGGCAGAACCAGCTGGTCTACTATTTTACAGGCACCTATACCACACTCTATGAGAGAAACCGTGGCAGTGGTGAGTGGGCTGTGGCAGGACCCACGCCTGGGGAGGGCACCCCGGTGAACCCCTCCACAGAAGGTACCTGGGGCTGGCATTGCTGTGGGTGAGGCCGCAGAGAAGGAACTTGCTAAGGTCCCAACCACCCCTGCCCACCCCGAATGGACCTTCCCTTGCCCCCCTCTTTTTTTTTTTTTTTTTTTTTGCTGGGATGAGGCTTCCACCCAGACCCTCCTGGGAATTGTGAGCAACTGTGAGAAGAGGGGGTGTGAGAGTAAAGGGAGGTAGAGGCAGACACATGCGTGTGCCCACACAGGGTGGCAGAAGGACATGCCGAGAGAGACCAGACGGGGAGAAAGAGGGAGAGGGGCATGGCAAGTCAGAGAGCAGAAGGAGAGAGAGAAACAGACGGGCAAAGCCTCAAGGGAAACTCATCGGAGACAAAAAAGAGAGGCTAGGCACAGTGGCTCAGGAGGCTGATGGGAGCGGGTATCGCATGAGCCCAGGGGTTTGAGACTACAGTGAGCTATGATCACACCACTGCACTCCAGCCTGGGTGACAGAGCAAGACCCTGTTTCAAAAAAAAAAAAAAAGGCTGGGCGCGGTGGCTCATGCCTCTAATCCCAGCACTCTGGGAGGCCGAGGCGGGTGGATCACTTGAAGTCAGGAGTTCAAGACGAGCCTGGCCAACCTGGTGAAACCCCATGTCTACTAAAAATACAAAAATTAGCTGGGCGTAGTCAGCCGGGTGCGGTGGCTCACGCTTGTAATCCCAGCACTTTGGGAGGCCAAGGCGGGCAGATCACGAGGTCAGGAGATGGAGACCATCCTGGCTAACATGGTGAAACCCCGTCTCTGCTAAAAATACCAACAATTAGCCAGGTGTGGTGGCGGGCGCCTGTGGTCCCAGCTACTTGGGAGGCTGAGGCCGGAGAATGGCGTGAACCCGGGAGGCGGAGGTTGCAGTGAGCCGAGATCGCGCCACTGTACTCCAGCCTGGGTGACAGAGCCAGACTCCATCTCAAAAAAAAAAAAAAAAAAAAATCGAGAGATGAAAAAGTGAGACTATTGATTCAATTTAATCTTTTAAATGATACCATGGCTGGGTGCAGTGGCTCACACCTGTAACCCCAGCACTTTGGGAGGCCGAGGCAGGTGGATCACGAGGTCAGGAGTTTGAGACCAGCATGGCTAACACGGTGAAACCCCGTCTCTACTAAAAATACAAAAAATTAGCAAAATTAGCTGGGCATGGTGGCACGTGCCTGTAATCCCAGCTACTTGGGAGGCTGAGGCAGGAGAATCGCTTGAACCTTGGAGGCAGAGGTTGCAGTGAGCCAAGATCGCGCCCCTGCACTCCAGCCTGGGTGACAGAGCGAGATGCCATCTCAAAAAAAAAAAAAAAAAAAAAAAAAACTGGGCACGGTGGCTCACACCTGTAATCCCAGCACTTTGGTAGGCTGAGGTGGGCAGATCATGAGGTCAGGAGTTTGAGACCAGCCTGGCCAATGTGTTGAAACCCCGTCTCTACTAAAAAATACAAAAATTAGCTGGGTGTGGTGGCGGGCGCCTGTACTCCCAGCTACTCGGGAGGCTGAGGCAGGAGAATCGCTTGTACTCAGGAGGTGGGGCTGCCGTGAGCCAAGATAGCACCACTGCACTCCAGCCTGGGGAACAGAGTGAGACTCTGTCTCAAAAAAAAAAAAAAAAAAAAAAAGATGCCAAAGCTCTCCTGTTTCTTCCAGTTTTTTCCGCCGTCTCAGAACTGTCAGTTTCCAGAGTCACCAGAAATTGGACTGTAACTTATATTTCATAAGTAAATGCGTGTTCCCAGCAGCTTTGCTTTCTTTCTTAGGGCACTTTGACAGTGGGAGGAACCAAATTCAAATTGACTTAAGCCAAAGAAAAGAGGGGTTTATTGGCTTCCATGGCTGAAAAGCCCAGGAGCGTGTTGGTTGCAGGAATGGCTGCACCGGGGGTCACTGTCACGGTTAGACAGTCACCTCCTTGTGCATGCCACGGTGACTCCGGCCCCTGCCCAGCAACTGTAGACTTGTATGCCCCTCAGTAGCCCCAGAAAAGAGTATCTTGTTGCTGATTGCAAGCTGATATTACCTCTGATTTGGCCAGCTTGGTCACATGGTAATCATTGTGGCCAAGGGAGGTGTCAGCCCAATCTGACCCTCATGGACAGAGTGTGAGCAAAGGAGGATTTTCTCAAAGGCAGCGGGTGCCCTCTGCCAGGTGCTCCCTGACCCCACACTGAACAGGTGCTGCAGCAAGACAGGACAGATAACAGGCTCACTAACGCCAGGGAAATGTGGGCTGAGCGGGGGCGGAGGCCCCAGATCCAACCACCTGGGTCTGAGGCCCCATGCTGGCCTCCCTAGGCAACTGGGTTCGTGTCCTGGCCAGCGAGTGCATCAAGAAGCTGTGCCCTGTGTATTTCCATAGCAATGGCTCTGAGTACATAATGGCCCTCACCACCGGCAAGCATGAGGGTTTTGTACACTTCGGGACCATCAGAGGTAAGGGTGTGGGCCTCTGGCAGCCCCAGGGACCCCTCCATACCCTCTCACCTCCAAGGATTCTAACCTTGGGACCTCACTCATCACCATGTGCCCTGAGGAGGGCCCCCAGGCTGAGGGTGGTGATGGTGGTGGTGGAGGGATGCGTTTGTAGGGGTAGGGCTTGGGGGTATGTTATGTATCTTTCATGATGTACTTGGTTTTAAAGCACAGAAGATCTAGGCATGGTGGCTCATGCCTGTAATCCCAGCACTTTGGGAGGCTGAGGCAGGCAGATCATTTGAGGTCAGGAGTTCAAGAACATCCTGGCCAACATGGTGAAACCCCATATCTACTAAAAATACAAAAATTAGCTGGGCATGGTAGCAGGCACCTATAATCCCAGCTATTCAGGAGGCTGAGGCAGGAGAGTCACTTGAACCCAGGAGATGAAGGTTGCAGTGAGGCGAGATTGTGCCACTGCACTCCAGCCTGGGCAACAGTGAGACTCCATCTCAAAACAAACAAATCCACCCCCCAAAAAACCAAAAATAGCAGAAGCCCAATTCAAAAATAATTTAAGTACAGCTGGGCACAGTGGCTCATGCCTGTAATCCCAGCACTTTGGGAGGCTGAGGTGGGTGGATCACCTGAGGTCAGGAGTTTGAGACCAGCCTGCCCAACATGGAGAAACCCCATCTCTACTAAAAATACAAAAACCAGCTGAGCATGGTGGCACACATCTGTAGTCCCAGCTACTTGGGAGGCTGAGGCATGAGAATTGCTTGAACCTGGGAAGCAAAGGTTGCAGTAAGCCGAGATCATGGCACTGCACTCCAGCCTGGGCAACAGAATGAGACTGTCTTAATAATAATAATAGTAATAATAATAAGCATAAAGAATTTGTGGACTTACATAAATGAAAAGACTCAGGTTCAACTTCAGGTATGGCTGGATCCAGGGGCTCACAGGGTATGTCATCAGGACTCCATCTCTTGGTAAGGTAGTGCAGCATAGTAATTAATTATAGCACAGATTATGGAGAGAGACTGCTCCATCACACCTTTGCTGTGTGCCTTTCGATATGTAACTTGACCTCTCTGGTCTCGTTTTCTTCACCTACAAAATGTGACTAATGGTAGTACTAGTATCTAGGTCACTGGGTTGATATAAAGATTAAATAAGTTGGTTTTTGTAAAGGTCTTAGTACTAGCGATGTGGTGAGTGTTACAAATGGTTTATTATTATTGGTCCTATAATTTGGGTCCATTTTCAGGTAGCTATTCCTCCACAGAAGTTAAAGGTAGCCCCTTAAAGCTTAAGACTCAAGTTACCTACTAGTCTGAGTCATGCCAAGAGAATGAAGACAGCATCTTTCCCATTAATTCTAACACAAGTCCCAGAGTAAATTCTGATTGGCCCACTGTGGTTCTCATGGCCAGACCTGAGCCATGACACCCACAGTGTCATGACTGTGGCCAGAGACAGACATGCTCTGATAGGCCAGGTGTGAGTGACGGAAGGCCAGAGAATGAGATCCCAAGGACTGAGGGGCTGGTGGGCATGAGGAGGGCAATCAGAGTTGGCTTGATGGGCTGCCAGACAGGAGGGAGAGGGACTGAACATGAACCCCACCTTGCTCTGCAGATGGCCAGGTGTCCTTTGAGATGCTGCCCAGGCAGTGGTCTGTGTGCGAGCAGATAGGAGGTACTAATCCCCCGATGGGTCTGCAGCGGGAGGCTGGGGGGACTGAAGATGCAGAAGACCAGGGGAGGGTGGCAGGGATCATAAGAAAGAATGGGCAGTGTCTTAGGGAGGGGTGAGAGTTATGGGGAGGGGCACAGCTGGCACAGGACCAAGGCCATTGAGCCCTGGGGCGGCTCTGGACTGCCCCTTTCCCTCTCAGTTACCACCTGCTCCATAATTTGGTCTGACTACATCGCGGGTGAGTATACCCTCCTGCTGCTGGTGGAGAGTGAATATGAAAATGCCAGTAAACGTTTCCAGGTGGTCAGCTACAACACAGGTAATCAGGGCGATGCAAGGGGCTGGGCGCAAAGGGGCAGGAGCCCAGACTGTGGACCACATGCCCATCCTGAGGGATCTGTGCCCGGCAGACGGAGGGCGACATTACCTGTGTCACTCCTGGATGAGGGGTAGCAGTGGAGAACTGGGTATAGACTTGGAGATCTGAAAGGGCTCTGTGACTCACAATAAAGAGACTTTATTTTACCTGCAGTGAGAATAGGGCCACCATGTAGAGTTGTACAGGCTGTGCACTGCACAAAACCCCCAACCAAGGGGTCAGAGGAGACAGGTCCTGTGCCTTAACAGGACTGTTTCCTCTCAGAGGCAGTGCCTTTTTATAATTCACATGAAGAAATTCTAAAGGGCTAGGCACAGGGCTCACACCTGTAATCCCAGCACTTTGGGAGGCCGAGGCCAGAGGATCGCTTGAGGCCAGGAGTTCAAGACCAGCCTGGGGCAACGTGGCAAGACCCTGTCTCTACAAATTAAAAAAACAAACAAAAAAAGGTAGCTGAGTATGGAGGTGTGCCTGTAGTCCCAGCTACTTGGAATATACCCGAGGCGGAAGGATGGCATAAGCCCAGGAGGTTGAGGCAACAGTGAGCTATGATCATGCCACTGCCTGGGTGACAGAGCAAGACCCTGTCTCAAAAAAAAAAAAAAAAAAAAAAAAAAAAACTGGGCATGGTGGTGGCTCATGATTGTAATCCAGCACTTTGGGACGCCAAGGTGGGTGGAATGTTTGAGCTCAGGAGTTCAAGACCAGCCTAGGCAACATAGCAAAACCTCCTCTCTACTAAAAATACAAAAATTGGGCCGGGTGCGGTGACTCACGCCTGTAGTCCCAGCACTTTGGGAGGTTGACGCGGGTGGATCACGAGGTCAGGAGATCGAGACCACAGTGAAACCCGGTCTCTACTAAAAATACAAAAAATTTAGCCGGGTGCAGTAGCGGGTGCCTGTAGTCCCACCTACTCAGGAGGCTGAGGCAGGAGAATGATGTGAACCTGGGAGGCGGAGCTTGCAGTGAGCCGAGATCGCACCACTGCACTCCAGCCTGGGCGACAGAGCGAGACTCCATCTCAAAAATAAAAAATAAAAAAATTGGCCAGGCGCAGTGGCTTGCACTCTGGGAGGCCGAGACGGGGTGGGGGGGGGGGGGATCACCTAAGATCAGGAGTTCAAGACCAGCCTGGCTAACATGGTGAAACCCTGTCTCTACTAAAAATACAAAAATTAGGCATGATGGTGGGTGCCTAGCTACTCGGGAGGCTGAGGCAGAAGAATTGCTTGAACCTGGGAAGCAGAGGTTGCAGTGAGCCGAGATCATGCCATTGCACTGTAGCCTGGGCAACAGAGGGAGACTCCATCTCAGAAAAAAAAAATACAAAAGATTAGCTGGGCGTGGTGGTGGTGCGTGTCTATAATCCCAGCTACTCTATAGGCTGAGGTGGGAGGATCACTTGAACCCAGGAGGCAGAGGTTGCAGTGAGCCGAGATCACACCATTGCACTCCAGCCTGGGCGACAGAGAGATCCTGTCTTGGCGGGGGGCGGCGGAAGAAACTCTAAGGACTAGCAAGCCCGAGTGGGAAGCTCTTTGGAGGGTTTTACAGGAGGCTGAGAAGCAAACAACTTGCTCCAGCTCCTGGTTTTGAAAGCACAGAGCCTCAGGAGATTTTGCTGTGTTCTCCCCCCCGTAGCTAGTGATGACCTGGAACTCCTCTACCGCATCCCGGAATTCATCCCTGAAGGTAGGAGGGGAAGGCAGAGGTGGCCTCAAGGGCGGCTGTGGGCCAGGAGGGGCCCAGGTGACTCCACCTCACTGCCGTGTCCTCTTTTCCTCTGCCCCGGTCAGCTCGAGGATTGGAGTTCCTGATGATCCTAGGGACGGAGTCCTACACCGACACTGTAATGGCCCCCAAGGGCATCTCCTGTAACCCGTACAACCACCTGATCTTCATCTGGGGCAACTTTCTCCTGCAGAGGTGGGCCTCCACCACTCCCGGGTGGGCCAGGCATACTCTGTCTCCCTAGCACCTTTAGGGTGTGGATGCTTTCAAGACCAGACTAGGCGAGTCTCACCAAGCCTTCAGAGGATGCCCAAATCCAGAAGTTACCAGGACTGTGATGGGGAACACACCGTTAGGGTAGTCAGTGCTGGGACGAGGGCAGCCAATGTTTTAAAGCTGTGGGAGCCCTTTTCTTTTCTTTTTTTTTTTTTTTTTTTTTTGAGACGGAGTCTCACTCTGTCGCCCAGGCTGGAGTGCAGTGGCCGGATCTCAGCTCACTGCAAGCTCCGCCTCCTGGGTTTACGCCATTCTCCTGCCTCAGCCTCCCAAGTAGCTGGGACTACAGGCGCCCGCCACCTCGCCCGGCTAGTTTTTTGTAGTTTTTAGTAGAGACGGGGTTTCACCATGTTAGCCAGGATGGTCTCGATCTCCTGACCTCGTGATCCGCCCGTCTCGGCCTCCCAAAGTGCTGGGATTACAGGCTTGAGCCACCGCGCCCGGCCAAGCCCTTTTCTTAAAATGAAACCTTATGTAAAGACCCAGCCTGTGTGAGCAATAGATGAGCAGTTTCTAGGGTTTGTTTTTGTTTTTGTTTTGGGAGTCTCGCTCTGTCACCCAGGCTACAGGGCAGTGGCACAATCTCAGCTCACTGCAGCCCCCGCCTCCCTGATTCAAGCGATTCTCCTGCGTCAGCCTCCCTAGTAGCTGGGATTACAGTTGCACGTCACCATGCCTGGCTAATTTTTGTATTTTTAGTAGAGACGAGGTTTCACCATGTTGGGCAGACTGGTCTCGAACTCCTGACCTCAGGTGATCCTCCCGCCTCAGCCTCCGAAAGTGCTGGGATTACAGGTGTGAACCACCGTGTCCGGCTAATTGATGAGCATTTTCTAGGGACAGTTTAGGATCCTCCCCACCCCAGCCACCCTCTCGACCCTCAGGAACCTAGGGGCCCCTGAGCCACTTTCTTGGGTGGCTGGCAAACTGCCAGGTTGGCCCGTTGCTTCTGTTTTACAGATGGGGAGCTGGACACTCTCAAAGGGTTTGGGGTGGGGGGCGGGAGCTAGGATTTCAAGCTTCCTTTGCACATTCTTCCAAGTGGAGAAACTGAGTAAGTGGCTCCCGTGTTATTAGGCCTGGGATTGGGGGAAGCGGCTGTCCAGGATGCGCCTAGCTCTCCATCTCTGTCCCTGCAGCTCTAACAAGGAAAACTTCATCTACCTGGCAGACTTCCCCAAGGAACTGTCCATCAAATACATGGCCAGATCGTTCCGTGGGGCTGTGGCTATTGTCACGGAGACGGAGGAGGTGGGCTGCCCTGCCCCTCTCCCCATTCCCTCTCTGCCCACCCCCAAACCCCAGGGGCCTCTCTTTTCCCCTGTCAGAGTAAAGGAGCTAAGGGAAGGGGGCACCCTTGGGGACCCCGAGAAAGGGCAGTGAAGCTCCATTTATAGCTGCAATCCCTGGAACTCAGAGTGTCAGCTCCAAAGTCACGCAGACCAGAGCTATAATCTAATGTTCAGAGGCGGCCCTCTTTCATCCCACAGTGCACTCGTTCACTTCATAAATATTGAGCATTTACTGTGTACCTGCCCCCTGTGCTGGAGAACACAGAGCGGTCAGGGCTGCAATGGGGAAAATATTACCTATGGAAGTACGGGGACCTGGCCCATTCTGGGGCATTGTGCATGTCAGGGAGGGCTTCATGGGGGAGACCACATGGAGGGGGACATCTTGGAGGCTGGAGGGGATCACCCAGGTTGTGGTTCAGGAAGGGGAGTGAAGGTTCCCTTCAGATGTGTATGGGGGTGGGCATTAGTGCAGAGATGAGAAACTGAGGCCAAGGAAATGGTGAAATCCTGGAAGCTGCAAAGAGTGAGAAGAAAAAAGAGGTCTCGGCCCTAGGAACCGTGGCTGTTAGGGAGTGTGTATGTTAGGGATGTTTCGGTTACAAGTGCCAGAAACCCTAACAGACCAAAAACATTGAAAAACATCATAGTGTGTGAGGGCTGGAACCAGAGGTGATTGGGCTCAGGGAAGTAGAAAGATGGCACCACAGAGAAAAGGAAGGGGAGCGCCCTTGGTCCCAGTGGAGGTGAGTTTGCAAACTTCATCCCTCAAACAATGGGGCCACCACAGTGGGCAGAGGGTGAGGTGGGATCAGAGGACCCCATGGTCCTGACACACACACATCCAGCTATCGTACCCACAGATCTGGTACCTCCTGGAGGGTAGCTACCGGGTGTACCGGCTGTTCCCATCCAAGGGCTGGAAGGTGCACATCAGCTTACAGCTGATGCAACAGTCCTCTCTCTACGCATCCAATGAGACCATGCTGACCCTCTTCTACGAAGACAGCAAACTGTACCAGGTGCCTGGCGGGGCTATGTGGGGACATTGGGGCACCCCAGGAGGGCTGACCCCAGCTCACCTGACTCTGCCTTCCCCCTGTAGCTGGTGTACCTTATGAACAACCAGAAGGGCCAGCTGGTCAAGAGGCTTATGCCCGTGGAACAGCTTCTGATGTATCAACAGCACACCAGTCACTATGACTTGGATCGGAAAGGGTGAGAAGACACCGGACCATGACAGGGGTCTGAGGGCTCCCGGCACTGCTCTCCTGAAGCTACCATTCTTGAGAGAGGAGAGACCGAGCTAACCCCAGTGACAGCCTCAGGGCTACGATGGCAGGAGTTCAGCACTTATGGAAGCTCAGAGGAGGCGGCGAACCTGGCCAGGGGGGAAGGTGCATCAGGGAGGGCTTCAAGGAGGAGGAGGTGTATGCACTGTGACAAGAAGGGTGAGGAAGGATTAGCCAAGTGATAAGGTGGGGAAGGGTGTCCCAGAACGGGAGAACCACCTGTGCAGAAGCCCTGATGGGAAAGGGGACGAAGTGAGCCTGGTGGTCATGGGGAGAAACTTGGACTTCATCTTGAGGGTCTTGGGGGAGCCATGGATGGGACTAAAGGAAAGGACTGCAGGATCGGATTTTACCGCGTGCCATAATGATGCCTCTGGTCGCCGTCCTGCAGAGGGTGGATCAGGGAGGCAGCTGGATTCGGGGCAGGGAGGGGGCACTGGGGTGGAAGGAGGAAGCAGGAGGTGGAACAAAGAGGTCAAGTGGACAGGCAGATGGGGACTGCCCGTTGAGCAGGGAGGACTCTGGTCTCAGGGATCGAGGGACGTCCAAGGGGATGTGTGAAGAGGCCTCTGGGCAGCAGGGGCTGACGCTGAGGAGGAAGATGGGGGCTGGATTCGATATGGGAAGTGGGTGAGGTGGGAAAGAGGCCTGCAGAAGCTTCCAGTGCTCCGGGTGCCTTAGAGCCAGCAGCCTTTTCCCCTGCCGCTGCCCAGGGGCTACTTGATGCTCTCCTTCACCAACTTCTGCCCCTTCTCGGTGATGCGCCTGAGGAGCCTGCCCGGTCCACAGAGATACACGCGCCAGGAGCGCTACCGGGCACGGCCACCGCGCGTCTTGGAGCGCTCGGGCTTCCACAACGAGAACTCGCTAGCCATCTACCAGGGCCTGATCTACTACCTGCTGTGGCTGCACTCCGTGTACGACAAGGTGGGCGTCCGGCGGCGGACGGGCAGGCCTGAGACCGGACTCGGGGAGCGGGGAGCCGGCTTAGAGGGCGAGGCCTGTGGAGCGGAGCGCAGCAGGATTGTAGAACTGGAGGACTGGGGGGTGGGGTGGGTGGGGGACGTGGGGGCGGGGCCTGGCTTAAGCAGGACTTCCAGGGGAGGGTGTTGGAGGTGTGGCCGGGTTGAAAGCAGGGTCTGGGGATGCGCTGGGGTGTGTATCTTCTGCTCTGGGTTAGGGGCTGGCATTGAGGCTGGAAGGGGGTCTGGGGATGCCGCTTGCCTGAGGGCCCTCGCCCCGCCGCCCAATCCCTTTACGGTGCTGGGCTATCCCTGCAGCCGTACGCGGACCCGGTGCACGACCCCACCTGGCGCTGGTGGGAGAAAAAAAAACAAGACCAGGTAGGCGGAGCGGATTGGGAGCCGGGGAAAGGGGCGGTGCCTGGACACCCCTCACCGTACCCCCAACCCCGCGCTGACTGCGCCGCGCATGCGGTACTCCAGGATTACTACTTCTTCCTGGCGAGCAATTGGCGAAGCGCGGGCGGCGTGTTCATAGAAATGGATAGCTACGAAAAGATCTACAACCTCAAGTCCGCGTACGAGCTGCCGGAGCGCATTTTCCTGGACAAGGGCACTGAGTACAGCTTCGCCATCTTCCTGTCGGCGCAGAGCCACTCCTTCCGGACGATGGCAGACCTCGGTCTGCGCGGGGCCGGAGTCACTCCCGAAGGGCAGGGCGAGGGCTGCTGGAATCTGGGAGCCTGGGGGGAGGGGACACCATCCGAAGGGCGGGGACTGTGAGGGAGGCCTTAACCCCGTTTACTGTCCGGAGCAGGCACCGTCTTCCAGCTGCATAGCCAGGTAGACGTGGGCGTGGTGCTGGCCGACCCCGGCTGCATCGAGGCCTCGGTGAAGCAGGAGGTCCTGGTTAATCGCAACTCGGTGCTATTTTCGGTGAGGCCCGTCGGGCAGCTGGGATCAAGGGAGGTTTTTTCTTTTGTTTTTGTTTTTGTTTTTGTTTTTTGTTTGTTTGTTTTTGAGACAGGGTCTTGCTCTGTCAGGCTGGAGTGCAGTGGCGCGATCACTGCATTCTTGGCCTCCTGAGATCAAGTGATCCTCCTCCCTCAACCTCCTGAGTAGCTGGGACTGCAGGCATGCACCACAGTGCCCAGCGAACTTTTTTTTCTTTTTTTCTTTTGAGACGGAGTCTCACTCTGTCGCCCAGGCTGGAGTGCAATGGCACAATCTTGACTCACTGCAACCTCTGCCTCCCAGGTTCAACTGAGTCTTCTGCCTCAGCCTCCTTAGTAGCTGAGATTGCAGGTGCACACCACCACACCCAGCTAATTTTTTGTATTTTTAGTAGAGATGGATTTTTACCATGTTGGCCTGGCTGGTCTTGAACTCCTGACCTCAAATGATCCGCCCACCTCAGCCTCCCAAAGTGCTGGGATTACAGGTATGAGCCACTGTGCCCAGCCTTAACTTTTTCTTTTTTTTTTTTTTGAGACGGAGTCTCGCTCTGTCGCCTGGGCTGGAGTGCAGTGGCCGGATCTCAGCTCACTGCAAGCTCCGCCTCCCGGGTTCACGCCATTCTCCTGCCTCAGCCTCCCAAGTAGCTGGAACTACAAGTGCCCGCCACCTCGCCCGGCTAGTTTTTTGTATTTTTTAGTAGAGACGGGGTTTCACCATGTTAGCCAGGATGGTCTCGATCTCCTGACCTCATGATCCGCCCGTCTCGGCCTCCCAAAGTGCTGGGATTACAGGCTTGAGCCACCGCGCCCGGTGCCCAGCCTTAACTTTTTATGTTTTGTAGAGAGGGGGGTCTACCTATGTTGCCCAGGCTGGTCTCGAATTCCTGGGCTCAAGAGATCCTCACGCCTCAGCGTGAGGTGTGAGGTGTGAGGTGTGAGGCATGAGCCACGAGCCACCCCGCGCTTGGCCCTGTTAGCCTATTCCTGAGTAGAAAATGGAAGACTTCCGTTCTCCTACCAGCCCCTACCTCGCCCCAGCTATGGATTATTTGAACTGTTTGTTGGTCTTTGGGGAGACCTGTTTGCCCCTTCATTTCTGCCTCTCCCCTCCTTCAACCCCAGATTACGCTCAAGGATAAAAAGGTTTGCTATGACCAAGGCATTAGTGGACATCACCTTATGAAGACTTCCATGATGGTCAATGTGAGGTCCAAGCCTGGAGGGGAGGGTGCAGGATGGTGGGAAAGCCTGGGCCCACAGGGATCACCATCTTCACCTGCTCCTACCTGCAGGTGGTGGGTTCATCCGGGCTCTGCTTCCAGGAAACGCACTTGGGGCCCCGTATGCAAGTATTGGAGCTTGGGATACTGGGCCCTGGGAGGGGAAGGTTGGGGTCAGGTCTCAACAGGGCTAATCCCCTGAGAATCCCACTAATGCATTCATACTTTCCTTTCTTCTCATTCTTTCTCATCATTCATCCACCCACCCACCCACTACTACCCATTAACTCCTTTCATTCTTTTTTTCTTTGAGACGGAGTTTCGCTCTTGTTGCCCAGGCTGGAGTGCGATGGTGCAGTCTTGGCTCACTGCAACCTCCACCTCCTTGGCTCAAGTGATTCTCCTGCTTCAGCCTCCTGAGTAGCTGGGATTACAGGTGCCCACCACCATGCCCAGCTAATTTTTTGTATTTTTAGTGGGGACAGGGTTTCTCCATGTTGGCCAGGCTGGTCGCAAACTCCTGAACTCAAGTGATCCACCTGCTTCAGCCTCCCAAAGTGCTGGGATTCCAGGCGTGAGCCTCTGCACCCAGCCTAACTCCTTCCATTCATTCATGTGTTCAGAAAGGGCCATCTTCCCAGTTGTACAGGTTGCACACAAGCTGATGTGTTCCCTCTGATAACTTTTCTGCAGAGGGAGAATAGAGTGAGCAACAGGGACATTTTTTTTTTTTTTTTTTTTTTTTTTTTTTGAGACGAAATCTCACTCTTATCCCCCAGGCTGCAGTACAATGGCGCAATCTCGGCTCACTGCAACCTCTGCCTCCCGGGTTCAAACGATTCTTCTGCCTCAG
The DNA here is from genome assembly GCF_007565055.1 of Rhinopithecus roxellana. NCBI lineage: Eukaryota > Metazoa > Chordata > Mammalia > Primates > Cercopithecidae > Rhinopithecus > Rhinopithecus roxellana. Next base: position 133,974,647 of record NC_044560.1, on the reverse strand, counting down.
CCTCCCAAGTAGCTGGGATTACAGGTGCATACCACCATGCCTGGCTAATTTTTTTGTATTTTAAGAAGAGATGGAGTTTCACCATGTTGGCCAGGCTGGTCTCAAACTCCTGACCTCAGGTGATCTGCCCACCTCAGCCTCCCAAAGTGTTGGGATTACAAGTGTGAGCCACCGCGCCTGGCCTAGGGGCACTTTTTTTTTTTTTTTTTTTGAGGCGGAGTCTCGCTCTGTCCCCCGGACTGGAGTGCAGTGGCCGGATCTCACCTCACTGCAAGCTCTGCCTCCCGGGTTTATGCCATTCTCCTGCCTCAGCCTCCCGAGTAGCTGGGACTACAGGCGCCCGCCACCTCGCCCGGCTGGTTTTTGTATTTTTAGTAGAGACGGGGTTTCACAGTATTAGCCAGGATGGTCTGGATCTCCTGACCTCGTGATCCACCCGTCTCGGCCTCCCAAAGTGCTGGGATTACAGGCTTGAGCCACCGCGCCCGGCCATAGGGCCACTTTTTGCAATTGGCACAAAGGTGGCACAAGGGCTGGCCTGGCCCTGCCTTCACATCTCTCTCTTCTTCTGCCCACTCACACATTCCTCATTCAGTTCTTTGGGTTCTTGGTTCTTCACTTGCTTATATATGTGATATCGCCTTTGTCCGGGGCAGACACTGAGGCTCAGAGAGGTGCAGAGTAACCCAGGGAGCTAATAAGTGGTAGAGGAGGGCCCTGCCCCAGAGTTCTTGTTCTCACCCACTTCCCTACCCACTCCGGGGCACACAGATCCTGGTGTTCCTCTCTCCTGGCTTAGAATGACCTTGGGCAGTCAAAAGGGGTTGTAACAGCCCCCACCTCCTTAGAGTACATGAGATTTCATGTGCTAGACTGAATAAACAAGGAGGAAGTGTGACCGCATCACAGGGTGGGCAAGGGGGAATGTGGCAGGATGAACTCAGAGCAGTGAGGGGGCAGAGTAAGTGGGGCCTCATGGGCCGTGGTACGTGAGCTAGCTCTTCGGGAGGGCTCCAAGCAGAGGAGGAACTCGAGGGTCCTCAGGGCCCATCTGGCTGCATGGGGTAGGGGGACATCAGTGAGGGAACTGGAAGCAGGGAGACTCTGGAGGAGACAAGGTTGGACAAAACAGGGTCGGGGCAAAGGAGTTGGAGGTTTAGGGGAGAGAATGAGCAGACTGTGCGTCTTTTTTTTTTTTTTTTGAGACAGAGCCCTGCTCTGTCAGCTGGAGTGCAGTGGCGCAATCTTGGCCTCTGTCTCCCTGGTTCAAGCTGTTCTCCTGCCTCTGCTTCCCGAGTAGCTGGGATTACAGGCATGTACCACCACACCCAGCTAATTTTTTGTATTTTTAGTAGAGAAAGGGTTTTGCTGTGCTGGCCAGGCTAGTCTCGAACTCCGGACTCAAGTGATCGGCCTGCCTTGGCCTCCCAAGGTGCTGGGATTACAGGCATGAGCCACTGCGCCAAGCCGTTTTAATGATATTAATGACCATATTGCCCTTGGCGGTGAGGGAGAGCCAGGCAGTTGGTGGTGGTGTCTGTGGGAGGGGGACTGTCCTTCCTGCCCCTCACCTCTCCAGGGGCCTGAGGAGACCCTGGCCACTCCCATGAGCCTTTTTTCCTCCCACCGAGGGCAACCTGATGGTGCCAGTGTTCATTGGCTGCCCTCCAGGCAAGCGCCTGGCGTTCGACATCACCTACACTCTGGAATACAGCCGCCTGAAGAACAAACACTACTTTGACTGCGTTCAAGTGGACCCCGAGATGCCCTGCTTTCTCTTCCGGGACAGTGTGTGTCCAGTCCCTTCTCCTGCATCGTTCACTGTCCTCTTGCCCCCACCACTTTGCGCTCTCCCTCCCCACTCCTCTGCCCACAGGCTACCCACCCTCTTTCCCCTGGCATCTCACTTTCCCCCTTCTCGGTCCTCAGCTTCTCAGGCCAAGCTAATTTCTTCTTCCTGTCTCAACCTCCTCCAACCCCATAGTTTTCTACCCCTTCTTCTTGATTCAAGATTTGGTGACAGGAGACTCCGGCAGTTTCCAGGGCAGGTAAAGGCGTGGCCAACTTGTAGCTAGGGCAGTTGGAGGGAATGGAAGGGGATGGGTTTAGGACTCGAGACCCAGAGACCAGTCCGTGTGCACTTCTGTCCCTGGTAGCTACGTGCTGCTGGTGGTGGGTGGCGGGCCCACACTGGACACACTCAAGGACTACAACAAGGACGAAATCTACCGCTTCAACAGCCCCCTGGACAAGTAATCCCCGTGGGGCCCCACACGTAATAGGCCTTGCTTCCCCTGGAGGCCTTTCTCACTTCCAAGCCAAGCCCACCTCCCAAGCCCCCGCCTCCGCATCTCAGGCCCCGCCCACAGTGGGGCTCTTAGGATCCCACAGGCAAACTCCTGCAGGGCCCCCTAACACCACGCCCCCTGCACCCACCTCTGGCCTCCCTCCGCACTGACCACTGAGGCCATACCTGCCCCCACACCCCCCCAACCCCTGGCTGAGATGACCTCGTCCTGCACAGGACCAACAGCCTTATCTGGACCACGAGGACCAAAAGGACCACCAAAGACTCAGCCTTCCACGTCATGTCCCATGAGAGCCCGGGCATCGAGTGAGTGTGCAGCCTGGCCCTCTTGGCCCCCATCTGTGGGTAGTCCATCAGGCCCACCCATCCTTTCTGCCCCTAGGAGGCCTCTTGATCCCCAAGTCACACTGACTGCCTTTGTGTTACTCTAATGGGGCTGAACTTTGCACAAGCCAAAGTCTCTGCCTACAATGCTGCTCCCTCCTCTCTTCAGGCCTTAGGCAGATGCCCCTTCAGCCAGGAGGACTTTTCTGTTTCAGGATGGGACAATTGTCCCTTCGTGGCTCCCATGGCCTCCCGGGGCTCTCCCATCCCGCCCCTGAGTCCCCTACCTGTGCGTCCCCATCCTAGAGTGGACAGCCCTGGGCAGTCACTGTCTGGTGTGGGGTCTGTCTCTCCTCCAGAACTGGGTCCTGAATAGACTCATAAATTTGTTTTTATTTTTATTTTTGAGATGGAGTTTCGCTCTTTGTTGCCCAGTCTGGAATGCAGTGGCACGATCTCAGTTCACTGCAATCTCCACCTTCCAGGTTCAAGCGATTCTCCTGTCTCAGCCTCCTGTTTGTTTATGTTTTCAGACAGGCTCCCTCTGTAGTCCACCAGGCTGGAGTGCAGTGGCACAATCTCACCTCACTGCAACCTCTGCCTCCCAAGTTCAAGCAGTTCTCCTGCCTTAGCCTCCCAAGTAGCTGGGATTACAGGCACCCGCCACCACGCCTGGCTAATTTTTGTATTTTTAGTAGGGATGGAGTTTCACCATGTTGGTTAGGTTGGTCTTGAACTGTTGACCTCAGGTGATCCTCACGCTTCACCCTCCCAAAGCACTGGGATTACAGGCGCACGCCACCATGCCCGGTTAATTTTTGAATTTTTTTTTTCTAGTAGAGATGGGGTTTCACCATATTGGCCAGGCTGGTTAACATAGCATTTATTGAATGAAATAATGAAATAATGAACAAATGAATAAATCAATTCGTGGCAGGCATTTATTGATATTTGAATGGGGGTATTAATGAATGAATAAAACAATGGAGAAACAAATTCATATATAGGGGCTCAATAAGTTTCATTCAATGAAAAGAAAAAAATGAAGCCATGAGCAAATGAAGGCAGTGAATGAATGAACAACTTGCGCCTAGTCAGAATTTAACCTGCTCTATTTTTTTATTTTTTATTTTTTTATTTTATTTTATTTATTTTTTTTTTTGAGGCGGAGTCTCGCTCTGTCGCCCAGGCTGGAGTACAGTGGCCGGATCTCAGCTCATTGCAAGCTCCGCCTCTTGGGTTCAAGTGATTCTCCCACCTCAGCCTCCCGTGTAGCTGGGATTACAGGCGCACGCCACCACACCTGGCTAGTTTTTGTATTTTTTAGTAGAGATGGGATTTCACCATGTTGGTCAGGCTGGTCTTGAACTCCTGACCTCAAGTGATCCACCTGCCTCGGCCTCCCAAAGTGCTGGGATCATAGGTGTGAACCACCGCGCCCGGCCTAACCTGCATTTATTGGATAATGAATAAAGAAGGAAATAAATGAAAGATGTGACTTTGTACCTAGTAAGTGCTCAAGCTGTATTTATGGGATAAAGGAATGAAGGGAGCAAATAATGAATAAGGAGTTGGCACATGATAGGTACACAGCCTGTAATCTGGATGGATGCGCAGTGACAGAGGAATTGACAGGTGGAGGCGTGAAGGCGGGAGGAAATGAATGAGTAGACGGCCTGTGGCACAGTAGGTGTTCAGTCAGCATGATTGAATGAGTGAATGAAGGAATGAATGAGGGAAGGCATGAGATTGCACCCATTTGGTCCTCACCGAGAGTGTTGGGGTGGAGGAAGAAATTGGGAGTTGGCACAGACTAGGCATGGTTGGTAGCACCACTGCCTGATCTTTGGCTCGCAGGTGGCTCTGTCTGGAGAACGCCCCATGCTATGACAATGTTCCCCAAGGCATCTTCGCCCCTGAATTCTTCTTCAAGGTGTTGGTGAGCAATAGGTGAGCCAGGCAAGTGGCCCAGGTGCGGGTCAGGGGCTGCTCATGGAATGCCTGGCTTCTCCTCTAATCCTGGGTCCCCTCCCAACCCCCGCAGAGGAGTGGACACGAGCACCTACTGCAACTACCAGCTCACCTTCCTGCTGCACATCCACGGGCTGCCACTCAGTCCCAAGCGGGCCCTTTTCATCCTCATGGTGAGTGGCTGTCCAGGAGCTGCCCTGCTGGGTGGGCAAGGGCCCACGCCTCCACACCTATGCTTGTTGTGCTTCGCTAATTCATTCCTTCATTCACTCATCTGGTCATGCCGACTGAACGCCTGCCATGCCGCAGGCTGTCTACCCATTCATCTCCTCCTGCCATCACGCCTCCATCTGTCAATCTCCCTGTAACTGTGGATCCAGATTGTGGACTATGTACCTTATCATGTGCCAACTCCTTATTTATTCTTTGCTCCCTGCAGGTGTCAGTCAGCGTGTTTGTGGGCCTGGTGACCTTCTACATTGCCTTCTGCCTCCTGTGGCCCCTCGTGGCGAAGGGCTGCACGATGATCCGGTGGAAGATAAATGATATCATTGCCTCAGAATCCTACTACACCTATGCCTCCATTTCCGGAATCTCCAGCATGCAGTCTCTGAGACGTTCCAGGATGGGCTCCGTGTTCAGCTCCAGGATGACAGAGGACAGGGCTGAACCCAAGGAAGCCATGGAGAGACAGTTGATGACCTGAGTCTGCCGTGTGCCCCAGCCCCCAGTCACTGTCACACCTCCCCTACGAGGCCCATCTTGAAGATGCAGCCTGTCACCCAGCTCAGACCTCTGTTTTGCTTGATGTTTACTTCTCGTTCAGACTCAAATAAAGCCTTTTTTTCAGGACCAGCTGTGGGCCCTCTTCAGAGCTCGAGTTCAGAAGGTTTGTACCAGCATAGCTGCACATTAAAATATCATAAACCTGGCTGGGCACTGTGGCTTATGCCTGTAATCCCAGCACTTTGGGAGGCGGAAGCAGGCAGATCACTTGAGGTCAGGAGTTTGAGACCAGCCTGGCCAACGTGGTGAAAACCTGCAACCCTGTCTCTACTAAAAATACAAAAAATTAGCTGGGCGTGGTGGCGCATGACTGTAATTCCAGCTACTTGGGAGGCTGAGACGGGATAATCCCTTGAACCTGGGAGGCAGAAGTTGTAGTGACCCAAGACTGCGCCACTGCATTCCAGCCTAGGCAACAGACTGAGACTCCCGACTCAACAAAACAAAACAAAACAAAACAAAACAATAAAAAAAAAAATCAAAAACCTTCTAGGCCACCTGTTAAATAGTGGCTTCTCTGTGTGCCTGTTGGCTGAGCCCCTCCCCAGGGTGCCCCAGACCTCCCTGTGGTCCAGCAGGATCCTCCACAATCCAGGCCCATTGCTATAGCCGACTATCTGCTCTGATTATTTAGTGTTAAGTATTTTGAATGTCAACACCTATCTAATGTCTTAAGGAGGGGACCCTGGAGATGTCAGGATTCTTATTTTAGTTGCAAGTAGCAAGTATTTCCCTCAAATGGTCTACATGAAAATGGTAATTTACAGGCTTCAGGTACAGTTTGATCCAGAAGTCCCCAAGGTCCACAGGATTCAGCCTTCATTTCTCTGTAGTTTTTTCTTCTCTGTCCTCCTCTGAGTGCAGTCTCTGACCTCAGGACAACTCCTCTCACCATCTGAGGCTAGTTATACAGTCCATAATCTGGATGGATGCATAGTGTGTGGGGAAAAGATCGTTCCACCTAACGAGAAGCACCCACAGGTGTGGAGGGGCAGGCCACCCCTTCATAGTGAACAATGAATTGACAGATGGAGGCATGAAGGCAGGAGGAAATAAATGAGTAAAAAAATACCCTGTTGCATGGCAGGCGTTTGGTCAGCATTACTGGATGAATGAATGAAGGAGCGAATGAGGAAAGGTATGAGACTATGCCTTGTTGGTGCTCACTCAGAGTGTTGGGGTGGAGGAATAAATTGGGGTTGGCATCGACTAGGCATGGTTGGTAGCACAAAAACCTGATGAAACTTGACAATAACAAGAATTGGCAACACTCACGTGTGTAAGGTCTGTTGGCTAAGGTTGTTTCCACCACCAAGATTCTATTGAGTCACCTCATGGTCCAGATGAACACATCATAATCCTGTATCAGCCAAGTCAACATGTGATTTGAATATCACCATCTGCATTTCCAGCCAAGATAAAGTGACAGAGACTGGATTTCCCCTCATGCTTGAAACTATTTATTTATTTTTGAGATGGAGTCTTGCTCTGTCACCCAGGCTGGAGTGCAGTGGTGCTATCTCGGCTCACTGCAACCTCCACCTCCTGGGTTCAAGGGATTCTCCTGCCTCAGCCTCCCGAGTGGCTGGGACTACAGACGCATGCCACCATGTCCAGCTAATTTTTCGTATTTTTAGTAGAGACAGGGTTTCACTGTGTTAGCCAGGCTGGTCTCAATCTCCTGACCTCGTGATCCACCCACCTCAACCTCCTGAAGTACTGGGATTATAGGCGTGAGCCACTTGGCCCGGCCGTATGATCGTGGTTTTTTTTTTTTTTTTTTTTTTTTTTTTTGAGACGGAGTCTCGCTCTGTCACCCTGGCTGGAGGGCAGGGGCGCGATGTCGGCTCTCTGCAAGCTCCGCCTCCTGGGTTCCCGCCATTCTCCTGCTTCAGCCTCCCGAGTAGCTGGGACTACAGGCGCCCGCCACCGCGCCCGGCTAATTTTTTGTATTTTTAGTAGAGACGGGGTTTCACCGTGGTCTCGATCTCCTGACCTTGTGATCTGCCCGCCTTGGCCTCCCAAAGTGCTGGGATTACAGGCGTGAGCCACCGCGCCCGGCCTCATCGTGTTTTTTTTTTTTTGAGACGGAGTTTTGCTCTTGCTGCCTAGGCTGGAGTGCAATGGTGCAATCCTGGCTCACTGCAACCTCTGCCTCCCAAGTTCAAGTGATTCTCCTGTCTCAGGCTCCCAAATGAGTAACTGGGATTACAGGCACCCACCACCATGCCTGGATAGATAATTTTTCGTATTTGTAGTAGAGATAGAGTTTCACCATGTTGGCCAAGCTGGTCTCAAACTCCTGACCTCAGGTGATCCACCCACTTCAGCCTCCCAAAGTGCTGAGATTACAGGCGTGAGCCACCACACCCGGCCATCATTTTTGTTTAAAACATTTTTTAACGCCACAACTTCTTTCACATATTAATTTACTCATTAATTCAACAAATATATTTCTTTTTTTTTTTTTCTTTTTTTTTAGCCTGTCACCCAGGCCAGAGTGCAATGGCGATCTTGGTTCACTGCAACTTTTGCCTCCCGGGTTCAAGTGCTTCTCCTGCCTCAGCCTCCCAAGGAGCTGGGATTACAGATGCACACCACCATGCCAGGATAATTTTTTTTTTTTTTTTTTTTTTGAGACGGAGTCTCGCTCTGTCACCCAGGCTGGAGTGCAGTGGCCGGATCTCAGCTCACTGCAAGCTCCACCTCCCGGGTTTACGCCATTCTCCTGCCTCAGCCTCCCGAGTAGCCGGGACTACAGGGGCCCACCACCACGCCCGGCTAGTTTTTTGTATTTTTTTTTTTTAGTAGAGACGGGGTTTCACCAGGTTAGCCAGGATGGTCTCGATCTCCTGACCTCGTGATCCGCCCGTCTCGGCCTCCCAAAGTGCTGGGATTACAGGCTTGAGCCACCACGCCCGGCAATGCCCGGATAATTTTTGGTATTTTTACATTTATTTATTTATTTCTCTGAGAAGGAGTCCCACTTTGTCACCCAGGCTGGGGTGCAGCAGCACGATCTCAGCACACTGCAAGCTGGTCTCCTGGGTTCAAGCGATTCTCCTGCCTCGGGGTTCTGCGTATCTGGGATTACAGGTGCGTGCCACCACGCCCAGCTAATTTTTTTTTTTTTTTGTATTTTCAGTAGAGATGGGGTTTCGTTATGTTGGCCAGGTTGGTCTCGAACTCCTGACCTCAAGTGATCTACCTGCCTCGGCCTCCCAAAGTGCTGGGATTACAGGCGTGAGTCACAGTGCCTGGCCAACAAATATTTATTGACTGTCTACTAATATTTGCCAAGCACTGAGATACTGGGAATTCAGTGAAGGAAATCGTCCTGCCTCCACAGAGATGACATTCTAAACAGTGGAGACAGAGAGTGAGAGCCGGGTTTGAGAAAAACGTGCTGTCCAGGCGCAGTGTCTCACACCTGTGAATCCCAACACTTTGAGAGGTCGACACAGGAAGATCGCTTGAGCTCAGGAGTTCGAGACCAACCTGGGCAATATAAGGCTCTACAAAAAATTTAAAATAAAATTTTTTTAAAAAGAGAGAAAGGCCGGGCGCTGTGACTCAAGCCTGTAATCCCAGCACTTTGGGAGGCCGAGACGGGCGGATCACGAGGTCAGGAGATCGAGACCATCCTGGCTAACACGGTGAAACCCCGTCTCTACTAAAAAATACAAAAAACTAGCCGGGCGAGGTGGCGGCCGCCTGTAGTCCCAGCTACTCGGGAGGCTGAGGCAGGAGAATGGCGTGAACCCGGAAGGCGGAGCTTGCAGTGAGCTGAGATCCGGCCACTGCACTCCAGCCCGGCCGGGCAACAGAGCGAGACTCCACCTCAAAAAAAAAAAAAAAAAAAAAGAGAGAGAGAGAAAAAGCGATGTTGACTGTTCAGGTGTAATATCAACCAATGGAGGAAGGAGAAGTTGGTATAAGAAGCTGTGAATACTGGCCAGGCAAGGTGGCTCATGCCTGTAATCCCAGCACTTTGGGAGGCCGGGGCCCAGGGAATTACCTGAGTTCAGGAGTTGGAGACCAGCCTGACCAATATGGTGAAACCCGGTCTCTACTAAAAACACGAAAATTAACTGTATGTGGTGGCACGTGCCTGTAATCCCAGCTACTTGGGAGGCTGGGGCAGGAGAATCATTTGAACCCAGGAGGCGGAGGATGCAGTGAGCCGAGATCGCTCCATTGCACTCCAGCCTGGGCAGCAACAGCTAAATTCCGTCTCAAAAACAAAAAAAACAAAATTGTGAATCCTTCATTTACATATGATATTTAAAGCCATAGAGCTGGATGAGTTTTGTAACTAGTTCGTTCATATAAGCTTGGGAAAAAGTTGTGGAAGGATGCATTGAAAAAGAGACTGGAGAGGGAGCCCCAGGTACACATCCTAGCTGTTAGTCCGTTGGAAGGTTACCCAGCCTCTGACTATGAGTATAACACAGCTCTCCAAATGGCACGACATCGCCACCTTTTGGCTGGAGACGCTGCCCCGAAGGCGGAACCTTCAGGACAGCTACGTAGCGTCCCGAACACTCAGACTGAAGCTAGGGCAGCCATGTTCATTACTGGAACCGTGAGGTCGGTGGGGAGGGGGGCGGCGTTGAGACAGCAGTCATTTTCAGTTAGGGCAAAAGTCGACTTCCGGTCACCATCTTGAGTGACGACAGAGGCGGAGCTCCAACTGACATGTTCATTAAGGGCAGGGCTCCGAGGGCGCCACCTCGAGAGCGACGGCGGCCTACCCGTGGCGGGCGGAGGCAGGTTGTAGCCCCGCCCCGGGCCTTGGGCTCCACCTCTCGGCCCCACTTCCGCCGGGCGAGCGTCTGTAGGCGGCGTTGCCGTAAATCGGGCGGTCGGCTTGCCGCATCACGCAAGATGGCGGCCGCGGCGGTGAACGGGGCGGCAGGCTTCTCCAGCTCGGGGCCCGCGGCGACCTCGGGCGCTGTCCTGCAGGCCGCGACCGGCATGTACGAGCAACTCAAGGGCGAGTGGAACCGTAAAAGCCCCAATCTTAGCAAGTGCGGGGAAGAGCTGGGCCGGCTGAAGGTAAGGTTGGCAGGCCCAGGAAACCGAGTGTTGCGGGCGTGGGGGGCGCTACGAGGTGTCTGGACCCAACCAAGTCCCGGGCCGCGGAATACACCTCGGTGCCAGCAAGACTGAGGCGGGCGGGGGGATCCGACGGGGCGAAAGATTTGGAGCAGCCAAAGTGGCGGCCCGGAGGGGGTCAAGAAGCGAGAGAGGACAAGGCGCGGTGGTTCACGCCTGTAATCGCAGCACTTTGGGAGGCCGAGGCGGGGGAGCATCACTTAAGCCCAGGAGTTCAAGATCAGCTTGAGCAACAAAGCGAGACTCTTGTCTCTACAATTTTTTTTTTTTTTTTTAAGTGAGAGATGACTGGAATGGACCTACGCGGGCGTGGTGGGGGAATGATGGAAAGACTTGGGATGGCAGAATGAGTGAGGGATTAGAGTTTTGGTGCTTGGAGGCTTAACTGGTCAGAGTGGCAGGACTGGGGTTCTTTCTTTTCCTGGTGGTGGAGTCCAGGCAAGACCAAGTGGGAAATGAGGACTGCCCAGAATGATAAAAGAATGAGGCTGAAAAGGTGGACTGTGTAGAGGGTGTGTGGTTAAGACCAGGCTGGGTTAGGATCTGAGAGATCTGGGGCTTAGGCTCGCATCTGTGGGGAGAGGGGGCAGCCTAGTTGTGAAGGCAGGACTGAACCTAGAAAAAATATTCTTACAAGTAGAGAACAAGAATACGGGGCTCAGAGTTCTTGAGACCAAGTATGTGTTGGGAGTATAAATCCAGTGGCTTGGAACAAGCTGCTGAGTCTGCTAAGGAAAGATGTATGGGCTGAACTGTGTGGGGAGATTTGGACCTCCCCCTCCCAGATACAGATTTTGGGGATAGCCCATCTACCCCTTCCCCAATAGATGGTAGGGAAGATCAGCCACGAATGGAATGTGCTGGTGTCCCCCCGGCCGGCCGTGTGATTCCATTGGGTCAGGCACTGAGTGTCCCTCCTTGTTTCCCCAGTGGGGCTATTAATAATTGTAATGTGATGTAATCTTAAATGGACATGTGTTGTGTGCTCAGGCCCTGTTCTGAGTGCTTTATGAAAAAGGACTCTTCATGAGTCAGGATGATGGTTAGCCCCATTTTCCAGGTGGGAGGAACAAAGCGTAGAGCAGGTAAGTCATCTGTGTTTGAATTCCCATCTTTTCTTTCTTCCCTCCCTCCCCTCCCCATCAGCTAGTTCTTCTGGAGCTCAACTTCTTGCCAACCACAGGGACCAAGCTGACCAAACAGCAGCTCATTCTGGCCCGTGAGTGTCACTGGGGTTAGTGGGGGGTGATGATCAGGGGGTTATGGCAGGAATGGTAGCAGTGGTGGTTGGGGAAGATACCACAGTCACCTCCTGAGAGCTCACTCTGTCACCCACAGGTGACATACTGGAGATCGGGGCCCAATGGAGCATCCTGCGCAAGGACATCCCCTCCTTCGAGCGCTACATGGCCCAGCTCAAATGCTACTACTTTGATTACAAGTGAGAATGGGTCCTGCCCCCAATTGGGGGGTGGTTGCATGGCAGCTCCTTTATCTCTGGAGCTCTGGCCACTTGGGTCCTCTTTCTTCATCTGGGAACTCCTCCTGGCTTAGTTCTGTCCTCAGAACTAGGGTCAGGAGTTGGCTTGGAGGTCCTGAGACTTGGCTTGTGTGATCCAGGCTTGTAGGTCTCTAGTCAGTCTCCCCCTACCCATTCCCACACTGCACCCCCTCTGCCCAGTGGGGCTGCCATCACCTTTCACTTGTCCTGGCCCCAGCCTTGCCCCTCTGACTCAAACCCCCGTGGCAGCCAGCAGGTTCATGTAACACTAAAATTTGACACTGTCTATACCCTGCTCAGAACCTGCATGGCTCTTCATGGTCCTCAGGCACAAGACCAAGTTCTTTCCTGTGGCTTCCAGTCAGGTCCCAGCTCCGACCCCTCTGCCTGTGCCTGCCCGTCCCAGCCCTTTCTCTTACTGGACTGTGAGCTTTCTAAAGGCAGAGCCTGGAACTGTCTCAGTTACTGCTGTGTCCCTTGCACTGCCTACCACAGGGCCAGGCCCAGAACAGGGACTCACTGGATATGTGTTGAATGTAAAACTGAATGATACCTGCACAGATTAATGATTGGGAATTTGACGTCAGACGAACCTGGCTTTGAAATGTCCAGCGGCTTCCTGATTTTGAGGTCTTGGGCAAATGACTTTACCTCTCTCACTTTCCCCGTTAAAGTAGGGAGTGGTGGTTCTTTTATTTGTTTATTTTTGGAGACAGGGTCTTGCTCTGTTGCCCAGGCTGGAGGGCAATGGTGCAGCCATGGCTCACCACAGCCTTCACCTCCTGGGCTCAAGCGATGCTCCTACCTTAGCCTCTCAAGTAGCTGGGGCTACAGGTGCACACCACCACTCCTGGCTCTTTTAATTTTTTGTAGAGATGGGGGGGGGTCTCACTTTGTTGTCCAGGCTGGTCTTGAACTCCTGGCCACAAGTGATCCTCCTGCCTTAGGCTCCCAGATTGTTGGGATTACAGGTGTTGAGTCATTGCACCTGACTCCAATAACTTTTTTTTTTTTTTTTTTGAGATGGAGTTTCACTCTTGTTGCCCAGGCTGGAGTGCAATGGTGTGATCTCGGCTCACCACAACCTCCGCCTCCCAGGTTCAAGTGATTCTCCTGCCTCAGTCTCCCGAGTAGCTGGGATTACAGGCATGCACCACCACACCTGGCTAATTTTTGTATTTTTAGTAGAGATGGGGTTTCTCCATGTTGGTCAGGCTGGTCTCGAACTCCTGACCTCAGGCAATCCGCCCGCCTCAGCCTCCCAAAGTGCTAGGATTACAGGCGTGAGCCACCATGCCCGGCCAGTAACTTTGTTTTTTTTTTTTTTTTTTTTTTTTTTTTGAGATAGGAGTCTCACTCTGTCACCCAGGCTAGAGTGCAACAGTGCGATCCTGGCTCACTGCAACCTCCACCTCCCACGTTCAAGTGATTCTCCTGCCTCAGCCTTCCTCTGCCTCCTGAGTAGCTGGGATTACAGGCGCCCGCCACCACGCCCAGCTAATTTTTGTATTTTTAGTAGAGACAGGGTTTTGCCAGTTTGGCCAGGCTGGTCTTGAACTCCTGACCTCAGGTAATCCACCCGCCTCAGCCTCCCAAAGTGCTGGGATTATAGGCGTGAGCCACCGCGCCTGGCCAGTAATTCTTAATGTAATTATAGCTAACACTTTGTGTTTATTTGGGCCAGGTATTGTTCTAATCACCTTACCTGGGTTGAAACATTTAGTTCACTTAACCCTTGTTCATTCAACCCATCTCTACAAAATGGATATTGTGAGGCCAGGCATGATGGCACATGCCTGAAACCCCAGCACTTTGGGAGGCTGAGACAAGAGGATCGCTTGAGTCCAGGAGTTCCAGACCTGCCTGGCCAACATGGCGAAATCCTGTCTCTACAAAAAATACAAAAAAATTAGCTGGACATGATGGTGTGCACTTGTAGTCCCAGCTACTTTGGAGTCTGAGGTGGGAGGATAGCTTGAGCATGGGAAGTTGAGGCTGCAGTGAGCCTGAGTGACAGAGCGAGACCCTGTCTTGGAATTGGGAACAAATAAAAGGGCCGGGTGTGGTGGCTCACACTGTAATCCCAGCACTTTGCGGGGCTGAGGTGGGTGGATCACGAGATCAGGAGTTCGAGACCAGCCTGGCCAGCATGGTGAAACCCCGTCTCTACTAAAAATACCAAAACTTAGCCAGGCATGGTGGCATGTGCTTGTAGTCCCAGCTACTTGGGAGGTTGAGTCAGGAGAATCGCTTGAACCCGGCAAGCAGAGGTTGCAGTGAGCCAAGAACGCACCATTGCACTCCAGTCTGGGCAACAGAGAGAGACTCCTTCTCAAAAATAAATAAATAAAAGGATACTGTGGTGATACCCAGTTTATACTTTGGGAAACTGAGGTTGTCATTTCACTGAAGTGAGGTCACTCACTTGGATCAATATGACTTGTAAGTGACTTATTCATGCATCTTTGGGCCACAGTTTCCTCATATGAAAATCCGGGACCTGATACCTCTTCAGGGAGATGCATGGGGCAGTCGTGAGAATTCCTGGAGCGTGGGGTAGAGGGCTTGCTAGGCCTCTAAATCCTCCTTACCCTGCTTCCCCGTCCCACGTCCACAGGGAGCAGCTCCCCGAGTCAGCCTATATGCACCAGCTCTTGGGCCTCAACCTCCTCTTCCTGCTGTCCCAGAACCGGGTGGCTGAGTTCCACACGGAGTTGGAGCGGCTGCCTGCCAAGGACATCCAGACCAATGTCTACATCAAGCACCCTGTGTCCCTGGAGCAAGTGAGACGGCAAGGGGCAGGGGAGGACCTGGCCAAAGTGGGTGGTGCAGGGGTGGCCTCAGGAGGGCTTTCCTGAAGGAGTGGCCAGGGTTCACCCATCTTTCCACCCATGGACCCATCCTCTTGTTTGTCCAACAAATACTGAGTCCCACCTGTGTGCCAGGCACTGTGGGAGGTTGTCAGACTGTGCAGTGAGCCAAGCAGGTGAAATTCGTGATCTTGTGGTGATGACATTGGGGTGCAGAAGCAGATAGTAAGCCCGAAGAGTAAGTGGCCTGTGCAGTCTGTCAGATGCTGAGTACTGTGGAGAAAAGGCAGGAAGGAGGGTGAAGAGGCAGGGACGGGGTAACATGTATCTCGGGGAGTCAGAAGGCCTTACTGAAAAGGTGAAATTGGAGAAAGACTTGAAAAGGGTGAGGAACTGGCTCATGCCTGTAATCCCAGCACTTTGGGAGGCTGAGGCAGGAGGACAGCTTGAGCCCAGGAGTTCAAGACTGCAGTGTGCTATGATCACACCACTGTATTCTAGCCTGGGTGACAGTGAGATTCTGTCTCTATTTAGAAAATAAATAAATAAAAACAAATTTTTTAAAGAAAAGGGTGAACATGCACAGTGGCTCACGCCTATAATCCCAGCACATTGGGAGGCCGAGGTGGGTAGATCATCTGAGGTCAGGAGTTCGAAACCAGCATGGCCAACATGGTGAAACCCCATCTCTATAAAAATATAAAAATTAGCCGGGTGCGGTGGTTGGTGCCCGTAATCCCAGCTACTTGGGAGGCTGAGACAGGAGAATCGCTTGAACCCAGGAGGCAGAGGTTGCAGTGAGCCAAGATTGTGCCACTGCACTCCAGCCTGGGCAACAGAGCAAGACTCTTATCTCAAAAAGAAAAAAGAAAAGAGTGAGGAACTGAACCCTGTGGACAGCCAGGCAGAGGGACCAGCCAATCCAAGTATCTTGAGGCAGCACCATGTCTGCTGTGTTAGAGGGACAGCCAAGAAGGCGGTGTTTTTGGAACAAAGGGAGCAGGGCCAGGGCAAGGCCTTAGGACCTAAGGTTGGGAAGTTGTTCCTGGAGCTGACGTTTTATGGGAGGATTTGGTCAGTAGGGAGAGGATGGGAGAGAGAGCAGTTAGGGCAGGCAGCACAGTTCATACAAAGGTGTACAGGGATGAGCCTGAGGTGGAGCCAGCCCTGTCTCCCTCCTGGAGAATAGATGGATAATTGGACAGTAGATGAGATAATGAGATGCCAGCCCAGAGCAGGCTTGGGGAGAGGGAGGGAGGGAGTAAGGGGGTTGGGGGCAGAGAGAGAGAGTCGTGTGTGTGTGTGTGTGCATAAACCAGCAAGGGCTTTCTGGAAGAGGGGGTACCCAGGGAAGGGGTGTGGCTATGTGGCAAAGGGTGTTCTGGCAGGGTAGAGATTACAGGGGCACTAGGAGTATGATGAGGCCCACACAGGTAGGGCCCTTTGCAGCCTCCTCTTCATTCTCTTCTCTTTCCCCTTTCCCGGTCTCTGCAGTACCTGATGGAGGGCAGCTACAACAAAGTGTTCCTGGCCAAGGGTAACATCCCCGCCGAGAGCTACACCTTCTTCATTGACATCCTGCTGGACACCATCAGGTGTGTGGGGGGCCCGGGCCCTGTGGAGTTTGGAAAGAACTTGGGCTTGAGCCAGACAGCTTTGAGTCTGAATCTCATTCCAGCCACTGGTTGTCTAGGCAGGCTAGGTGTGTTTCTTATCCTCCTAGCACCTCAGCTCTCCTTTTCAGTGAATTGGGCCTGGTTGTGGGATTGTGGATAATAGTTCTCATCTCACCGCCCTTGGCTGTTGACACGTGTGGCCACGTGTCAAACCTGAGCATGGGCTTGGCTCAGCAGGCAGGGACTGTGTGGCCTGTCTTAGCCCATCTTCCGTCCTAGACACCCATCCAGTGAGTCAAGAGACTTCACCGGCCACTGAAACTGTGGACCCTTCAGTTTCCCCTTCTCTAGAATGGGTTGACCAAATCCCAGCCCCCCTTGGGTTGCTGTGTGCACAAGTGACATCCCACGGGCAGGTGGATGTGACATACAAATCCCTTGAGGAGTAAAAGGGTGTTGAAGGGGTGGCCGAGCTGGTTCACTAGGGCAGAGCATCAGATCAGAATGAGTTTCTGTGCCTTAGGTGGCAAAGGTGAGCCCAGAGGCATTTGAGTGAGGAGTGGTGGCCAGTACCACTACCCACCACGTGGCCTAAGTGATGTCGGAGGCACCCCTCCCTGTCACTGGCTTTTCCCCAGAGCTAACCCCCTCCCCCACTATAGCGACTTAATTCCTTGCTCTTTTTCTACTTTGGTGGTGTTCATGGTGCCTCTTGATGGGTACAAGGAACCCCTCAGGATCTATGAAGCGGGGTGCAGCACCCTGGTGATGGGTGTTATGAGAAGAGGTGCCCTCGTGTGAATCCCAAGCTGGGTTTCAGAGCTGAAATCATGTGGCTGGCAGTGAGATTCAGAGTGTGGGCCCAGGAGTCAGAGAGTTCAGTGGGGATCTCCTGTGGCCCTTGCTTGCTTTGTGAGTCTGGTCAAGTTTCTCCCGCTCTGAGCCTTGATGAATAAAACAGGGCCCCTCACATTCCTGCCATCAGTGCTGAACTCCAGGGTCAGAGCTGACATGTGTCAGGTTTGGGGGAACAGGTCCTGGGTGGTTGTCGATGCTCAGTAATGAGGAGCTTCTCATCTTCCCCCAGGGATGAGATCGCTGGGTGCATCGAGAAGGCCTATGAGAAAATCCTTTTCACTGAGGCCACCCGGATCCTCTTCTTCAACACACCCAAAAAGATGACCGACTACGCCAAGAAGGTGGCTGGGGTACAGGGCAAGGGGCCGTGGGACCAAGGGGTGAAATCACTAACAACAGTGTGGGGTGGCTTAGAGGGACACTGGAACAAGACTGCTCAGGTTTAAGTGCGTGACTCTAGGCAAGCTGCCAAAGCTCTCTGAGCCTCAGTTTCTCTATCCACAGAATGGGGCTAGATACATAGGATGAGCTTAGCGCTGGCACCAGCTAGAGGTGGGCAGAGGTGGGCGCTGCACGCATGTTGGCTGCTGTCTTTATCAAAATTTCTTAGAGGTGGCAGCTTTTTCTGCAAGACTTTGCTTCATTTGGTCTCAGGCGTTTGAGCACGAGCAATGCTTGGTGTTGCAATAGGATGGCCGGGACCAGGCTATGGAAGGTGAAATTGGGTGGGCGCAGTGGCTCACGCACACTGAGGTGGATCTTCCCACCTAGGCTCACTCTGGGAGGCTGAGGTGGGAGGATCACCTGAGGTCAGGAGTTCGAGACCAGCCTGGTCAACATGGTGAAACCCCATCTCTACTAAAAAATACAAAAAAATTAGCTGGATGTGGTGGCGGGTGCCTGTAATCCCAGCTACTTGGGAGGCTGAGGCAGGAGAATTGCTTGAACCCAGGAGGCAGAGGTTGCAGTGAGCCAAGATCACACCATTGCACTGCAGCCTGGCGACAGAGTGAGACTCCGTCTTGGGGGGGGGGGGGGGAAAGAAGGTGAAATTGAATTTGAGTGATGGTGACAGCTGAAACTATCACTCGGGCCAAACACTATCCTCCGTGCTTTAAAGGTGTTGATTCACCAAATCCTCACAGTCGACCCAGAGAGGTGTGTAATTAGGGTCCCAGTGTCAACACAGAGAAACTGAGGCACAGAGGTGAAGTTACTTGTCAAGAGTCAGGGTAGAGTAGGGTTGGTGAGAAAAGACAGTATAGGACATGTGGGCAAGTGCTGGCTCCATAGGGTGGGGACGGAGCCTTTGTGATCACCCTACCCATCTCTGATCCCTCCTTTCCTGCAGCGAGGGTGGGTCCTGGGCACCAGCAACTACTACAGTTTTGCCAGCCAGCAGCAGAAGCCGGAAGACACCACCATTCCCTCCACAGAACTGGCCAAACAGGTCATCGAGTATGCCCGGCAGCTGGAGATGATCGTCTGAGCCCACCGGGCACTGGGTGGGGCAGGGCATGAGTTATTTAAAACAGTTACACTGCAGGGTTTCGTCCAATAAAGGTGGATTGACATTCCCTCTTCCAGGCCCTTGTCTCCCCAGTTGGGATGGCAGAGAGACAAGTTCTTATCTCTGAAGAACTTGGAGGTTTTGGGGCGCTCAGGGGTTGGAGATAACACCCTCCAACTGGGTAAGCCTCTGTTTGGTGGGCATTGCTCAGGGCCTCAAACACAGACGCCCACTGTAGGGCCCCAGCAGCACTGTGGCCTGCAGGAGGGCATGGCCCCAGGTAGGGGGACTGTTCTAGCCAGCTGTGGACACAGGAATGCTGGGCCAGGGTACCAGATTTTTTCAACAAAGCGGGTGAAGTGTCCTATTAAAAAGAATAAATGTTGGTGATGAATTAAACGATTTTTCAAATGATATGTGAAATGGAACCCGTTTGTAGGCTGCCAGTTTGAGCCCTGTGCGGAACAAAAGGTGTGGGCCCTGGTGTGGGCTTGTGGCTCCCACCCTCCCTGAGCCGGCGTGTGATTGAGGACCTCCTCGCACACCCCTCAGCCTAGGTTTCCTGCCTTGACATTCTTGGGAAGGTGTTCAAGGTGCAGGGTCCAAATCTGGCTGAATCCCTTGTGGGATGTGGAAATTTCACAAGTGTTCCAGAGTTAGTTTTCCCAACTGTAAAATGGGAATGATCACTCCTTTGCAAAGTGGTTTGTGCTGAGCCTGTGAGCTTGGTACCAGGTCAGCTCGGAATTGGGGCTTATGGATTGAGGGGAATCAGATCCCCACTGCCCTGGGCCCATCAGTCTGAGTGCTGGGTGAATGGAACCTCAGTTACTGCTGCTCTGGTTCAGCCTCCCGATTGTTCCCAAGATGTGCTTTAATGGCGAGCCTGCCCTGTTGTACCCTACCCACTACCTTGGCAAGTGATTGACAGGCTGCTGGCATCTGGATTGGTTATTTTATTGTCATGGAGGGAAAGGTGGAGAGTGTTGAGCCGACTGCACTCAGTTGGAATGGGTGGCCTGCAGGTCGTAGTGCTCCAGCCCGGCCACCAGGGAGCCGGCCAGCTTGATAGTGGCAACCCAGGGTGGCTCGCCCAGGTGGTTGGTGGGTGTGCTCAGCCTAGGGGGGAGGATAGAGTCAGCAAAGCCCGGCAATGTGACCAGGCCCCTAGCCCTTGTAGGGCCTCCCTGTCCCCATATGAATAAAGAAGCTTCTGAAGGTCATATTGGAATATCCCAAAGGCATTTTAGGGCAGGGCTGTGTCCACCTAATAGGAAAGGGAGCTGAGGACTGGAGAGTGTCATAGCTAAGCCTCAAGAGGTCCAGGGCAGTCTCCCAGTGGTTCAGCATTCCCAGGAGCCAGGATCAGACCCCAGTGGCCAGATCTGGTGATTCAGTGTGGGTAGGGGGTAGCTGGAGGATGCAGTGTCCCCCTTGGATGAGGGACTCAGGAGGAGCCTCCCCAGCACAAGAACTGGGACATCAGTGCCCTCTGGTGGCAGAAGCCTTGAGTCCCAGAGTCAGGAGAAGTTGCCAGAGGCTAGAGGGGTCAGGAGTCCAGGGCTGCCCCTGTGGCCAGTAACGTTGGAGGCCTGCATCTACCCCCATTTGGTTCCAGGAAGACAGTCATCTCACCCCCATCCCTGAGTGGCCTGGGATGTGGTCCTCCTTGATACCCTCAAGGACAGGGTCAAGGCAGTATATAGGGTCAGGCCAGCTGGGACCAGCCTCCCTCTCTGATGGCTCCAAGAGAAGTACAGGAGGGCCAAGAATCCACTTAGGTATTGGATGCCATAGGGCTGGGCCAGGGTGTCCCCTTTCCCATCAAAGGTCAGCATGGGATCAAGGGTCCTCTTGGTCCTGAAGGGTGGAGCTCAGCTAGGTTTGAGATGTGGTGGAGAGGAAGGACACGGGTCATTCTAGGGTCAGGAAACCAAAGGGTTGAGTAGGACTCTATCCAGCAGTCTGGGGTTCGGCACCCTCCGGTCCCTTCTCCCCTCCTCTCACCAGGCAGAGACATTGCGTGGCAGGCGGCGATGGTGTGGCTGGTGGCGGCAGTAACACTTGCAGGGACAGGAGTTAAGCACCTGGAAGGGCGGCCAGTGGCGCGCAGCGCGGGTGTTAGCTGCCCCAGTCTGAGAGGCCCCGCTGCCACCACCCCCTCCACCGCTGCTGTCCGGCACTGTAGCTGTAGCTCCTTCACGAGGACCATCTCCAGGCAAGCCATCCTCACGGGTTGCGCCCCGGGCTGCACGGGAACCCTTGTTCCTGCGCGTGCGGGTCTTGATGGGTGCAGCCGCGGGTGCGGGCGCGGACACAGGCGGCGAGGGCTCAGCCATGGTGGGAGCTGGGGATGGGGATGGGGCCGGGGCCTGGGCCGGGACCGGGGCCGGGGCCTGGTCGGCGGCTAAGGCTGGGGGCAGAGCAGGGGCTAGGGTGAGAGCCAGGGCTGACGCCTCGTGGCCCAGGCCCGGGGTGAGCGGGGGAGCCACCGGCAGCGGCGTTGACTGGAGCGCTGGTGGCTGCAGTGTGGGCGGCGGTGTGGGCGGTGGCGCGGGCGGCGGCGTAGGCGGTGGCAGCGGTGGTAACTCCTGCAGGCCTGGAGGCCCCGGGCGCATGGGCTCGCCAGTGGGTGCCGGGAAGATGAACATAGGCGGTGCCAGTAGGGCAGGTGCGGGCCTCCGGGGCCCGGGAGCTGAGTGCATCTGCCCTGGTGGTGGCGGAGGGGAGCCCCAAGGCCCAGAGAGTGCGGCCGCACGCCCTCGCGGCGCCCCGATGCCTCCGCCAGCCCCGTTGAAGCGGAAGTGGCGTTCAGGACCGTCGGGAGCGCTAACCCAGTCGAATTTGGGCTTTGAGCCTGGGAAGGTAGTGTAGGGTGGCGGCGGTAGGGCCTGGGCTTGGGACGCAGGCGCTGAGGGAGGAGCACAGCACCCTTCGCCGTCTCCATCACCTCCCTCAGCTTCTTGTGCCCCTCGAGGAACCTCTCCCAAGGGGCGAGCGGCTCCAGGAGGCAGGGGCCCCTGCTTCAGGACCTCGGCGTAAGAGATGGCACCCGAGGCAGCAAAGAGGCCGCCGCCTCCGCCGCCCCCGAGCGAAGCTTTGGCTGCTAAGGAACTCGAGGCTGCCGGAGGGGCCAAAGAGGGCCCAGACTTGAAGGTGATTTTACACAGCAGGCTCAGGCCGGACTCGGAAGCCGCAGGCTGGGCCATTTCGCCTTCGCCTGCCTGGGGAGGCGCCCCTCCGCTAGCCCTGCCCGCCGTCTGGCCCTGGTTGCCCGGCCCAGCCTGGCTTTCTGTGGGGGTTGAGGCAGGTGTGGCCAGAGCAGGAGTGATTCTGCGGTCCGCCGGCTGCCGTTCAGAAGGTAATGGTGGTGGCGGCTTCCAAGGCTCCAGGGACGGCGGAAATTGGGATGGGGCCCTCGGGACAGGGTCCTTTAGGGATAGTTGCCGGGGCGGGGGCGGCGGCGGCGGCGGCGGCAGCGGGCGGAGGCTCGGAGGGTCGCCCTGGCCGCGATGGCTCGCCTCCAGCAGGCTGCGGATCCGGGGCACTGGAGTGCCCGCGGGCTTTTGCCATTTAGACGGGCCGGGCAGCAGGGTCCCCGCGGGGGCTGGGGGTGGTGCAGAGACCGCGGCCGCCTCTTCAGGAGGGGGCATCACTGGAGAGGGCCGTTCTAAGGTGAGGGGCAGGGTCGAGGGTGAGGCCTGGGGCTCCCGGGGTACCAGGAGTCCCGGGGGTGCGGAGCTGCCAGGGAACCAGACACCCAGCCCGCGAGTCAGGCGCATGGCCTGGGAGGTCATCTCGGGCTCCACCAGGGACGTCCGGCGGGAGTCGGGGGCGCGGTCCGAGGCCTGCTCTTTTCGGGAGCCCCCACCCGCCGATGGCTCCGACTGCACGTTCCCCATTTCTGACGGAGCTGGGAGACTGATCAGAAAAACTTACGCCAGTCAGCCTGCCAGGGCCGTGGGGACCCTACGAGGCTGGCTGTACTTGATCTAATGCGTCCGCACCGGCCCCGCCCCTGTTCTCCACGATCCGATCAGGCCCAAGTCCTTAAGTAGCACTCCTATTCCTCGACCCTCGACACTCACGCCTTCTTTCCCATGTCCCCAACACAGCTGCTGTTCAGACACTTCAGTACCTGCCCCATTATGTACTAAGGTTCCATGCCTGTCCCCTTGGCTGGTCATGCTGATCCCTCAGTCCTCTCCTCTAACTCTCTGACTCCTCGCCTCTCTCTAGATCACCTGGGTCCCGCCCCCTTCCCAGACAGCGGCAGATCCTCAGGTCTCACCCCTAAAACTCTTCCCGCGCCAGGTCTATCTACTAGCTGGCATCCACACTCGAGCTCCACCCCTGTCCCCAAGCTCCGCCCTGGCCCCGCCTCCGCC
Source organism: Rhinopithecus roxellana (assembly GCF_007565055.1). Lineage (NCBI taxonomy): Eukaryota > Metazoa > Chordata > Mammalia > Primates > Cercopithecidae > Rhinopithecus > Rhinopithecus roxellana. Next base: position 133,951,457 of record NC_044560.1, on the reverse strand, counting down.
CCAGGAGCCCACTCACCGAGTCCTCCAGCCGACCAGAGTTCAGACAGCGGCCCCCTGGGCCCGGGGCAGGGCAGGGAACTGCCGTAGCAGAAAATAACCGAAAAGAACGGGGGTGCGGGTGAAGGCAAGTGGGCGAGACAGCGAGGGCGGACCCCGAGATCTAGGCCCCGCCCCTGGAGCTCGAGGCCCCGCCCTCCTGCGAGCCCGCGGGAGCCCGGCCCCTTACGAACCTGGGTCTCCCCTTTAAATACTCCGAGGTCTTCTTCCTCGCCCCCCGGCCTTCTAGTTCTAAGCTGCACCCCTTTGGGTTGTTCTTCTTAGCCCCTCCCCTTTAGAATGCTCCGCCCCTCTCCTTATTCCCGCCCGAGGCCCCGCCCACGCGAACACCCATGCGTCGCTCCTCCCCTTTGGACCTCTCTCATCTGCCCCGCCCCTAAGGCAATTTACCTCTAAGCTCCGCCTTTTTAAGACCCGGCGACATCGTTTCCCAAGACCCTCTCCTTGCCCCGGCGCGCCAAGAAGGCCCATCCACCGTGGGCCCGCCCCTTCCGTGACGCACGCACTAGTCCTCGCCTTCAGCATCCAAACCTCGTTAAACCCAGGCCCTCCAACCCCACCCACATGTGAAGGCTCCCCTCACGCCCCACCCCTTATCGAACCCTGCCAGGCACTCAGCCCCTCCTATTTCGAAGCCACAGCGTAGACCACCGCCTCTTTAGAACCTTGAGACCAGTCCCTGTCCCTGCCCCTGTCCCCTCCTCATAGCATTAGAGACCAATGGCGCAGATGGGTGGAAAAGTGGGGGATCCCCTCTGGATCTTAAGAAAATGGGGGCTGGGGGGTTGCTCTCTAGAGCTAGTGCCGGGCTCTAGGACCCAGCAGGCAAGTAAGCCCGCCTCGCTCTTACCCCTCCCCCAGCCGCCCCTTCCCCCCCCCACCCGTCTTCCAGGTTCCCCCTCCCTCCCCCCTCGCCCCGGCTCCCGGTGCCCGTCTCCAGCGCCGCCGGAGCCAGCGAGGGAGCTGGAACGAAAAGGAGGAGGAGGAGGCCGCGTCGCCGCCGCTCGGAGCCCGGCCGGAGCCTCGCAGGCAGGTGCCGAGGGGGGCGAGGGGGCGGGGGCTGACAGACTGCCTGCCCCGATGAGGGGGCGGCCAGGACCGCGCTGCGCCTTCTGCCCACCCAGGCGCCCCCCAGGCCCCAGCTCGGAGGACTAGGGAGTGGGGACCCCTCAAACTGCGCGGCAGCCATTCGGGGTACCAATCTGCATTTGGGGGGTCTGGACTTTCTCCGAGGAAGCCCCATTCACAAAATTCCGTCCTGGACCCTCACCATTGAGGAACGCTGAGGACCACTCCCCCCGCGGGGGACACAGGATGTGTGGGGAGCATAGGACACCCTGAAATCCCAGTGTCCCATTACAGCTAGGCCCTGGGGGGACCCCTGCCCTCGTTCCCTGCTTCACCTGTTGTCGGGGGAGGCGGGCGGACAAAGGAAGCAGCGTCACGTGACTGCTCATTCACAAAATCCCATCCCATTGAGAAAAGGGGGCTGGGGGCGCTGCGGCCGCCCCTTCCCCTCCTGAAGGGCCGGGGAAACCCAGCAGCCTGCAGGTGGGGGAGGGGGCTAGAGCTCGTCTGGGTCCCTAAGGTTGGGACGCCAGGGTCCCTGTGCTTGGTGGCAGTGAGGGCTGGACACTGATCCCGATTACTGGGCGGAGGGCTACGTCCCCTGAGCTGGGGGGCGGGGTAAAATGGTTCTGAAGGATGCTGGGGCTGGGGGGCGGGAAGGGAAGAGGGAGGAAGGATCAATCTCCCCCCCAATCCCATCTTTCCCCCCGGCTTCCCTCGGCTGGGGCCTGAGGGAGCAGCCTTGATTTTTGTGAATGAAATGCCTTCTGGATGTGTCTTCGGTCGCCGGTTTCTGACTTCCTCTGCCTCCATCTCCCTCTGAGCCTCTCTTTCTGGCCATTTCTGGTTCTCTCCCTGTTCCCTGCCCATCTCCCGTTGCTGGGTGACTCAGTGAGCTTTGCATCCGGTCTCATTCATAAATCCGGGAAGGGGTGGGGGGGGGGAAAGAGCCTGGGTTTCTCACCCAGCCTGTGACCTGGACGACAGGGTGCGGAGGCAGGGTTGGGAGAACGGGAGCTGAGTTGATGGGCCCAGAGAAAATATATATGCGCAGGCACCCAGCTGTGAGGGGGAGCACTGGGTGGGGCTGTGGGTATGTGCTGAGGGAGGAGAAGGGGGTAATAGGGATGAGCAGGAGGGGGAGGGGAGTGCAACACCAGGGCTGTGGGGGTGGGGACAGAGAGATGGGGGAAAGGTGGGTACAGAGAGAAAGGGCAGACATGGAGAAGAAGATAGAGGTGGGAGAGAAGAGAAGGCATGAGGAAGAAAGGAGCCATGTGGAAGAAGGTGGCCATGGGGTTGAAGGTGGGTATTGTTAGCTTAGGGTGCAGTCGACCCAGATGTGAGAGATAAAGTTGGAGGGAGATGAGGGTTAGGGGAACATTCCATGGGAGAGTAGGATTTGAGCTCATGACTGTGTTGTCCCTGTCCTTCCCCCCACCTCCTGCAGGTACATGGTGCGGGTCCGAGCTGTGGTGATGGCCCGAGATGACTCCAGTGGGGGCTGGCTGCCTGTGGGGGGCGGGGGCCTCAGCCAGGTGAGCGTGTGTCGGGTCCGAGGGGCCAGGCCCGAGGGGGGGGCCCGCCAGGGGCACTACGTCATCCACGGGGAGCGCCTCCGGGACCAGAAAGTGAGCCACCCTGGGGCATGCGGGGAGGGTAGGGACCTGGGGAGGGAGGGGAATGGGGCTGGTGTATGGAGCAGTGGTCACGTTGCCTCCCAGCCTAGGAATCAAGCTGGAATGTGAAGTTTGGGAGTGAATATCTGTCCTGTAGATAAGAGTTGGGAATTGCAGGATACATGGGGTGTTAGGAGGGTCCTGTCCACTGCCACTTCCAGCCAGACTATCACAGCAGCCTCCTCGTTGTCTCCCTGTACTGCTCCTGCTCCCCGCTCCAGCCCCCTGTCTGGTCCACGGGGGCACTGCCTCCCCCCACTCCCCAACTCAGACCATGTCCCTCCTCTGTTCAAAACCCTCCACCTTGCTCAGAGATCCTCACCACCAGGCCCTACACCACCTGGCTCTTGTCTGCCCTAAGTATAGGGAAGCATTTGCTGGGATCCATTTGAAAGTGTCAGAGACGGGTGTCAATTCTATACATGGGTTCAGCAGGAATAACTGGGCTGTCTGGCACAATGTGGAGGGACAGTGTTGAAGTTTCAACCAGGGATGCAGTAGAAAGATATGGATTGTGTGAAAGGCTTGAGGGAAAGGTTTTGTTTGGGAACAGGAGTCAGTGGGGGGATTTGAAATGGATTGAAGGAATACGGTAATACTAAGCAAGGATTTGAGGGAACATCAATAGGGTGTTCGCTAGCATCTGAGGGGGAATCTGTGGAAGTTTAATAAGACTATTTTGGGGTAAGCACTGGATACAGTGCCTATATAATCCCAGCCACCTATGAGGCTGATGCAGGAGGATTGCTTGAGCCCAGAGTTTGAGACCAACCTGGGCAACACAGAGAGAGCTCATCTGGAAAAAAAAAAAAGAGAGAGAGAGAGAGAGAGAACATTTTTGGTTAAAGTTTCCAGAGATTATTATTAGAAGAGGATGAACAATAATATTGTGAGATGTTCAGTAAAGTCTGGGAAGTATTTTTGAGTCAGAGCGGGGATGCTGGGTTATCAGAAAGGGGTTAACAATGTTTGGGGGCATTCAGTAAGATTCGAGGTTTCTACAGGGGTATCAGCGGGAGGTATTAGGAAAATACAGGGATTGAGAAAATGTTTGCGCATCGGAGGTGTGTTCAGTAAAACTGGGCGTAGCTGGGTGTGGGGGTTCATGCCTGTAATCCCAGCACTTTGGGAGGCTGAGGCGAGAGAATCACTTGAGATTGGGAGGTTGATTCTGCAGTGAGCCCTGATTACACCATTGCACTCCAGCCTGGGTGACAGAGTAAGACTGTTTCAAAAAACAAAACAAGTAAAATTGGGGAGTCGTATCAGCATTGATCAGGGTTCAGGGTTACACCTAGGGCTGGTGACCTAGGTGTAAGAAGACACTAGGGTATGCATGAGGGCTGGTGATGGAGGAGATGTCACAGGCATATCTGGGTTGGGGTATCTGACCCAGCTCTCCTCCTGCCCCTCAGACGACCTTGGAGTGTACCCTGAAGCCAGGCTTGGTTTACAACAAGGTGAATCCCATCTTTCACCACTGGAGCCTGGGTGACTGCAAGTTTGGACTGACGTTTCAGAGCCCTGCAGAGGCTGATGAGTTCCAGAAGAGCCTGCTGGCTGCGCTGGCCGCGCTGGGTCGAGGTGAGCAGCCCAGGTGGTGTGCACTGGGGGCTGGCCTGGGAGCGGGAGGAGAAGCTGGGCTCAAGGAACTCACTCTCTGCCTCTCTCCCTTCCCCAGGCTCACTCACCCCCTCCTCCTCCTCCTCCTCTTCCTCCTCCTCTCCTTCCCAGGATACTGCAGAGACCCCCTGCCCTCTGACGGTGAGTGTCCAGGATGCCTCTCTGCTGGGAGGGCAGGGGTTTTGATTCTATGAACATTCTTGAGCACCTACTGTGTAGCAGGCACTATGCCACATGCTGGGGACACAAAATTGGGCCCGAACTATGAGTGTCAATTCAATCCCAGTTATTCTAGTCTTTCTGCCCTGTCATGATTCACACATTCATTCAAGGGTCCTTATTGTGCACCTTTTGTATATCAGACAGTGTTTTAGGCACTGGGTTACATCAGTGAACAAAAAGTTCCTTTCCTCCTGGAGCTTCTATTCTAGTGTGGAAAGGCAGAAAATTGAAAAAATATATATAAACAATAAAAATGAATAAATATTAAAAGTAAATGGATGAACAAATTAATGACAACCCCATGCTTCCAGTTACTCAGGCTCTAAACCTTGGAGTCATCCCTGACTCCTCTTATCTTTATGCGTCTCATCTCATCTGTCAGCAAATATTGGTTCCACTTTCCAAACCATCACAATCTGCCTCCAACCTGGTACCGTCCAAACTCATCTCCCAACTGGACCATCTCAATAGCTTCTCACTGTCAACTCCTTCCCTCCCTCGCCTACACACAGCCAGAGGATCCCTATCAATGGCTGAGTCAGATCATGCCCCTCCCACACTCGGAACCCTCCCAGGGCTCCAGCTCAATCAGGTAAAGGACAAAGTCCTTACAGTGGCATATGAGATCCCATGCCATGTGGCCCTGTGTGTCTGGCCCCCTTGCTTACTTGGCTCTAGCCACACAGCCTCCTGGCTCTTACTCAAACATGGCAGGCACAGTCCTGCCCCAGCGCCTCTGCACTGGCTGTTGCCTGGAACACTCTTTCACAGATTTCCTTGTGGCTCGTTCCCTTGTTTCTTTCAGGGCTTTACACAAATATCAACTTCTCAGGTAGGGCCTCCCTGAGTATTTAAATTTAAGTATTCCATTTAAAATTGCAATCTATCAATGCCCTTTGTCTAGTGCTAATTTTTTCCGATGTTCTAAAGCATTTTCCTTATTTCCTTTCTGAAAATACTCTTATCTTTTTTCTTTTTGAGACAGTCTCGCACTGTCACTCAGGGTGGAGTGCAGGGGCACAATCTTGGCTCACTGCAACCTCCACCTCCCGGGTTCAAGGGATTCTTCTGCCTCAGTCTCCCAAGCAGCTGGGATTACAGGTGCCCAGCTAATTTTTTGTATTTTTAGTAGAGATGGGGTTTCCCTATGTTGGCCAGGCTGGTCTCAAACTCCTGACCTTGTGATCTGCCCGCTTTGGCCTCCCAAAGTGCTGGGATTACAGGCGTATTTCTTGGCCTATTTTCTTCTTATCTATTAGTTTATGGTCTATCTCCCATGCTAGAATGTCAGCTTCAGGCCGGCAAGGATCTTTTGTTGGTTTCTTGCTGTGTCTCCAATGCCTGAAACAGTGCCCGGCACACAGTTAAGTGTTTAGTAAATGTGTTGAATAAACTGAATGAATGAATGCACATAATATTGGGTGCAATTTGGCACTTGCTGGAAACCATGGGAGTTACCGAAAACACCTGCAGGAACAAAATTGATTCCCTGGGCAGAAAAGCGGGGGGATTCCAGGGTCATGGGAGATGAAGTGGGGCCACAACGGTTGCAGACAGTTTCCCGTGCATCGAGCACTTACCCGGGAAAGATGCTCTGCTGTCCAGGCACCCTCTGGAATCTGCACAGTGGTCTTTGTGAGTCTGGCACGTTGTGGGTGCTCAATGAATGTCTATTGAAGGCAGTGTGCAGATGAGGTAGGAGTTATGCCCAAGTGACAGAAAGGAAGCTAAGGGTCTGAGAAGTCATGTTTCGGCTAGTTTCAGAACAGAGGCTGGTTTGCATGGGAAGGGGAGCACTCAGAGTGGGTGGGACTGCCCCAATAAAAGTGTGGGGCTGGGAGTGAGAGAGGAAGGCAGCTGGCGGCCCTGGGGAGACGGGTTCTGAGAAGCGGGAAGACCATTAGATGTTCCGCAGGTTTGGCGAGCTGGTTAGATCAGGAAACGAGTTCCACAAAAATAATAATAAGCATTTCCAGTTCTCCCAGTACTTCAGGCATGTGCTGTGCCCTTGACGGTGGCCCTAACCGCATCCTTATGAATAGGTACTCTTAGGATCCCCGTTTTACAGAGGAGGAAACTGAGGCTCCAAGAGGTGAGCTCACTTGCCGGAGGTCACACAACCAGTGACAGAGCCAGGGTTTGAACCCAGGCCTTCCTGGTCGCAGAGCCCTCGCTCTCAATGGGAGGGGTTCTATGTGAGGGCATCGGCTGTGCGGGGGCGTGTCCCCGCTCTGAGGCAGCCAATCTCCTCCAGTCCCACGTGGACAGCGACTCCTCCTCCAGTCACAGCCGCCAGGAGACGCCTCCCAGCGCCGCTGCGGCCCCCGTCGTCACGATGGAGTCAGCTTCAGGCTTCGGGCCGACCACGCCCCCCCAGCGCCGCCGCTCCTCGGCTCAGGTGCGACCTGGGAGCCTGAGGCTCCTGGGAGAATGGGGCGGTGCACTCGGGACCCAAAGGGAGCGGGAGCCATGGCCCAGGGGGGTGAAAAACCACAGATTCCAGGGTATGGCTGACCTGATAACTGGGTGGGACTGGGAGAAAGCGGCGGGGAAATAGGGAGAGGCTTGGAGGCCTGGGTTTCTAGGAGGCTTGGGTGCGGGCTTCCCGAGTTTCCTTGTGCTCTTGGAGATTTTGAGGGGTTCCGAAGTCCAGAGAGGTTTAGGACCATTTTCAGAGTGTATATTTGGGGAACTCCTGGAAGAGGACTGTTAAATTAACGAGGAGGGTGGGCGAGTCGGTACCCAGGAGGGTAAAAGGGGCCCAGGAACCAAACTCCTGCGCCTTTAAGGAGATGGCTGGGTCCAGAACCCCTGGATCTCAAGGTGGAGGGGGCTGGGAGCTGGGGCTCTTGGATCTTAAGAGAGGACAGGACTGGGAACCTTCGGCCTCTGGGTCCTTAAAGGTGTGGGGTTGGTGCGTGGATTCCTCTGTCTGTCCCTGGAGAAAAGTGGGGATTGAGGGACCTTGGGAGAGAAGCAAGCTGGGGTCTTGAAAATCTCAATCCCAGACCCAAGAGTGCGCTAGGGAACTGGATCCTTGAGGCCGAGACTGGGATGGATTCTGATCTCTTTGTCCCTTCGTCCTGCAGAGCTACCCGCCGCTTCTACCGTTCACGGGGATTCCGGAGCCCTCAGAGCCCCTGGCAGGGGCAGGGGGCCTGGGGTGGGGCGGCCGCGGCTACGAGGATTACCGGCGCTCCGGGCCACCCGCGCCCCTCTCCCTGTCCACCTGCGTCGTGCGCTTCGCCAAGACCGGCGCGTTGAGGGGCGCTGCCCTGGGGCCCCCAGCGGCACTACCTGCCCCTTTGACCGAGGCTGCGCCCCCAGCGCCCCCAGCTCGCCCACCTCCCGGCCCGGGCCCAGCCCCTGCGCCTGCCAAGGCCTCCCCTGAGGCGGAGGAGGCAGCGCGCTGCGTGCATTGCCGCGCGCTCTTCCGCCGCAGAGCAGACGGGCGTGGCGGCCGCTGCGCAGAGGCCCCGGACCCGGGTCGCCTCCTGGTGCGCCGTCTGAGCTGCCTGTGGTGCGCCGAGAGCTTGCTCTACCACTGCCTGTCGGACGCCGAGGGCGACTTCTCGGACCCGTGCGCCTGCGAGCCGGGCCACCCGCGCCCCGCCGCGCGCTGGGCCGCTCTGGCCGCGCTCTCCCTGGCAGTGCCCTGCCTCTGCTGCTACGCGCCCCTGCGCGCGTGCCACTGGGTCGCAGCGCGATGCGGCTGCGCCGGCTGCGGAGGTCGTCACGAGGAGGCTGCGCGGTGAGGACGGCCTGGTGGGTCCCCTAGCCGGCCCGAGGACCCAAAATTGAGGGTCCAGGACCCCGGACTCCGTTCGGACCTAAAACCCAAACCTAGGCACATCCGGAACTTGGAGCTTGAGTTTGGATTGAGAGATCTCAGACCTGGAACCTGGAACCCAAACCTAGGACTGAGAGACCCCAGCCCCAGCTTCATTGGGATGTGTGTTCAAGAGGTCCCAGGCGTACTGAGTTCTGGCGTTCCCCCACCCCCACACCCCACGAGGAGGCTCCAGGCGTCCCCATACTTTGCATCTCAGAAGGGCCAGGGAGTGCATAGATCCCGGAAAGGGCAGGTCCCTGTTGAAATGAACGACATAGACCCCCGTCACGCCTGGCACCATGTCCCTCAGATTACAGCCCCACAATTAGTCAGGACTTGCCCATACCTGACTCTGCCTTTATTCACCTCCCAGATCAGATCTTGAGACCATAGGACCTAGAGTCACCCCCAAACAGTCCCTGAATGTTCACCTAAGACCTGGTGCCCCCACATCTGAGACACTCTCATAGTCTCAGGACCCCTGAGACAGCAGGACCCCCGGGACAGTTTCAAACAGAGTTTGAAACTCTGTTATGCTCTGGAATCTCCAGATGCTGCCCCAACATCTACCCACAACTGAGTGCCCACAGACCTGGCCTCCAATCCAGGAACACTGAAGTCTAAGATGTCCAGGGAACTCCCAGACACCCTAGGACCCCGGACTCTTATGATGCACTGAGTGCTCGGATATGCTCAAACATGAGATGTTCTCTTACCAAAATGACTTGGGATACCCATCCCAGAGCCCCCAAGATCCACATATCAGATACCAAGATGCTCTGGAAGCCAGGGATCAAAGACCTCCATAGGTCCACCCACCCCAAAGCCAGGGTTCTCAGGAGCTTTGGATATCATTTATAGGACTCAGAGCTGCCTGGTGCCCTCAGATGTGGGACTGAAGGCTACCAACACCTCAGGGCCCGAGATACTGGTCTCGAGTTCTCAAATAGCCCTCTCGCAGTTCCTCCTGGACCTGGATTTTGAGACCCCAAATGTCCTGGAATCTTCAGCTTCTTTCTATCCACAGATTCCCGACCCCTTAAGGGCTGGGAATCCAGCTCCCAGAAGAGGGGATGCTCATGGCGACCCAGACCTCTGACCCCCTTGGCCCTCAGCCCCTGAGTGACCCCAGGGTACTTTAGGAGCACTGGATCCAATACCCTAAAGGTGCCACTGACCCCCAAATGCAAGGCTCAAGACCCTACAACATTGGGATTGTTCCTGATCCAAGACCTTCATCCCTCCAAACCAGAGGCATTCAGATTTGAGGTGCCCCAAGACCCTAGCACCCTCAGACCCCATATTTCTTTGGACTCAAACCTCTCTAGCCTGATGAACCCCAAGAAGCCTCTACATCCGATTCCCCCAGCCCCACTTGTCCATCCTTGGAGACCTGCTGCCCCTTGAATCCTGCCATCCATAGGCCCCCAAAACTCCAAGGTTCCAGACTCTGGAATTCTGGTCCCAAGGATCCCGGCCCAAGCCCCCAGCAATCCTCAGAATTACCCCTTTATCTTAGGGTGAGATCCCTTCCATTTGGCACTCATTGTAGGACTACCCAGGGTGGGGCGCAGTGGCTCATGCCTTGTAATCCCAGCACTTTGGGAGGCCAAGGAAGGAGGATCGCTTGAGGCCAGGAGTTTGAGACCAGTCTGGGTAATGTAGTGAGACCCTGTCTCTTAAAGAAAAAAAAAGGACCAACTAGGAGCTCCGTCACTGTCATGTCTAGGACCCAGCATTATCACAGATGATTATGCAGAGTCTTCATTAAGTGAAGGCACACAGCCCAGGGTTTCGAGGAGCTGGAAGTCACACCAGTCTGCTGGCCATGCTGTGTCCTTGGAAATGTGTGCAATGGAACCTTTCAGGCTAGCTATGGCTCTGCTGTCCCACAGCCCCCACCCTTGCAGATCTTCCTTCAAGTTCAACCTTAATTCCTAGTCCAGGTTCAAGTTCCGCCTTTTATGTTCTGCCCCTCCATTAACCCCTTCTCTTCCTATTTATTTGTTTGTTTGTTTGTTTGTTTTGAGACAGAATCCCACTCTATCACCCAGGCTGGAGTTCTGTGGCACAATCTCGGCTTACCACAATATCTCCCTCCCGGGTTCAAGCCATTATTCTGCCTCAGCCTCCCAAGTAGCTGGGATATCAGGCACGTGCCACCACATCCGGCTAGTTTTTTGTATTTTCAGTAGAGATAGGGTTTCACCATGTTGGCCAGGATGGTCTCGAACTCCTGACCTTGTGATCCACCTGCCTCAGCCTCCCAAAGTGCTGGGATTACAGGCGTGAGCCACTGCGCCTGGTTCTCTTCCACTTTAGAGTTAGAAGTTGCTTCAGGAAGTTTGAAAGCCTGTTTTGTGGCCCGCTGAGTCTCTTCTGTGCAAGGGGGGAGTGCCACAGGCTTTTTTCCCCCCAAGTGAAATGGGACTTCCAGTGGATTGAAGATCTGGTGTCCTGTATGGGGGCATCAAGGTCTTGGAGCAAGACAGTCTCAATGTTGTGTGGGCTTGGGACCTGCATCTGGCCCCAAGCATCTGGAACTGTGCACTTAACCTTTCTTCATTACCCAGACTTGGATGGCCTTGTTGGGGTTCAAGGGATAGGTCCTCTGTCTCTTCCTTTAAATTATTAACTATTTATTACATCCGGAACCTGTGAGATTCAGCACTCCCAACCAGACCCTGGGATTGGTGAGAGAAAAGCGGGGGTGTCTCTCCCCTCCCCACTCTGCCCAGCTCTCATCACTGTCAGACCCACCAGAGCTGAGGGTGGAGGGATTGGGGGCTGTGGCAGCCTGGGTTCCCATGCCCCTCTCTGTGCCTCGGTCTCCCCCCTTCCGTGGTGGGCAGGGGGGAAGCTCCATTCTTAACCTACCTCGTTTTGGGGAGGGGTGGGACGGGGGACCAGAGTGCTGTACGGTGCTGTGGGATCTGCAGATGAAGCGGTGGGGGCTGGGGAAAGGTCCCCTGGCCATCACTTCCCAGCAGCGCCTCTCCCAGGTCTCCCAGTCCTGCTCCCTGCTGAGACCCACCTCTGATCCATGATTCCCCTTCATTGCCCCCAAATCGGGGTGCATGGAGGGCCGCCCTGGGAGCCAGGGAGACCTCAGACCCTGGAGCCCCCAGGCCCAATTTCCCAGCCGCTTGCCCCTCAGATCGGATGCTTGGCCCCCAGATTTGGGGGAGGCACCCCAACATATATCTTCCTGATCTTGATTCTAAGCCAGTCTGTGACCTCAATATTGTTAGTGGCAGTGCAGGCTGAAGTGGTGGGGGAGGATGGGGGCCAAAGACCCAGCCTTGTCATCGGGGGAGGGGCCACGAGATCTGCTCCAAGAAATGTCTGTGACAAAGTCTCAGCCTGTGTTATTTATTTGCCTCTGTGCATCCCGCCCACTCACCTTCCTGAACTGCCAAACCAGTCTCCTCCTTCAATTCTCCCTTCTCCCATGAGACCCTCAAGCTGAGTTTTATAAGACACTCAACAAATGCATTTATTGAGCACCTAATTATGTGCCAAGCCCTGTTGAAAACACTGGAGATAAAGCAGTGGGCAGAACAGACCAAAGGCCCTCCTGCAAAGAGTTTATGAGCTTTCTAGTAGGGGAGATAATAAGTAAATGACTTCATATGTTAGAAATGATAGCAGAAAGAAAAAAGAAAGTGGGAATGGGGGATACACACCATTTTAGCGAGAGTGGCCAGGTCTCCTCAGGAGCTGGCATTTGTTGTCGTTGTTTTGAGACGGAGTCTGACTCTGTCACCCAGGCCAGAGTGCAGTGGCATGATCTCTGCTCACTGCAGCCTCTGCCTCCTGGGTTCAAGCGATTCTCCTGCCTCAGGCTCCCGAGTAGCTGGGACTACAGGTGGGTACCACAATGGCCGGCTAATTTTTGTATTTTTAGTGGAGTCAGGGTTTCACCATGTTGGCCAGGCTGGTCTCGAACTCCTGACCTCAAGTGATCCACTTGCCTTGGTCTCCCAAAGTGTCCCAAGTGATTCCAGGTGAAAATCTCCCAAGTGATTACAGGTGTGAGCCACTGTGCCTAGTCAGGAGCTGGCATTTGAATAAAGCCCTGACGGGGGTGAGGGAGTCCTGGGGATGTCTGCGGGGAAGGGTGTTTTAAGTAAAGGGAACAGCCAGTGCAAGGCCCTGAGGCAGGAGTGTGTCTGGTAAGTCTGAGGAGCTTCAGGGAGCTAGAGTGTTGAGAGGGGAGGAAGCAAAGAAGAGAGTGCCAGGAGATGAGGGCAGAGAGGCGATGGGCAGATCTGTAAGGCCTTGGAGGGCATTGAATGGACTTAGGTTTTTACCCTGAGAGAGACGGAGCCACAGGAAATTTCAAGCATGGAAGGGATGTGACCTGACTCAGTTCACAGGCTCCCTCTGCTGCATGTGGTCAGCAGAGTGGGAGTGGGGTGGGGGGCAGTTTGACAGAGAGGAGGCTGCTGTGAAGGTTCAGGACAGGACAGCGGCAGACAGGTCCAGAGTGAGGGCCCTGAAGAGTGGAGAAGTGGGCAGGTGCTGGGCCTACTTTGTAAATAGAATCCACAGATTTATACATGGGGTTTGAGATAAAGAGAGGAGTCAAGATTTTAAGTCCAGGTTTTTGGCTGGAGCAGTTTTCTTTTTTTAATTGAGATCATCACCCACGCTGGAGTGCAGTGGCATGATCACAGCTCATGGCAGCCTCAAACTCCTGAGCTCAAGTGATCCCCCCACTTCAGCCTCCCGAGCAGCTGAGATTACAGGTGTGCACCACCAATCCTGGCTAATTTTTAAAATGTTTTTGTAGAGACATGGTCTCACTATGTTGCCTGGTCTGGTCTTAAACTCCTGGGCTCAAGCGATCCTCCCACCTCAGCCTCCTGAAGTGTGGGAATTACAGGTGTGAGCCCCTGTGGCCCGCCTCTGGGCAATTTTTAACATTCAATTTATGTCAACAAATAGCCCCCCAAGTGTCCTGCCTTGGGGTGAACAGGGTTATGGGGTTACTCAGATCTGTCCTTAAGGAACAAGTTCTATCCCTGTTCTTCCCTCCAGGCTCCTGGTCCACCCCCAACTTCCAGCAGAATTGTCTAGGAACTACTGGATACCAGAATACTGTAAGGAAGAGATTAGATCTAACACAATGTTTACTTAGCAACAGCAACAAAACAACAGTCGTAGTAACTGTAGAAATAGGTTCCGTGGTTTAAGAGCATGGAGTCCGGAATTTCATCTTCAAGCCTTGGCATCACCAGGAATTCACTCTGTGACTTATCTTCTCTCAATCTTAGTTTTCTCCTCTGTAAAAGAGATAAGATACTTTGCCCAGTAGTACACATTAAATGCTATATATATATTAGTTATTCTTTATTAAGTACTCCCTTTATATCTGCTAAGCACTTTTTTTTTTTTTTTTTTTTTGAGACGGAGTCTCGCTCTGTCACCCAGGCTGGAGTGCAGTGGCCGGATCTCAGCTCAATGCAAGCTCCGCCTCCCGGGTATACGCCATTCTCCTGCCTCAGCCTCCCGAGTAGCTGGGACTACAGGTGCCAGCCACCTCGCCCGGCTAGCTTTTTGTATTTTTTTTTTTTTTTTTTTTTTTTTGAGGCGGAGTCTCGCTCTGTCGCCCGGACTGGAGTGCAGTGGCTGGATCTCAGCTCACTGCAAGCTCCGCCTCCCGGGTTTACGCCATTCTCCTGCCTCAGCCTCCGGAGTAGCTGGGACTACAGGCGCCCGCCACCTCGCCCGGCTAGTTTTTTTGTATTTTTTAGTAGAGACGAGGTTTCACCGTGTTAGCCAGGATGATCTCGAACTCCTGACCTCGTGATCCGCCCATCTCGGCCTCCCAAAGTGCTGGGATTACAGGCTTGAGCCACCGCGCCCGGCCTGCTAAACACTTTTTACATATGAAACTCCAGTGGCCGGGCGCGGTGGCTCAAGCCTGTAATCCCAGCACTTTGGGAGGCCGAGACGGGCGGATCACGAGGTCAGGAGATCGAGACCATCCTGGCTAACACTGTGAAACCTCGTCTCTACTAAAAAATACAAAAAAACTAGCCGGGCGAGGTGGCGGGCGCCTGTAGTCCCAGCTACGGGAGGCTGAGGCAGGAGAATGGCGTAAACCCGGGAGGCGGAGCTTGCAGTGAGCTGAGATCCGGCCACTGCACTCCAGCCCCGGCGACAGAGCGAGACTCCGTCTCAAAAAAAAAAAAAAAAAAAAAAGAAACTCCAGTTAATCCTCAGTAACAGCTCTAAGATGTAGGTACTATTATCCCCGTTATATAGATGGGAAGCAATTTGGCAGGAACATGGAGCTGGTGAGTAATAGAATCAAACCCTAACCCTTGTCTGCCTGACTCCTAGGGTATAATTTCTCAACCACTATGGTGCATTGCACCTACTCACTCCAAGGCTTAGAAGGGAGAGGAGTGAAGGCCTAACAGGCACATTGTGACTGATGAGGAGGGCCTGGTGTGTGAGGGGTGTGCCGGGATTCCTAGGTCCCTTATGTAATTCAAACCCTGAGGTGTAAAGGAGGGAGAAAGTTTTGGATTTTAGGCAGAGTTGGGGGAACACCACTCCATCTAGGCTGCTTTAAGAGCAGAGGACAGGGCCAGGCATACTGGCTCAAGCCTGTAATCCCAACACTTTGGGAGGCCAAGGGGGAAGGATTGCTTGAACCCTGGAGTTAGAGGCAAACCTGGGAGACATAGCTAGACTCCTCTCTACAAAAATTTATTTATTTATTTATTTATTTATTTTTTGAGGCGGAGTCTCGCTCTCTCTCCCAGGCTGGAGTGCAGTGGCGTGATCTCAGCTCACTGCAAGCTCTGCCTCCCGGGTTCACGCCATTCTCCTGCCTCAGCCTCCCGAGTAGCTGGGACTACAGGTGCCTGCCACCTCGCCCAGCTAATTTTTTGTATTTTTAGTAGAGATGGGGTTTTACCGTGTTAGCCAGGATGGTCTCGATCTCCTGACCTCATGATCCACCCACCTCAGCCTCCCAAAGTGCTCGGATTACAAGCGTGAGCCACCTCGCCCGGCCACAAAAATTTATTTCTTTTTTGACATGGAGTTTCGCTCTGTCGCCCAGGCTGGAGTGCAGTGGCTTGATCTCGGCTCACTGCAGCCTCTGCCTCCTGGGTTCAAGTGATTCTCCTTCCTCAGCCTCCTGGGCAGCTGGGCCACAAGTGCATGCCACCATGCCCGGCTAATTTTTGTATTTTTAGTAGAGATGGAGTTTCACCATGTTGCCCAGGCTGGTCTTGAACTCCTGACCTCAAGTGATCCACCCACCTCGGCCTCCCAAAGTGCAGGGATTACAGGCGTGAGCCACCACGCCCAGCCTCTACAAAACTTAAAAAAAAAAAAAAAGGCTGGGTGCGGTGGCTCACGCCTGTAATCCCAGCACTTTGGGAGGCCGAGGCGGGCGGATCACGAGGTCAGGAGATCGAGACCATCCTGGTGAACACGGTGAAACCCCGTCTCTACTAAAAAAATACAAAAAAATTAGCTGGGCGTGGTGGCGGGCACCTGTAGTCCCAGCTACTCGGGAGGCTGAGGCAGGAGAATGGCGTGAACCCAGGAGCGGAGATCGCGCCACTGCACTCCAGCCTGGGCGACAGAGCGAGACTCACACCTGTAATCCCAGCACTTTGGGAGGCCAAGGCAGGAGGATCGCTCGAACCCAGGAGTTGGAAACGAGGCTTGGCAACATGAGGAAACCTTGTCTCTACAAAAGAATTAAAAACAAATCAGCCGAGCGTGGTGGTCTGCGCCTGTGGTCCCAGCTACTAGGTATAAGCCACCAAGCCTGACTGATTTTTAAAAATTTAGCTGGGAGGCTGAGGCGGGAGGATCTCTTGAGCCCAGGAGGGCAAGGCTGCAGTAAGCCGTGATGGCACCACGGCAGTCCAGTCTGAACGATAGAGCGAAATCTGCCTCAAAAACAAACCAACAAAACACCAGCACAGGACAACTGAGGGAGGAAAAGGACACTGAAGTTGTTTTTATGTTACCGCAACAGTGACACCCGCCGCCAGCTTGTTGTAACAGCGGAGATCCCGAACGCACTGCAATTTACAGCGCCAGGGGGCGTCCCTAGAACCCTGACAGGTTACCCGAGGGGCGGGGCGGGCGGGCCCCGGGGCGGGTTCGGCGTCCTCCTGCGCCAATGGGAGCACCCAAGCACCTGCGCGGGAAGATGCCGATTGGTCAGTGCCGCCAGATGCTGCGGGGAGCTCGTGCGAGCGGCGCTTCTGGGGCGGAGCCTGCCACCGGCCGCCAGGGGGCGCGCCGAGGCGACGCTTTCATGGAGGGGGTGAAGGCGGAAGCGCGGGAGGGGGCCGCGGTGGCCCAGGACCTACTGGCTCTGGGGTAAAAGGGTGTGTGGTGAGGCTGGTGGGTGCAGGAAGCCCAGGTCTGTCCCTGGACGCGGAAGGAAAGGGATTCTCAGTGACCTCTCCGCCCCCTCCCGCTGCCTCGGTCCCCACAGGTATGGGGGTGTCCCGGGGACGGCGTCGCGGGGCGCCTCATGTCCAGACTTCAGGGCGCTGTGCGTGCGGCTGGCGGCGGAGCTGGCGACGCTGGGCGCCCTCGAGCAGCAGCGAGAGGCGGGCGCGGAGGTGCTGAGCGCCGGCGACGGTAAGCACGGAGCGGGAGGGTGGCAGGGGGCCGCCACGGGGCCACCGAGCCCTGACACCCCTGTCCCCGCAGGCCCCTACGCGGAGGAGGACTTTCTGCAGCAGCTTGGCCGCCTGCTGCGGGAGCTGCACTGCCCGGATCGCGCGCTCTGCGGCGGGGATGGCGCGGCTGCGCTTCGGGAACCCGGTGCCGGACTGCGCCTGCTGCGTGAGTCCGGGGATGCGGAAGTGGCAAGGCCATGGCCTCGGGAGCGGCGAGCTCCGACTTTTTAGGGGAAATCGAGGTTCCCAAGGGGGTGTAGTCAGAACTTTGGGGCGGCCCAGAGGGTACGAGGTGGGTGGGGTGAGCATGTTGGGGCGAGAGCGCTCTGAGATGGGCGGGGGTAGAATCTTATTTTATTTCTTATTTATTTTATTTTATTTTTTATTTTTTTATTTTTTATTTTTTATTTTTTTGTTGAGACGGAGTCTCGCTCTGTCGCCCAGGCTGGAGTGCAGTGGCCGGATCTCAGCTCACTGCAAGCTCCGCCTCCCGGGTTTACGCCATTCTCCTGCCTCAGCCTCCCCAGTAGCTGGGACTACAGGCGCCCGCCACCTCGCCCGGCTAGTTTTTTTTTTGTATTTTTAGTGGAGACGGGGTTTCACCGTGTTAGCCAGGATGGTCTCGATCTCCTGACCTCGTGATCCGCCCGTCTCGGCCTCCCAAAGTGCTGGGATTACAGGCTTGAGCCACCGCGCCCGTCCTATTTTATTTTTTTATTATTATTTTTGAGATGGAGTTTCACTCTTGTTGCCCAAGCTGAAGTGCAATGGCGCGATCTCGGCTCACTGCAACCTCCACCTCCCGGGTTCAAGTGATTCTCTTGCCTCAGCCCCCCGAGTAACTAGGATTACAGGCACGCACCACCAAACCCAGCTAATTTTTTGTATTTTTAGTAGAAACCGGGTTTCACCATGTTAGCCAGGCTGGTCTCGAACTCCTGACCTCAAGTGATCTGCCTTCCTCGGCTTCCCAAAGTGTTGGGCTTACAGGCCTGAGCCGCCACACCTGGCCCGGGGGTAGAATTTTAATTGAAGGGCCTGGGAGCTTAAGTGGGTTGGATTAGGAGGAAGGCTTGAGGTTTCGAAGTGGGTGGGAGTCGAATTCATAGGAGGGGACCGGGTCTCAAGGAGGGGCATACTCTGGAGGCGGGGCCAAGGCTTTAGGTGGGTGGGACTAGAAGGTGGAAGATTTTTTTTTGTTGTTTTTAAGTGGAGGTGGGGTCTCCCTTTGTTGCCCTGTCTGGTCTTCAACTCCTGGCTTCAAGTGATCCTCCCACCTCAGCCTCCCAAGGTGTTGGGATTACAGGCATGAGCCACTGTGCCTGGGCGAAGGTGGAGGTTTTAAAGCCAGTGGAGCCTTTTTTTTTTTTTTTGAAACAGAATCTCACCCTGTTGCCAGGCTGGAGTACAGTGGTGCCATCTTGGCTCACTGCAACCTCCAACTCCCTGGTTCAAGCGATTCTCCTGCTTCGGCCTCCTGAGTAGCTGAGATTACAGGCATTCACCACCAAGTCCAGCTAATTTCTTTTTTTTATTTATTTTTTATTTTTTGAGATGGAGTCTCGCTCTGTCGCCCAGGCTGGAGTGCAGTGGCCAGATCTCAGCTCACTGCAAGCTCCGCCTCCCAGGTTCACGCCATTCTCCTGGCTCAGCCTCCTGAGTAGCTGGGACTACAGGCGCCCGCAACCTCGCCCGGCTCGTTTTTTGTATTTTTTAGTAGAGACGGGGTTTCACCATGTTCGCCAGGATGGTCCTGATCTCCTGACCTCGTGATCCACCCGCCTCGGCCTCCCAAAGTGCTGGGATTACAGGCTTGAGCCACCGCGCCCGGCCTAAGTCCAGCTAATTTTTGTGTATTTAGTAGAGACAGGGCTTCACCATGTTGGCCAGGCTGGTCTCCATCTCCTGACCTCGTGATCCGCCCGCCTCCGCCTCCCCAAGTGCTGGGATTACAGGAGTGAGCCACTGCGCCTGGACACTGGTGGAGCTTTTTGACCAAGATGGATGAATGGGGTAGCAGCCTCCCTGAGTGCACAGCACCCATTTATTACTTTCAGGTTTTCTCTGCTCAGAGCTCCAAGCCACCCGCCTCCTGCACCTGCGCTCTCTGCTGGATCCCAGTCCTAGGCCACCCCTTGGTGAAGGGATGGTGGAGAGAGCTGGCATGGTCCAAGAACTGAGCCTTACCCTCCAAGCCCTGGGACTGCCCAGACCTGCACCAGGGACCCCCGCCAGCCAGCTGCTGCAGGAGTTGCATGCTAAGGTAGAGAGTCAGAGTCCCCTCCCGACCCGGGCTACCCCGCTTTCCTTGTGGGGGTGGGGGTCCTCTCTCCAAAACACCTCTGGAAGGAGTATTCCAACCTCTAGCCTGGTTTTTCTGGAGCTGTGACTGCCATTCTCACGTCTGTGGCCTAGGTCATCAGGGTTTTGGGGAGCTGGGTTTACAGAGGGGCCCATCCTCTCTGCCCCAATTGGCCTCTGACTTCTTCTCCCATCAGATCTCAGAGCTGCAGCCTTCTCTGCCCCCAGGGTCCCTGCAGCCCCTCCTCAGCTACTCGCTAGATGCACCCAGATGGGTAAGACTGTGTGTGACTGACTGAATGTGAACTGTGTCCTCATCAGAGGTGGCTGTGAGAAGGACCCCTAGCCTGACCTTGAGACCTTTTCTCCCAGGAAGCGTTGGAGTCTCTGTCCCAAAGCCTCAGAGATCAGTACCGCTGCCGCCGCTACCTCCTCCTCAAGCGCCTTGACCTCACTACATCTGCTTTCCACTGGAGTGACCGGGCAGAGGTGTGAGCAGGGAACCGTGCAGAATTGGAGAGGCCCAGTTGTGGGGGCTGCAGTTGCAGGGAGGAGGAATGAGGGCCAGGAGTATCACCCTCTTGCAGGTTCTCAGGCTGTGGACTTTTAGAAGTTTTTGATGTTTGGGGCTCCTAGAATCTCAGGGCCCCAGGGTATTGTTGAATTCCCAGCTCTGAGCTGGGAGTATATTCAGAGGCATACCCCATCTTTTTTTTTTAATTAATTAATTTATTTATTTTGAGACAGGGTCTCACTCTGTTGCCAGGCTGGAGTGCAGTGGTGTGATCTCAGCTCACTGCAACCTCTGACTCCTGGGTTCAAGCGATTCTCCTGCCTCAGCCTCCCAAGTAGCTGGGATTACAGGCACAGACCACCGTGCCCAGCTAATTTTTGTATTTTTAGTAGAGATGGGGTTTCACCATGTTGGCCAGGATGGTCTCGATCTCCTGACCTTGTAATCCGCCTGCCTTGGCCTCCCAAAGTATTGGGATTACAGGCGTGAGCCATTGCACCCAGCCCTTTTTTTTTTTTTTTTTGAGATGGAGTTTTGCTCTTGTTGCCCAGGCTAGAATGCAATGGCATGACCTCGGCTCAGCGCAACCTCTGCCTCCTGGGTTCAAGCGAGTCTCCTGCCTCAGCCTCCCAAGTAGCTGGGATTACAGGCATGCGTCACCACGCCAGGCTAATTTTGTATTTTTTAGTAGAGACAGGGTTTCTCCATGTTGGTTAGGCTGGTCTCGAACTCCCAACCTCAGGTGATCTGCCTGCCTTGGCCTCCCAAAGTGCTGAGATTGTAGGCATGAGCCACCACACCTGGCCAATTATACCCCATCTTTAAGAGATACGAGCACGGCCGGGCGCGGTGGCTCAAGCCTGTAATCCCAGCACTTTGGGAGGCCGAGACGGGCGGATCACAAGGTCAGGAGATCGAGACCATCCTGGCTAATACGGTGAAACGCCGTCTCTACTAAAGAATATAAAAAACTAGCCGGGCGACGAGGCGGGCGCCTGTAGTCCCAGCTACTTGGGAGGCAGAGGCAGGAGAATGGCGTGAACCTGGGAGGCGGAGCTTGCAGTGAGCTGAGATCCGGCCACCGCACTCCAGCCTGGGCGACAGAGCGAGACTCCATCTCAAAAAAAAAAAAAAAAAAAAGAGAGAGATATGAGCAGAGCCAGGCACAGTGGCTCATGCCTGTTATCCCAGCACCTTTGGAGGCCAAGGCAGGAGGATCACTTGAGCTCAGAAGTTTAAGACCAGATTGGGCAACATAGCAAAACCCTCATCTCTACTAAAAATTAAAAAAAAAAAATTAGCTGGGCATGGTGGCACATGCTTGTCATCTGAGTTACTTAGGAGGCTGAGGTAGGAGGATTACTTAAGCCCAGGAGATTGAGGCAGCAATGAGCCACCATCATGCCACTGCACTCCAGGCTGGGAGACAGCGAGACCCTGTCTCAAAAAATAAATATTTATTTAGAGCTGTGGGCAGTGAGGTCTTGAATGGTAAAGCGATGCTTCCAAGATGACAGGTCCCACTTGGGGAGGGCTCCAGGGTAACTTCTGTTACCTCCTTCCCACTCCAGGCCCAAGGAGAGGCCATGAGGGCAGTGCTGATCCCAATTCGAGAGGTTCTAACCCCGGAATCGGACATCTCCATCGCACACATCCTGGCTGCCCGAGCCGACCTGTCTCGTCTCATCCCAGCCACCAGCGTGGCTGTCCGCAGAGGGACCTGCTGTGCCATCAACAAGGTGGGTATCTGGGGTAGGGAAGGGCCTGACATCCTTGGCCTTCAGATTGGCCTTTCAGCCTCTGTTCTGGTCCAAGCTTCAGACTCACCACCTCTATTCCACCCGCTAGACACGGGAGCTAGGACCTCGCTCACACAAAAAGTGACCATGGACTCCCCAGCTCAGAATGCTTCCATGGCTCCCTAATGATCTGAAAACAAAGTACAGCTATTTACCGAGCCCCTGGCTACCTCTCCATCTTGGGCTCAAAATCCTTCCCCATCACCAAACACTATCTATTGTGTTGTTTTTTAACCCTTTTTTTCCAAGACAGAGTCTTGCTCTGTCACCCAGGCTGGAATGCAGTGGCTTGATCTTGGCTCACTGCAACCTGCACCTCCCGGGTTCAAGCGATTCTCCTGCCTCAGCCTACCGAGTAGCTGGGATTACAGTCACCCACTACCATGCCCGGCTAATTTTTGTATTTTTTTTTTTTTTTTTTGAGACAGTCTCGCTCTGTCGGCCAGGCTGGAGTGCAGTGGCAGGATCTCGGCTCACTGCAAGCTCTGCCTCCTGGGTTTACGCCATTCTTCTGCCTCAGCCTCCCCAGTAGCTGGGACTATAGGAGCCCGCCATCACGCCCAGCTAATTTTGTTGTATTTTTAGTAGAGACGGGGTTTCACCGTGTTAGCCAGGATGGTCTCGATCTCCTCACCTCGTGATCTGCCCGTCTCAGCCTCCCAAAGTGGTGGGATTACAGGCGTGAGCCACTGCGCCTGGCCAATTTTTGTATTTTTAGTAGTGATGGGGTTTCACCGTATTGGTCAGGCTGGTCTTGAACTCCTGACCTTGTGATCTACCTGCCTTGGCCTCCCAAAGTGCTGGAGTTACAGGCGTGAGCCACCACACCCTTTTAACCTCTTTTTTTTTTTTTTTTTGAGACGGAGTCTCGCTCTGTCGCCCAGGCTGGAGTGCAGTGGCCGGATCTCAGCTCACTGCCAGCTCCGCCTCCCGGGTTTACGCCATTCTCCTGCCTCAGCCTCCCGAGTAGCTGGGATTACAGGCGCCCGCCACCTCACCCAGCTAGTTTTTTTGTATTTTTTTAGTAGAGACGGGGTTTCACCGTGTTCGCCAAGATGGTCTCGATCTCCTGACCTCGTGATCCACCCGTCTCGGCCTCCCAAAGTGCTGGGATTACAGGCTTGAGCCACCCCGCCCGGCCTTAACCTCTTTTTTAAAAAAACAAAACAAAAACAAAACAGAAATACCCTCTGTTTTAGTGATGAGGTATCTAGTCGCATACCTCTGTAAGTAGTCTTACGTAAAATGAGTATTAGGGAATAAAGTCTAGCACAGCAAATATTAAGGCAAAATTTAAGTTAAGAAAAAAAAATAAGCTCAAAGTGGGTGGATCACTTGAGCCCAGGAGCAGAGGTTGCAGTGAGCCATGTTCTTGCTACTGCACTCCAGCCTGGATGACAAAGCCTAGGCAACTGTCTCAAAAAAAAAAAAAAGAAAGAAAAGAAGGCTGGGCGCAGTGACTCACGCCTGTAATCCCAGCACTTTGGGAGGCTGAGGCGGGCGGATCATAAGGTCAGATCAAGACCATCCTGGCTAAAACAGTGAAACCCTGTCTCTACTAAAAATACAAAAAATTAGCCAGGCATGGTGACACACACCTATAGTCCCAGCTACTAGGGAGGCTGAGGCAGGAGAATCGCTTGAACCCGGGAGGCAGAAGTTGCAGTGAGCCGAGATCGCACCAGTGCACTCTAGCCTGGGCGACAGAGCAAGACTCCATCTCAAAAAAAAGAAAGGAAAAAAGAAAACTCATGCTTGTATCTTCCACCAGTTCAGTTCCCCCTCCCCCAACCACTGTACTCAAATACTCAACATCTGCCGTTTCTTCTTCAGCCTCGTGTTGTTCCCTTTGCTCTCTAGCCCCCTTGTCCGAGATACTTTTTTTCTCTGCAACTCAAATCTCATAAACTCTCAGGTGCTTATGGGCAACGTTCCAGACCGGGGGGGCCGCCCAAATGAGCTGGAGCCTCCCATGCCCACCTGGAGGAGCCGAAGAGAGGATGGAGGCCCCCAGTGTTGGGGCCGCAAGAAGAAGAAGAAGAAGAAGTAAAGGGGGACTGGTGGTCGGGGGCGGGGGGACCTCCATGAGATGCTAATTGCCATCGGTAATCTCTGGGGAGTCCATTTAAGGCTTTCCTTGGTACTTGGCACCCAAGCCCCCCCATCTCCTATTCCTGAGGCCCCAAATGCCCTACTCCCATTCACCAGTCAATACCAAGAACCATGTTCTCCGGAGAATAAATTTAATTTATGACAGCTGTAGGACCTCTCTCTGTGGGGGCCCAGGCAGGGGTGCTGGGGTTTGTGAAAGGGTTGGGGGGGGTCTCTGCTCCCTGGGTCTGAATGGGCCCCTGCTGCTCTGACCCTCAAAGTTCTTTGCCCTACAGCACATCTTTCCTGTGCTGTGGGCATGGGTAAGGAGACATTTCAGGCATCAGACAAGCATCTGTCAGGCGCCTACCACCTGCCAGCCCTGTTCTAGGCACTGGGGATGCAGCAGTGAAAGACACTGATAGAAATCCCTGCTCTCCTGGAGTTGATGTTCCTGTTGAGGAAAGACAGACGTTCAACGAGATAAAGAGGGAAAAAGTATAGGCTGTCAGAGGGGGAACGTTCTATGCAGAAAAATAAAGCAGGGGCTGGGCGCGGTGGCTCACACCTGTAATCCCAGCACTTTGGGAGGCTGAGGCTGGTGGATCATGAGATCAGGAGTTCGAGGCCATCTTGGCCAACATGGGGAAACCCCGTCTCTACTGAAAACACAAAAATTAGCCGGGAATGGTGGCGCGTGCCTGTAATCCCAGCTACTTGGGAGGCTGAGGCAGAAGAATCGCTTGATTCCTGGAGGCGGAGGTTGCAGTGAGCTGACATTGCACCATTGCACTCCAGCCTGGGTGAAAGAGTGAGACTGTCTCAAAAAAAAAAAAGAAAAGAAAAAAGAAATGGAGATTTAGGGAGTTGGTGAAATGAAGTCTGAGTCTAAATATATCCAACACAGAGCTGCATAGATACTAAGTGCAGGGAAAGGGAGCAGGATTAGCATCCACCACCACGCAAGAGAGGAAAGTCACTTATGGGGAAAAAGATGATGGACGTGCCACCAAAGGCAGCGTGGATGGGAAGGCGGATGCCTTTAGGGGTCCTACCTCTGGGAGCCCTGCCAGAGTCTGACGACAGGAGTCAGGACTGACTGGGGTAAGGGAGTGAGGGAGAGAGGAGACCAAGAGATGTCTAGGAATCCGGCTTGGAGGATGTAGTTGATGGTGGGCCCATTACTGGGCAGGGGACCTGGAAGGAGGAAGGGAGGAAGATGACAGATGATGTGGGGAGCATCTGATGTCTAGGAGACACTTTACTGCCAGGAGCACTGCCCCGCCCAGACTGAACGAATGGTGCCTGTGAAATCCTTTTTGTAACCCAATCTGAGAGTCTCTGCCCTCGAATAGTGGCGTTTACTCCATTAACACTTACAGTAGCTCCTGATATATTTGGCCTTATTCTTGCTATTTTATTGGCTAGAATCCTTTTTTCTGTTCTAGTGGTTATCATCCCCACCCTACCCCTAATATGTTGTAACTTCTATTTTTCTTTTTTCTTTCTTTCTTCTTCTTCTTTTTTTTGGAGACAGGGTCTTGCTGTCGCTTAGGCTGGAGTGCAGTGGCACAATCTCGGCTCACTACAGCCTCTGCCTCCCAGGCTCATGATTCTCTGCCTCAGCCTCCCAAGTAGCTGGGACTACAGGCACCTGCCCCTGCCATCACATTTGGCTAATTTTTATATTTTTAGTAGAGACAAGGTTTCATCATGTTGGCCAGGCTGGTCTCGAACTTCTGACCTCAAGTGATCCTCCCACCTCGGCCTCCCAAAGTCCTGGGATTACAGGCGTGAGCCACCATGCCTGGCCTATTTTTCTTATCAGTATTAAAAAGTAACCAGCGGCCGGGCGCGGTGGCTCAAGCCTGTAATCTCAGCACTTTGGGAGGCCAAGACGGGCGGATCACGAGGTCAGGAGATCGAGACCATCCTGGCTAACACGGTGAAACCCCGTCTCTACTAAAAAATACAAAAAACTAGCCGGGCGAGGTGACAGGCGCCTGTAGTCCCAGCTACTCTAGAGGCTGAGGCAGGAGAATGGCGTGAACCCGGGAGGCGGTGCTTGCAATGAGCCGAGATCCGGCCACTGCACTCCAGCCTGGGCAACAGAGCCAGACTCTGTCTCAAAAAAAAAAAAAGAAAGTAACCAGCATCCATACCTTCCCACCCCAGCAGTCAAGGACTTCTGCATATTTTTACTTTCCTATGGGTCTCCAAATCTGTCCAGTCTCCCCCAGGCCAATGGCCTGTGTTCCCTGTATCCACTTGGGGGTAGGGGCGGTTTCTCCTCACCGTATCTGTTTCCCAGGAAGGGTGTGGGGATTCAGTCTGGGTCCAGGCATGGCGAAGCTGGCACCCAGTCTCAGGTTCCAGGGATAGCGTGTAGGAGAGATTTTCCTCGGAGCCTGTTTGTGGGTGGATGGAAGGGATGTGGGTCTGATGGGAAGGGCCTCATGACCTTGGACTCAACCCTCTTCCCCCAAGCCCCTTCCCAGCACCGCTGTGCTCTAGGTCTTACCACAGCTGGCATGGGGAGCTGGTGTGCATGGAACAGGAGCTCCGGGGGGCCCTGCATCGCCCTTGCCCCCTGGCCTCTTCTTACATTCCACCTTCACTTGGTCTCTGCAGTGTCTGTGGCAACACAGCCCACACTCTGGGGGAAGGCAGCAGTTAATGGCCAGGGGTCCGATCTGTGTCCATTCTTCCAGCCTGTGGGCCAAGGCTTCCCCCCCACTCGCTGACACCCCACTCACCCCGACAGCGGTAGCCTTGCTTGGTGACACCCCAGAGCTGGGAAGAGAAAGGAGAAAAGGTTACCCATCCTAGGAGAGAGAGGGCTGTGGATTGGCAGGGCAGCTGGGGAGTGGAAGTGTGAAAGCTACCCAGGTCTTGAAATTCTCAAGGCTAGAGATTTAATTGGAATTTAAGGAATGTGGGTGGGGTACAGTGGCTCATGCCAGTAATCCCAGCACTCTGAGACGCCAAGGTGGGAGGATCGCTTGAGCTCAGGAGTTCAAGACCAGCCTGGGCAATATATGGAGACTCTTTCTACAAAAAAAAGTTTTTGTTTTTGTTTTTTTTGAGATGGAGGCTCACTCTGTCGCCCAGGCTGGAGTGCAGTGGCACAATCTCAGCTCACTACAAGCTCTGCCTCCCGGGCTCACGCCATTCTCCTGCCTCAGCCTCCCGAGTAGCTGGGGCTACAGGCACCCGCCACCACGCCCGGCTAATTTTTTTTTTTTTTTTTTTTTTTTTTTTTTTTTTTTTTTTTGAGACGGAGTCTCGCTCTGTCGCCCAGGCTGGAGTGCAGTGGCCGGATCTCAGCTCACTGCAAGCTCCGCCCCCCGGGTTTACGCCATTCTCCTGCCTCAGCCTCCCGAGTAGCTGGGACTACAGGCGCCCGCCACCTCGCCCGGCTAGTTTTTTGTATTTTTTTTTTTTTTTTTTTTTTTTTTTTTTTTTTTTTTTTGAGGCGGAGTCTCGCTCTGTCGCCCGGACTGCAGTGCAGTGGCCAGATCTCAGCTCACTGCAAGCTCTGCCTCCCGGGTTTACGCCATTCTCCTGCCTCAGCCTCCTGAGTAGCTGGGACTACAGGCGCCCGCCACCTCGCCCGGCTAGTTTTTTTGTATTTTTAGTAGAGACGGGGTTTCACCGTGTTAGCCAGGATGGTCTCGATCTCCTGACCTCGTGATCCGCCCGTCTCGGCCTCCCAAAGTGCTGGGATTACAGGCTTGAGCCACCGCGCCCGGCCCGTTTTTTGTATTTTTTAGTAGAGACGGGGTTTCACCATATTAGCGAGGATGGTCTCGATCTCCTGACCTCGTGATCCGCCCGTCTCGGCCTCCCAAAGTGCTGGGATTACAGGCTTGAGCCACCGCGCCCGGCCATTTTTTTGTATTTTTAGTAGAGACGGGGTTTCACCATGTTAGCCAGGATGGTCTCAATCTCCTGACCTCGTGATCTGCCCACCTCGGCCTCCCAAAGTGCTGGGATTATAGGTGTGAGCCACTGTGCCTGGCCTGTTTTTTGGTTTTTCTTTTTTTTTTTTTTTTTTGTTTTGTTTTGTTTTTTGGTTTTTCTTGAGACGGAGTTTTGCTCTTGTTGCCCAGGCTGGAGTGCAATGGTGCGATCTCGGCTCACCACAACCTCTGCCTCCTGGGTTCAAACAATTCTCGTGCCTCAGCCTCCTGAGTAGCTGGGATCACAGGTGTGCACCACCACGTGCAGCTAATTTGTGTATTTTTAGTAGAGACAGGGTCTCTCTCACTATGTTGCCTAGGCTGGTCTTGAACTCTTGAGCTCAAGCAATCTGCCCGCTTCAGCCTCCCAAAGTGCTGGGATCATGGGTGTGAGCCGCCGCTCCTGGCCTCCTCTCCAGAGTTTTAGATATTACCCATGGTTCAGCGACTATCTGGGGTGGAGATTATCTGGGATTTGGGGGATTATCTGGCATTTGGAGATTATCCAGGATATAGGGAATGGTTGGTGTTTAGGGTTTATATGAAACAGGATGATTTGAGGCTGTAGGATTTCTGGAAATTGGGGGTTATGTGGGGTTTGGGGACTGCCGGCTTCAGGACAGAGGGAACCTAAGGGCAGTGATGGGGTGGAGTGCTCACAAAGCCACTGCAGCTGTCGCAGAAGGTAGGCTTTCGGAAGGTGACCTCATGGAAGGTGTGCAGGAAGGCCAGGCCCAGCTTGGAGCAGATGGCGCTGGCCCGGAGCAGGTACCCTGTCAGCTCCTCTCTGCTGAAGGAGCCTCTCCTGGGGGCAGAAACTGAGCCTCAGCATGGCCCGCCCCAACCTCCCCCAGACCCAGGAGTCCAGACAACCCCAGCGTCCTCATCTTCAGGGGATCCAGGAGTCAGAACCACTTACCCCTGGCGTGGGGGCGGGTGGAGCCCATGGCAGGCGAAGGGAAAATTGCCTGAGAGTCGCTCAAAGTCCTCCTGAGAGATGGTTCCTCGGCCTTCAGGGTCATAATTCTTGAACACGGACTTCAGAGGAGTGTGGGGAAGCAGATAAGGCCCAGTTGTCAAAATATGATCCCCACGGCAATAAGTCCCCGCCTCCAGGCTCAGGGTTCTACCCATGTCTTCCCTCCTGGCTCCTGGCGGCCAGGCCACCCTCCCTTCCTTACCTCCACCAGCTGCTCCACGTGCCGACCCAGCGTGACCCTGTCCGGCTTGGGGGTCACACCAGGGGCCCACTCCACCACCAGAGGTGCGTTGAAGGGGGAGGGTGGCTGGGGTGGGGACAGAGGAGCAGTTAGTCACTGCATAGGCTTAGCAGGGTTCAAGGTAATTGGGGGGGTCCGAGGCCAGGGGTCAGGTCTCACCAGACTCTTGGGACAGCGTGGCTCTCGGGCATAAGAAAGCTCATAGATCTCGTCTTCCGTGTAGAAGAGGTCCAGGGAGAGCTGGAGCAGACAGGGGTGTCACAGATCCTCCTGTCTACAGCCCTGCCCCAGATCCCCACACCCACTTGCAGGCTCTTCCCAAAGCCCCTCCTGGGTTCAAATCCTGGCATTACTGCTGTGGGACAGTGGGCAAGTGACCTCACCTCTCCGGGCCTCAGTTTCCCAATCCACAGAATGGGCACAGTAAGGGTCCCGACCTCATAGGGTTGTAAGGTGGAATGAGGTGCCTGGCACATAGTCAACGATCAATAACTGTTAGTAGCCTTTTGCTTAGATTCTTGGATTCAAAACTTGAGATTTTGGGCTATCAGCATGAGAAGCTCAGAACCTTGGAGTTTAAGAATGTGAACCCCAAAGCAATTCCAGAGCTCAGATCAATGGATACTTGAGTCGCTGGGGGAAGTGGAGAAAAGACATGTTACTTATATAGAATATAGAGCTCACTCTGCTCCATATACTATTTTTTTTGAGACAGTCTCGCTCTGTCTCCCAGGCTGGAGTGTAGCGGCGCGATCTTGGCTCACTGCAACCTCTGCCTCCCAGGTTCAAGCGATTCTCGTGCGTCAGCCTCCCAAGTAGCTGGGACTACAGGCGTGCATCACCGTGCCTGGCTAATTTTTTTTTGTATTTTTAGTAGAGATGGGGTTTCACC
This sequence comes from Rhinopithecus roxellana, assembly GCF_007565055.1. NCBI lineage: Eukaryota > Metazoa > Chordata > Mammalia > Primates > Cercopithecidae > Rhinopithecus > Rhinopithecus roxellana. The sequence goes on along the minus strand of NC_044560.1, from coordinate 133,921,525 downwards.
ATGTTGCCTAGGCTGGTCTCAAACTCTTCAGGCAATCTGCCTACCTCAGCCTCCCAAAGTGCTAGGATTACAGGCATGAGCCACTGTGCCCGGCTAGACACTGTCTTAAGGATAAGGACATTCTTTGAATGATGTCATTGGCTTTCTCTCCTCAACCACCCTCGAGGTGGGTCCTTTTATTTTATTTTTTATATTTATTTATTTATTTATTTATTTTGAGACAGAGTTTCACTCTTCTTGCCCAGTCTGGAGTGCAATGGCGTGATCTCAGCTCACCGCAACCTCTACCTCCTGGGTTCAAGCGATTCTCCTGCCTCAGCCTCCCTAGTAGCTGGGATTACAGGCATGTGCTACCACTCCTGGCTAATTTTGTATTTTTAGTAGAGACAGGGTTTCTGCATGTTGATCAGGCTGGTCTTAAACTCCTGACCTCAGGTGATTTGCCCGCCTTGGCCTCCCAAAGTGTTGGGATAACAGATGTGAGCCACCAGACCTGGTTGGGTCCTTTTATTATTCCCATTTTGCAGATAAGGAAACTGAGGCTGAAGGGTTCAGTGACTTGCCAAGATCACGCGGCTAGAAAAAAACCTAGAAGCTCTGGCTTCAAAATCCATGCAGTCCAGCACTTTTCTACCCTGCTCCTGGAGACACTCACACACCCAGGACCTTACATCTCAGTACCCTCGGAAGCCCAGCCTGGGCGGGGCCAGGGGCTCACCGTGAGCAGGTGCAGCAGATCCTCATTGGCGCTGCAGGGCGGATGCTGCCCTTGGAGGGCCACGAGCTCCTGCAGCCGCAGGTAGAGGTTGTTCAGCTTGGGTAGGTGCAGGCGGCCGTCAGGCAACCTGTCGGGCTGTGCTTCATGCAGGGACACCAGATCCTTGAGGTGCACGCCCAATACAGGCAGTCGGAAGCCAGTGCAGCCAGCCCAGGTGCGGCGGTAGCGGGCGTAGTTGTTGTGGGAGGCAAGGATCTCAGTGAGCTCCAGCAGGTTCTGGGGAGGAGGCACATGGGATGGGGGCGTTATCAGGGCAGTCCCGTCTCCTGAGCAGCCTCCTCTGTGGGCTCTAAGCCTTCAGGGATCCAGTGGCATTTTGGACACATCTGGAGCCCTTCCATATCCCATGCTGGTGTCAGCATCTCCCCGAAACTGCTCTTCCTCTTCGGTCCCCATCTCAGAGAAGTTCCACAATCCCCCATTCTTTGGCTAAAATGATTTATCTTTCTTTCTTTTCTTTTCTTTTTTTTGAGATGGAGTTTTGCTGTCTTGTCCAGGCTGGAGTGCAGTGGCGCGATCTCAGCTCACTGCAACCTGCACCTCCTGGGTTCAAGCGATTCTCCTGCCTCAGCCTCCCAAGTAGCTGGGATTACAGGCATGAGCCACCAAACCCAGCTAATTTTGTATTTTTAGTAGAGATAGGGTTTTACCATGTTAGTCCAGGCTGGTCTTGAACTCCTGACCTCAGGTGATCTGCCCGCCTTGGCCTCCCAAAGTGTTGGGATTACAGGCGTGAGCCACCATGCCCGGCCTTTATTATTATTATTATTATTATTATTATTATTATTATTATTTAAGCTAGGGTCCCACTTTGTCACCTGGCTGGAGTGCAGTGTCATGATCACAGCTCATTGCAGCGTTAAACTCCTGGGCTTGATGCCTGGGTGCGGTGGCTCAAGCCTGTAATCCCAGCACTTTGAGGGGCCGAGGCAGGTGGATCATTTGAGGTCAGGAGTTCAAAACCAGCCTGGGCAACATGGTAAAACCCTGTCTCTACTAAAAATACAAAAATTAACCAGGCCTGGTGGTGCAGGCCTGTAATCCCAGCTACCCGGGAGGTTGAGGCAGGCAAATCTCTTGAACCTGCCTCGAGGAGTTTGAAACCAGCCTGGCCAACATGGTAAAACCCTGTCTCTACTAAAAATACAAAATTAGGGCATGGTGGTGCACCCCTGAAATCCCAGCTACTCAGGAGGCTGGAGCAGGAGAATTACTTGAATCCGGGAGGCAGAGGTTGCAGTGAGCCAAGATTGCGCCACTGCACTCCAGCCTGGGCAACAAGAGTGAGACTGTGTCTCAAAAAAAAAAAAAAAAATTTCTAGAGATGGGGTCTTATGTTGCCCAGGCTGGTCTCAAACACCTGGGCTCAGGTGATCCTTCTGTCTTGGCCTCCCAAAACGCTGGGATTACAGGCGTGAGCCACTGTACCCAGCCTATAATTATTTCTTAAAAACCCAGATCTAGCCAGGTGCGGTGGCTCACGCCTGTAATCCCAGCACTCTGGGAGGCCGAGGTGGGCTGATCATGAGGTCAGCAGATCGAGACCATCCTGGCTAACACGGTGAAACCCTGTCTCTACTAAAAATACAAAAAATTGGCCGGGTGCGGTGGCTCACGCCTGTAATCCCAGCACTTTGGGAGGCTGAGGCAGGCGGATCATGAGGTCAGGAGATTGAGACCAAGACTCCACCTCAAAAAAAAAAAAAAAGAAAACCCAGATCTTATCAAGGGTGTGTCATCACTCTCAAAACTTCCCTCGCTTAGCCCATCTTTCAAGGCGCTATAGGATCTTCCCAGGGCATCTTCAGCCTAATTTCCTGCCACTTTCTGACCTCAGCCAGTCCTCCCCATGGGGACTGCAAAGTTCTCTGCTAGCCTTTCTCCCATCTGTCTCCCTCACAGGCCACCTCTGAAACAGATACACTGAGAGCAGAGAGGGGTCAGCACCATGAGTGGATGGAAGACAGGAAGGAGGAAGGCTGGCAGAGCCTGGGGATCTTGGATTTGGAGGAGCAAGGACTTCAGGTGGTTCCAGGGCTCCTGGGCAGGAATGGACAGGGCTTGGGGAATTAGGTGTGGGGGCTCAAGACAGCTGACCACTTGGAGCTCTGGGGAGGGTAGTGGGATTCACCTTGGTGCTGTCAGGGCTCAGGTGGGCATGGGAGTCCTTGAGTCTGGAGATGGCACTGTGACACAGGCCCCCCGTGACCGCCATCAGCGTGTTGAAATTCTGCAGCTGGCGGAGCCTCTAGGAAGAGAAGCATGCGCACAGGGTCGTCACGGGAGGGAGTTCAGATGACAGCATCCCAGTTGAGGTGGGGTCCCAGGCATGTGTGAGTATGGACCAATGTGGGGATCAGACAGGTGAGAAAAGGTGGGTGTGTGCAGTAGGAGTGGGACATGCCATGTGTGGGCCTCACAGGGGTGTCAGATAGTTATCTGAGCCCGGAGGGTCAAGTAGGTGATTGACTGATACCAGGTTAGAAAATCTGGGGAGACAGGAAGTACGGGAAGTTGGGCGGATTTGGGGAGTAGACAGGTGTGTGTCAGACACGTGGGGGAGGCTTCAGACATGTCAGGTTGTCAGCCATCTGGGGGTCTGACTGCTCTGAGTCACACAGGTGCGGGGAGGCAAGAAGGCACAGGCTCTGGGCAGGAGCTGGGAGCCAGGCAGAGGTTAACGGAGCCAGGCAGAGGTTAACGGGGCCAGAGAGATATGGAGGAGTTAGATGCTAGACAGGTGTGGAGCTACCAGGGCAGCTGGGGAATTCCCTCGCCTTCCCTTTGACAAATTTGGGCAGAGGTTGCTGTGGAGAGAGTGGGGCCAGGGAGGAATGGAAAATGCTCAGACCAAGGAGACCCCAGGCGGACGTGGAGACCCCCAGGTCTAAGGGGCCCTGCAGGAGGAAGCAAGCCAGGGAAGACGCCAGAGGAAGGGCGTGGTCTGCGTGGAAATACGCAAGGGGGCGCGGCCACAGCAGGCCAGAGGGCTTCCCTTTTCCCCAGAAGGACGAGAAGGTGTCCGGAAAGGAGGGGGAAGGGAGGGGAAGAGAAGGGCTTAACACAACGGGGCGGGGCGGGGAGAGCCCGGACGCAATGGGGAGCGATGCGCAGTCCCGAAGCGACGCTGGGGCCCGGGGACTGGGAATCGAAGCCTCGGTAAAGGATGGCACAAAAGTGGGGGCATGGAAGGGACACTCTCATTGACCTGGGGATAGACTATTCGGACATAGGGCTTGGAAGCCTGTCACGTCTAGGACCAAGGGGTGGGGCCACGGTGGGTGGGACGCGGTGACATCAAGGCCAAAGAAGAAGTTACGGTCCTGGTTTGCAACGCCCAGACTGTGGCCTCTGGGGCGGGGCCGGGAGATGCGTGACGTCACCGCCGGGATGACCCTGTGGGGTCGGGGATCTGGAAGGTGGAGGGCCAGGTAGCTGCGTGCAGTGGCGTTCGCAGCCCCAAGGGGCAGGCCTCACCTGTGCCACGTGAATGAACTTGTCCAGCACCTGTGCGCGCTGCAGAGGACCGGGACGGCTCAGCACCATCACCTGCACCCAGCGGGACACGCTGTTGCTGAGACCTACAGAGCCCTCCAGGGCCGGGCAGCCTCGTACTGAGCCCTGCAAAACGTAGCTCCGCAGGTCCTGGGGCTGGGAGCGAGGTGGGTGTCAAGGTGGGCAGTGGCACTCAGGGCCTGCCCTTCCATGGCATCCAACTAGTAGTCGTGATCTCTGATGTCCTAGCCTGGTCTAGCCTGAGTGACCTTTGTCATCTGTCCCCCCACCCTCAGGCTGCTACATGTCCTTGACATCACTATGCTCCTCTCCCATCTGAGGAGACATGTTTAAATATAGCCAGGCACTATATTTGACAAATGATCGTATTAAGTAATTTAATCCTCATAACTCTATGAGGTATCATTCCATTTTAGAGATGAGACAGCTGAGGCACAGAGAGGATAGGTAATTTGCCTAGGGTCACACAGGTGTGAGTCAGGGTGGGAGTCTATATGACCTTAACTCTACACCTGACTGGTATACAGTCAGCAAAGGCAAGGATGGGGAAGATGACCTGAAATCAACCTCTAACTTTGAGATCTCTGCTGAATGACCATGCAGGTGTCCTCTCAGTCCTGCCTTCCCCCAGCCAATCCCTCCCCTACCCCAATCTCTCCCCTACTTGGGACAGGGACAGGAGGGGGTCCTCACCGTGATAGCCTGGAAGGACCGGAACTCCAGGTAGGTGAGGTGCTGAGCCAGCTCCCCCGTCTCCAGGTGGTCGAAAAGCAGGGACACTTTGCGCTTTTTGCCCAGGCCTGGGCTGCTCATGGGGGGCGGGGGGCCAGGACCACCAGGGCTCAGGCTGGGGGCCAAGAGGGGCAGGGTATTGGAGTGGTTCACAGTTGAGGGCTTGGGAATGCAAAGGGAGATGGCAGAATGGGGATGGGGCAGGGGAGAGGGGAGCACAGGGCTGACTCACAGGTTAGAGGAGTCTCTGAGGTTTCTCTGGGCCGAGTTGCCCTCCTGGGCCACGGTGGCCCAGAAACGACCTATGACTTCTTCCAGCTGGGGGTCCTGGTGCATCACCTCAGGGTGTTGGGTCAGCCAGTACCTGAGAGTGGTTTGGAGATGGTGAGATGAGACTGGGGGTGGCGAAGGTCTCTACAAGGGGTATTTTGGACTGAGAAATTTCTAGGTGCTGAGCTAGGGGTCTCTAAATGTGTGTGGGGGTCCCTGGAGGGTGGGGGTTTGGAGGGGCACCAGGCTCAGGGAATCTCTGGAGTAGGATGGGCATCTCTTAACACAGACTGGGGGATCTGTGGGAAACAGACTGGGGAGTCACTTGGAAGTGGGATTATTGGGAAGCAGGATTGTGGAGGGTCTAAGGAACTAGACTGGGGGCTTCTGGGCGTGAGATTTTTGGGGGGACAGAATGAGGGGGTCTTATGAGCTAGGCTGGGGTCTGTGGGAGGTGGAGATTTTGGGGATCAGAGCCGGAGGTGTCTGGGCACCAGCTAGGAGGGTCTATGGGATCTGGTTGGTGAGGGGGGTCTCTAGGAAGTAGGGGTTCTAAGGAACGGAACTGAGAGGGTCTTAGGAACCAAGTTACGGGTGTCTCAGAAGTGGGATTTTGGCCTGTGGGGCTGGTTGGGTCTGTGGGAACTGGGCTGGAGAGTCTCTGAGGAATGTTTTTTGGGTGGCAGCAGGATGGAAGTCGTGGGTCCTGAGAGTGGGGATCTTGGCCCGGCCCTACCTGACCAGGTGACAGATCTGCAGCCGTCTCAGCTCCTGGGTGTCCCCTGTGGCCTTCTGGTACTTGAGTTCTGGTCAAGGCTCTGTTATCCAGGATCCATGACCTGCCTGCTCCCCATTCCAGTTGCCCAGGTTCTCACGACTCTGCCCTCCGCCCTCCACCCATAGCTCACGGTCCCGGAGGATATGAGGTCAGCAGGCGGGCAGCCAGGTCAGCGGAGGGCAGCACCCAGCTGTGCATGGCCAGCACCATGTTGAGCATGTGGTCCCCGTGGCACAGGCTGCCAGCTGAATCTGGGGTGGAAGGAGGGGGACTCTGACAGAATGGCCCTCAGGCAATGCACAGCACAGCCTCCAGATCCTGCGGGACTGCCTGGTTCAAAGACTAGCTCTAACGGTGATCCCCGGCATGACCTTGGACAGGCAACCTAACCTCCTGTGCCTCACTTTCCTTATCTGTATCATGCATGGGGCAACATCACCCCTGGCAAGTCTTGTTGAAGATTGAAGTAGCACCAGACTGGCCAGGCACAGTGGCTCACGTCTGTAATCCCAGCATTTTGGGAGGCCGAATTGGGTGGATCACATGAGGCCAGGAGTTCGAGACCAGCCTGGCCAACATGGTGAAACCCCATTTCTACTAAAAACACAAAAATTAGCTGGGCCTGGTGGCACGTGCCTGTAATCCTAGCTACTCGGGAGGCTGAAGCAGGAGACTCTCTTGAACCTGGGAGGTGGGGGTTGCAGTGAGCCAAGATCAGGCCACTGCACTCCAGCCTGGGTGACAGAGCGAGACTCTGTCTCAAAAGAAAAAGAAAATAAAAGAAAAAAAATTTATATAAATATATATATAATATACATTAAATATCTATCTATCTATAGATAGATATGTATGTATTTCCATTTCAGGAAAGAAGAAATATAGGTGTTTCTCTTATCTCTAATGTAGTGATTGAGTTTCATTCCACCCAGCCCTGCTCTCATTTTACCTCCAAAAACTGAGGCAGAGAGAAGTGGGTGCTGAGCCTGAGGTTAGGGCCGGGGAGGCTGCTGGGGAGAGGACACTCACCGAAGGACTGGATGCATTTCTCCAGCAGCTCATCTTCACTGCAGCCGCCCTCGCTCAGCAGGCCCAGGTTCATGGAAGCCATGACCTTGCTGATTTCCCGGGGGCTGGGGCATGTCTTGTGGCGGCGCGTTTGGCGGGGTCGGCCCCGCCCTCCTGTCTTTCCGGTGCATTCCTGGTGGGACTTTCTGTGGGCACAGCCCCCAAGGAGTCATGGGAGCCCCTTCCTTCGGGCAGACCCTAGAATTCCTCTTGACCTTAATGCCCCAAGGCACCACGGGAGAGGCTTCCTAAAGGCAAAGCTCCTGGGTTACCCCTGACCTACCAGGGACTCATGGGAGAATCCCCAGGAATATTCCAGATCCCTGGGGGAATCATGGGAACCCTCTCCCACAAGCAAACTCCCAGGGATATTCCTGCTCCCTTCAGGGAATCAGAGAGGAAGATCCTCAAGACCAGGGGTCCCCAGCCCCCAGGTCACGGATGGGTACCAGTCCGTGGCCTGTTAGGAACCAGTGGGCGAGCGAGCACCCCTGCCTGAGCTCTGCTCTGATCTGTCAGATCTGCTGGGGCATTAGACTCTCTTAGGAGCATGAACCCTTTTGTGAACTTCGCATGTGAGGGATCTAGGCTGCGTGCTCTTTATGATAATCTAATGCCTGATGATCTGTCACTGTCTCCCATCACTCCCAGATGGGAGCATCCAGTTGCAGGAAAACAAGCTCAGGGCTCCCACTGATTCTACATTATGGTGAGCTGCGTAACTATTTCATTATATATTACAATGTAATAATAGTACAAATAAATCACACGATACATGTAATTAACTTGAATCATCCCCAAACCATCCCCACCCCCTTCCACAAAACCAGTCCCTGGTGCCAAAAAGGCTAGGGACTGCTGCTCAGGACTACTCTGAATCCCCCAGGGAATCACTGCAGAAGACTCCCAGGACCACTCAGGACCCCTCAGGGAATCATAAGAACTTCCTCCCCAGGCATTGCCCCCAACTTCCTCTTGACCGCTTCCAAGACATCCTGGAAGAGACTTCCTGTTGGCAGATCCCGGAATTACTTCTGGCCTCCCAGGGACTCATGGGAGAAGACCCCTGAGATCTCTCCCATCCTCCCTAGGCAGAGGCAAGGGAGGACATGCCTTCAGGAATTGCTACCTCAGGTCTCTAATACACACCCCTCCTTCCTCCCGCAGCCCTCAAGAGAGCAAGGCTCCTGGACCAGTGCAATGGCTCATGCCTGTAATCCCAGCACTTTGGGAGGCAAAGGTGGGTGGATCACTTGAGGCCAGGAGTTCAGGGCCACCCTGGCCAACACATTTTAATAGAAACCCCCGTCTCTACTAAAAATGCAAAAATTGGTCAGGCATGATGTCGGGCACCTGTGATCCCAGCTACTCAGGAGGCTGAGGCAGGAGGATCACTTGAACCCAGGAGGTGGAGGCTGCAGTGAGCTGGAACTGCATCACAGTGCTCCAGCCTGGGTGACAGAGTGATTTCTGTTTCAAAAATAATAATAATAAAATAAAAAAGAGAGGCCTGGCACAGTGGCTCACACCTGTAGTCCCAGCACTTTGGGAGGCTGAGGTAGACAGATCACTTGAGGTCAGGAGTTCGAGACCAGCCTGGCCAACATGGTGAAACCCCGTCTCTATTAAAAATACAAAAATTAGCCGGGCATGGTGGTGGCCACCTGTAATCCCAGCTACTCGTGAGGCTGAGGCAGGAGAATCACTTGAATTTGGGAGATGGAGGTTGCAGTGAGCTGAGATCGTGCCACTGCACTCCAGCCTGGGTGACAGAGTGAGACTCAATAAATAAATAAATAAATAAATAAATAAATAAATAAATAAATAAAAAGAGAGCAAGGCTCCTGCAAGGAAACCCCCAGGATTTCATCTCTGCCCTTCTCCCACCCCTTCACCCCACTAAGGTAACAGACATCTCTCTGAAGTTAGCCTTCCGGCAGGACCTACAGTTTTAGCCTTCAGCCTGGGTCCTTAGATTTGGGACTGGAGAGGAAATACCAGTGCTAAATGGCCTTCTCTGGGGCTCCTCAGAGTTAGGTGAGAGGTTCCTGGGGCTGAGACAGCTTCAAGGAAGGTGGGAAAATAATCCTCTCATCACGAGGTCATGAGTTCGAGACCAGCTTGACCAACATGGTGAAACCCCGTCTCTACTAAAAATATAAAAATTAGCCAGGCATGGTGGTGCGCACCTGTAATCCCAGCTACTCAAGAGGCTGAGGCAGAAGAATCGCTTGAACCCAGGAGGCGGAGGTTGCAGTGAGCGGAGATTGCACCACTGCACTCCAGCCTGGGCAACAGAGCGAGTTTTTGTCTCAAAAGTAATAATAATAACAATAATAGTAATTCTCTCTCTGCCTGGTGCCTCCCAGAGGCTGCTGTTCCTGATGGGGAAAGATGGTAATGGAGAGACAGGGATGGTGGGAGGAGGGAGGGAGCTGAATCCATGTTTCAAACGAAAGTAGAATCCAGAAATTTCTGCCAGCTGTTGTGACTTCGTGTTAGTTACTTAATTTCTCTGGGGCTCGGTTTCCTCAAAGGAAAAATGAAGATAGTCCTTGGACCTTCCCCAAGGATTTTTTTTTTTTCTTTTTTTGGAGACAGGGTCTCGCTCTGTCGCCCAGGCTGAGAGTGCAATGGACCTTCCCCAGGGATTTTTTTCTTTCTTTCTTTGGAGACAAGGTCTCACTCTGTCACCCAGGCTGGAGTGCAGTGGTGCAATCTCAGCTCACTGCAACCTCCACCTTCCTAGTTCAAGCAATTCTCCTGCCTCAGCCTCCCAATTAGTTGGGCTACAGGCACGTGCCACCAAGCCCAGCTAATTTTTGTATTTTTAGTAGAAATGGAGTTTCACCGTGTTGGCCAGGCTGGTTTTGAACTCCTGGGCCCAATTGATCCTCCCACCTTTGCCTCCTAAAGTGCTGGGATTATAGGTGTGAGCCATCACGCCAGGCCCCTACCTCTACCCTTTTTTAGACAGGATCTTGCTCTGTCTCTCAGGCTGGAGTGCAGTGGTACAATCAAAGCTCACTGTAACCTTGAACTCCTGGACTCGAGTGATCCTCCTGCCTTAGTCTCCCAGGTAGCTGGGACTACAGGTGTGCACAACTGTACCCAGCTAATTTTGTGTGTATGTGTGTCGATGGGGGTCTCACTATATTGCCCAGGCTGGTCTAGAACTCCTGGCCTCAAGTTCTCCTTGCCTTATCCTCCCAAAGTTCTGGGATTAGAGGCATGAGCCACCGTTACTAGAAGGGACATTTTAAAGTATTAAATATGTCCTAGGCCAAGGAGGGAGCATTCTAACTAAATCAGCGTTTCCCTAAGTGTGGGCACCCAGCTAGTACAAAAGCATCACCTGGGAACTGGATATAAATACAGATTCTCAGGTCCCAACGCACACCTACAAAATCAAACATTTTAAGGCCGGGGGCAGTGGCTCATGCCTCTCTAATCCCAGCACTTTGGGAGGCCAAGGTGGGCGGATCACAAGGTCAAGAGATGGAGACCATCTTGCCCAACATGGTGAAACCCCCGCTCTACTAAAAATACAAAAAAGTAGCCGGGCGTGGTGGCAGGCACCTGTAGTCCCAGCTACTTGGGAGGCTGAGGCAGGAGGATCGCTTGAACCCAGGAGGCAGAGGTTGCAGTGAGCCAAGATTGTGCCACCGCACTCCAGCCTGGAGACAGAGCGAGACTGCATCTCAAAAAAAAGAAAAAAATAATAAGGGTAAGCCCAGCAACCTGTATTTTAAAAGCCCTCCAGACAGTTCTGAGGCACGCTCCAGTTTGAGAACTACTGGTCTAGAGTGTCTCATTGAGTACTTACAGGCCTCTCCGAGGTGGAGGCTATGATTAGTCTATTGACAGAAGAAAAACCCAAGACACAGAGCAGTTAAGTGACTTACCTAAGGTCACAGAGCTAGGAAATTAGGCAGCCAGGAGTCTACCACTAAATTGCTGGGTGGGGAGGAAAGCCCTTTGCCCATCAGAGTGATTCTGGGGATGGCAGGAGGAGCTACCCAGGCTAGGGAGACATCCACCATATCTGCCTCTGTGGGGACAGAAAGGCCAGCTTGCCCAGGAGATAGAAGCCCATTCTAGAACCAGCCACACAGCCTGCCACTAGGCCCTGTCCTGCAGCCCCCTGTAGGGGTCTGGAACAGCCAGAAGTGGTTTAAGAGGCAGGGGAGCCACTTTGCCCTGTGTCACACTCCCCTCTCCTGGGCCAGGGCCCTGCAGGGGCTTGGAGTTTCCAGTCCAAGGGGATGGGGAACCAGGAAGCCCCCAGGGAGGACAGAGACACTCAGCCCAGGCCAGGGATGGAGGTGTGGTGACAAGAAGTGGGAAAGGGGCAAAGAACAGCTCAAACTCCAGGGACAACACGGTACAGATGCCACATACAAGCCACTGCCGCCCTAGCTGGCTCCAGACTCCCTGAACCCTGAAGCATCCACCTGGCCCCCCTGCACCCGATCCCGAAGAAGCCAGGCATCCTGCCACCCTGGCGAGTGATCTCCCCAGCCCTCCCATGCAGAGGGAGGCCTCAGGGTGCTGCCGGGCTCCCTGGGGAGGGTCCTCTCACCTCTTGCTGTCTTTTCTGTTCATGCTTCCTGCGGGGGGAGGAGGGCGGGGGTCTTGCAAGAGTATGGCTCAGCTCCTCCCCTTCCCCAGGACTCCAGCTTCTCAGCCCCTAGGGAGCTGGGGCCTCCTCGGTGCTTGGGAAGGAAAGAGGAACTGCCCCTCCCCACCCACCCTCAGGCCAGGGGGAAGGAAGAGGCTGGGGAGAGACCAAAGGCCCCCTCCCCCACACGGGGATCCCTTCTGCTGAGGTTTCCGGCGCTGCTGGCTCTCCCACCCTCAAGAGCCCAGGCGGGCTCTCTATCTCCCTCATCTTTCGGTCTCAAGACCCGTCACTGTCATACTTCTATAAAAGCAGGGGTTTTTCTTTTCAAAGCATGACTGGTATTTATGTAAAAACGCACACACACTCAAAAAGATAAGTCTGTCTTTCTAGAAGGACATATTCATATATATAATTCACGAAGGTTGGAATGGAAACTCACAAGACATAGCATTTTATATATTTCTTCATAGGCTTCTCTTATTCCTAGTTTAAGTGATACCATTTGTACCCCGGAAAACATTTTCACTTTCTGACTTTATTGTAACAAACCTCCACATAGCACCTACTGTACCACACACTGCTCTAAGGACTTTAAAAATATTAACTCATTTAATCCTCACACAATCCACTGTTACCTTAAAAGAACATTACATACTGGGCCAGGCACGGGGACTCACGCCTGTCATCCAGCACTTTGGGAGGCCAAGGCAGGTGGATCGCTTGAGTCCAGGAGTTTGAGACCAGCCTGAACAACGCGACAAAACCCCGTCTCTATAAAAAATGTAACAAGTTAGGCCGGCATGGTGGCTCACTCCTGTAATCCCAGCACTTTAGGAGGCTGAGGCGGGCGAATCACCTGAGGTCGGGAATTTAAGACCAGCCTGACCAACATAGAGAAACCCCATCTCTACTAAAAATACAATATTAGCCCGGCGTGGTGGCACATGCCTGTAATCCCAGCTACTTGGGAGGCTGAGGCAGGAGAATTGCTTGAACCCAGGAGGCGGAGGTTGAGGTGAGCCAAGATCACGTCATTACACTCCAGCCTGGGCAACGGGAGCGAAACTCTGTCTCAAAAAAAAAGAAAAAAAAAAAAGTTAGCTGAGCATAGTGATGCACACGTGTAGTCCCAGGTACTCAGGAGGCTGAGGCAAGAAGATTGCTTGAGCCCAAGGAGGTCGAGGCTGCAGTGAGCCATGATGGTGCCACTGCGTGTCAGTCCTGTCTCAAAAAACAAAAAACAGAACAAAACAAAAAAAAAACCCCACACACATCAAAAACCATCAAAGATGGAGGTAAAGCCTTTGGGAAGCCCCTCCCCATCCCCTGTCTTTCTTAAGCAGGGTGTGACCAATACGACTTGTTGTCGAGTTTCGTCCAAACTGCTGTCTGTGCGTTTAAGTACATTGTATAAACATGTGCTCCTAGAAACAGACTTTTCTTTTGAGTGTGCATTTTTTTCTTTTTACCTAAATGTGTCATGCTCGACCTTTTTTTTTAAATTGAAGTACTAAAAAGATCACCAATCATTAAGTATTTAGGTTGATGAAATGTCACCAACTGAGCAAACCTGTGTGACATTCATACAAATCAAGACACAGAACATTGTCACCCTCCACAAGCCCCCTGTCTTTCTTCCCAGCACGAATTCCCACAGATCTCCACTCACCCGAAGTCTAGTGCAGTAGTTTTGTCTCATTTTGAGCTGGATAAAAATGGACTCCTGTATTGAATCTGGGTTCTTTCTCTCTACGTCTTGTTTTTGCAGTTCTTTCGTGTTATCGTATTTGGTTATAATTTATTCCTTTTTTTGGCCAGGCACGGTGGCTCACGCCTGTAATCCCAGCACTTTGGGAGGCTGAGGTGGGTGGATCACTTGAGGTCAGGAGTTTGAGATCAGCCTGGCCAACATGGTGAAACTCCCATCTCTACTACAAATACAAAAATATGCCGGGCGTGGTGGTGCGTGCCTGTAATCCCAGCTACTTGGGAGGCTGAGGCAGGAGAATCACTTGAACCTGGGAGGAGGAGGTTGCAGTGAGCTGAGATCGCACACTACACTTCAGCCTGGGCGACAGGGTGAGACTTTGTCTTAAAATAATAATAATAATAATTTCCATATAGTCTTTCATTATGTGACAATTCCGTGACACACACACACAGATATATATATATATAGTTTATTTAGAGATAGGTGTTGTGGATAGTGACTAAGTGGGCTGGTGGCATGCTAACTTCCATTTTTCTTTTTTTTTTTTGAGACGGAGTCTCACTCTGTCACCCAGGCTGGAGTGCAGTGCCGCGATCTTGGCTCACTGCAAGCTCCGCCTCCTGGGCCCACGCCATTCTCCTGCCTCAGCCTCCCAAGTAGCTGGGACCACAGGCGCCCACCACCGCGCCCAGTTAATTTTTTGTATTTTTAGTAGAGATGGGGTTTCACCATGTTAGCCAGAATGGTCTCGATCTCTTGACCTTGTGATCTGCCCACCTCGGCCTCCCAAAGTGCTGGGATTACAGGTGTGAGACACCGTGCCCGGCTTTTTTTTTTTTTTTTTTTTTTTTTTTTGAGACAGAGTCTTGCTCTGTCGCCCAGGCTGGAGTGCAGTGGCGCGATCTCAGCTCACTGCAACCTCTGCCTCCTGGGTTCAAGCGATTCTCCTGCCTCAGCCTCCCCCGTATCTGAGATCACATGATTGTGCCACCACACCCAGCTAATTTTTGTATTTTTTTTGTAGAGACAGGGTTTCATCATGTTGGCCAGGCTTGTCTTGAACTCCTGGTCTCAAGTAATCCACCCGCCTCAGCCTCCCAAAGTGCTGGGGTTACAGGCGTGAGTCACCGCACTAAGTTCTATTTTTAATCAGTCTAAAGTCTGGTAATAACTAGACACTGAAACATTTTAAGTTAAGTGAGTTATCTATACAAGAGGACTATACAAGAGGACTAGACCATGAAAAAAGACAAACTTATAGCTTATCTGTTTTTTGAAAATTTTTTTCTTTGGTCCTGCCATCCTGACTCTTTTTCCTTAATTAAGACTCCACAGCAGGGTCTCGCTCTGTCACCAAGGCTGGAGTGCAGTGGTGAGATCCTAGCTCACTGCAGCCTCAGACTCCTGGGCTCAAGCAATCTTCCCACCTCAGCCTCCTGAGTGACTAGGACTACAAGTGCACACCACTGTGCCCTGCTAATTTTTTTTTTAAGTATTATTTTCCTGTAGAAACAGAGTCTCACTTTGTTGCCTAGGCTGATCTCGAACTCCTAGGCTCGAGCAATCCTCCCTCCTATGCCTCCAAAGTGCTGACTTTCCAGGCATGAACCACTGTTCCCGGCCTCCGTGGTTTATTGATCAATTTTCCTGTGATGGACATCTGAGTTGTTTCCAGGTTGGGGCTGCAGTGACTATTTGAGCATCTGACTTTTGGTGAACATAGAGTGTACCATATTGTAGGGCAGTACCCAGGAGTGGAATAAATGGGTCATAGTAGTTACTGTGATTCTGCCAAACATAGCATGTTAGCCAATTCATTGAAACCATTCTCTCAGAAGTATATTTTTCCACTTTTCTTTTTTCACTAAAAGAAGGCACCGTGGATGTATATTTTTTCCGTGCCAGAACATTTAGACAGTCGTCGAACCCGCTCTCTTTAGTTTTTCCATCACGCGACGTTACCATAGCTTCAGACTCTCTCTTCCTGCCCTGTTTCACCCTCTCTCCCCCCAGCCCCATGGTGTACTGTCTGACTCTCTCTCAGTCCATCTCCTGTAGCACCTGCATCTTGAATGTGGCTTACTGATCCTGGCTGAGCAGAGACTTTGTAATGTGGCAGTGTCTCCAGGCCCTGGGGACCCAGAAAGTCCTCAGGGAGGAGGTCAGGAATCCTGGCACTTGTTTGTACTGTATACAGGCAGCCTTAGTCCTCGGGCTGGCCAAGAATACAGACAATACTAATGCTGATGACCACAAAGGAAGGGACTTCCGAATCAAACCACAGAAACTCATAAGGCAGAAAAATGACGCACATGATAACATACAAATACAGATTTTCTTCTCTTGTTGTTGTTCTTCTTTCTTTCTTTTTTAAATTTTAAAGATGGGATCTTGCTATGTTGTCCGGCTGGTCTCAAACTCCTGGGCTCACGGGATCCTTTCATCTAGGCCTCCCAAAGTGCTGAGATTACAGGCGGATTTTCTTTTAACGAAGATACCGTGGGACCAATATCAGATGACAGAAGGGGAAAAGGTGTTTGCAATATTTCAAAATCAATGAGAAATTAATAACTAAAATATAGGCTGGGTGCAGTAGCTCATGCCTGTAATCCCAGCACTTTGAGAAGCTGAGGCGGGCAGATCACTTGAGATCAGGAGTTTGAGGCCGACCTGGCCAACGTGGCAAAACCGCGTCTCTATTAAAAATACAAAAATTGGCCGGGCACGGTGGCTCACACCTGTAATCCCAGCATTTTGGGAGGCCGAGATGGGCGGATCATGAGGTCAGGAGATCGAGACCATCCTGGCTAACACGGTGAAACTCCGTCTCTACCAAAAATACAAAAACTAGCCGGGCGTGTGGAGGGCACCTGTAATCCCAGCTGCTCGGGAGGCTGAGGCGAGAGAATGGGGTGAACCCAGGAGGCAGAGCTTGCAGTGAGCTGAGATTGCGCCACTGCACTCCAGCCTGGGCGATAGAGCAAGACTCCGTCTCAAAAAAAAAAAAATACAAAAATTAGCAGGGTGTGGGCATGGGTGTTGCTCTGTCATCCCAGCTACTCGGGAGGCTGAGGCATGAGAATCAGTTGAACCCGGGAGGTGGTGGTTGCAGCGAGCTGGGATTGAGCCACTGCACTCCAGCCTGGGAGACAGAATGGGACTCCATCTAAAAAAAAAAGAAGAATATAAAAGGAACAGCTGCAAATTACCAAGCAAAAAAGACAGCAACCATATTAGAAAAATGGCCGGGCAGGGTGGCTCCTGCACCTGTAATGTAAGATTACATGCCTGTAATCTCAGCACTTTGGGAGACCAACGCGAGTAGATCACCTGAGGTCAGGAGTTCGAGACCACTCTGGCCAACATGGCGAAACCCCATCTCTACTAAAAATACAAAAGTTACGCAGGGTACGGTGGCTCACGCCTATAATCCTAGCACTTTGGGAGGCCAAGGCAGGCGGATTGGCTGAGCTCAGGAGTTCGAGACCAGCCTGGGCAACACAGTGAAACCCCATCTCTACTGAAATACAAAAGAAATTAGCCGGGTGTGGCAGCATATGCCTGTAGTCCCGAGGGGGCCGAGCAGGAGAATTGCTTGAACCCGCGAGGTGGAGGTTGCAGTGAGCCGAGATGGCGTCATTGAACTCCAGCCTGGGTGACAGAGTGAGACTCTGTCTCAAAAAAACAAAAAAACAAACAAAAAAAAAAGAGAGCACAATGAGCAGATGACAAAGATGCTAGAAATTGTTGGTAACTCATCAGGGAAGTGGAAATTAAAATGACAACAAGGCTAGGCGTGGTGGCTCATGCCTGTTGGAAGCACTTTGGGAAGCCGAGGTAGGAGGGTCACTTGAGCCCAGCAGTTCAATACCAGCCTGGGCAATATAGCAAGACCCCATCTCTATAAAAAGCTTAAAAGTTAGCTGGGCGTGGTGGCGCAAGCCTGTTGTCCCAGCTACTCAGGAGGTTGAGGTGGGAGGATCCCTTGAGCCCAGCAGTTCCGGGCAGCAGTGAACCATAATTGCGCCACCGCACCCCAGCCTGGGCAACAAAGTGAGACCCCATCTCTCAAAGTAAAACAGAGAAAATGAATTCAAAAACAGTGAGTTGGCCAGGCATGGTGGCTCACGCCTGTAATCCCAGCACTTTGGGAGGCTGAGGCGGGCAGATCACGAGGTCAGGAGATCGAGACCTCCCGGCTAACATGGTGAAACCCCGTCTCTACTAAAAAATACAACAAAAATTAGCCGGGCGTGGTGGTGGGTGCCTGTAGTCCCAGCTACTCGGGAGGCTGAGGCAGGAGAATGGCGTGAACCCGGGAGGCAGAGTTTGTAGTGAGCCGAGATTGCGTCACTGCACTCCAACCTGCGTGACAGAGCGAGACTCCGTCTCAAAAAACAAAACAAAACAAAAAAACAGTGGGTCATCCTATATAAATCTGGCAAAAATTAGTTAAGTTGGAAATGCCACATGGGGGGTGGGGATATGGGGACCCAGGGACTCATGGACTGATAGTGAGTAGCCATTCTGAGGGTTATCTGGCACTACTTACACAAATTGTGCATGTGAATATGTCACCCAGCAATTAGCTTCTGGGTGTGCACGACAAAACATTCCCCCTCAGCTTCCTGGGGGACCAATACACAGATGTTCCCTCCAGCATTATTTCGGGGAAGATGGAGGCAGCCTGGGTGTCCACTCCCAGTAGGGGTAGGTGGATAAACAGAAGGGATCAATCACCAAAGAATCCTGCAAAGCCACCACTGTCACACACCAGGTGTCCACAGAGCAACAGGGGTAGGTCTTAACACACATAATGAGACTGACAAAAATAAGAAACACTATTAATAACTTATGATATAATACTCAATGACACAGAATCATTTCACATTCACACAAAGTTTTAGGGAAAAACAATACTTGGTATACAACTATGTGTTAGATAATATATAATAAATACAACATAGAATTGTATTGTACAGTATAATTATATTGGCCTAAATATTTAATTATATAATTATACATTATATAACATCGAATTATATAATTCCATAATATGACACAAACTTTTGTGCTATTTATTGCAGTTGTACTAACATCAGTATTTAATTATGGAGCACCTAGAAACCTGCTATACGTTGAAGAACGGTTTCTATGTAATTTTGTTTAACTATGGGATATTGTTTTATATAACTTACTGTACACCACTACATGTTAATAAAAAAATTTTTTTTTTTTTTGAGATAGAGCCTTGCTCTGTCACCTGGGCTGGGGTGTAGTGGTACAATCTCGGCTCATTACAACCTCTGCCTCCTGGCCTCAAATGATTCTTGTGCCTCAGCCTCCCGAGTAGCTGGGATTACAGTCGTGCGCCACCATGCCCTGCTAATTTCTGTGTTTTTAGTAGAGCCAGGGTTTTACCATGTTGGCCAAGCTGGTCTCAGATTCCTGGCTTCAAATGATCTGTCTGCCTTGGCCTCCCAAC
This sequence comes from Rhinopithecus roxellana, assembly GCF_007565055.1. Lineage (NCBI taxonomy): Eukaryota > Metazoa > Chordata > Mammalia > Primates > Cercopithecidae > Rhinopithecus > Rhinopithecus roxellana. Next base: position 133,902,566 of record NC_044560.1, on the reverse strand, counting down.
GTGCTGGAATTACAGGCGTTATGAGCCACTGTGTCTGGCCTAATAATAATTTTAATAAGGCTGGACGTGGTGGTTTATACCTGTAATCCCAGCAATTTGGGAGGCTGAGGCAGGTGGATCACGAGGTCAGGAGTTTGAGACCAGCCTGGCCAACATGGTGAAACCCTGTCTCTACCAAAAATACAAAAATTAGCCGGGTGTGTTGGCAGGTGCCTGTAATCCCAGCTACTCGGGAGGCTGAGCAGGGGAATCGTTTGAACCCAGGAGGTGGAGTTTGCAGTGAGCCGAGATCTTGCCACTGCACTCCAGTCTGGGCAACAAGAGCAAGACTCTGTCTCAAATAATAATAATAATAATAAAATAATAATAATAGCAACACTCACATTACCTTAACCAGGCACTGGCACTGTTTTAAGTGCTGTAAATTAATTACCTCATTTAACTTGCCCAACAACCACGTGAGGTCGGTACTATTAATATTCCCCTTACTGGATGGGGAAACCGAGGCACAGAGAAGCTAAGTGGCTTATCCATGTAACTCAAGGGAGTAGCAAGGCTGGGTGGGATTCAGATCCAGATTATCTGGCTCGGAGTCGGAGTCCTTGTTTTTTTTTTTTCCTTTTTAGGTGGAGTCTCGCCCAGGCTGGAGTGCAGTGGATCAATCTCGGCTCACTTCAGCTTCTGCCTCCCAAGTTCAAGCAATTCTCCTGCCTCAGTTTCCCAACTGGTTGAGATTACAAGCGTGTGTCCCCACGCCTGGCTAATTTTTGTACTTTTAGTAGAGACGGGGTTTCACCATGTTGGCCAGGATGGTCTCGAACTCCTGACTTCAAGTGATCCACCCACCTCGGCGTCCTAAAGTGCTGGGATTACAGGGGTGAGCCACCATGCCCGGCCGGAGTTCTTGTTCTTAATCACTATGTTTGGTGCTTTTTAAAGTCAGGAGACCTGGTGCACAGCCCTGCTCTGCTGCGTGATACCTTGCAAGGGCTTCCCCACGCAGAGCCTCAGTTTGCCCTCTGTGAAATGGGAGAATGGTGGCACGTTACTTACCGTGGTAGGGGGAGAGAACGCAGATACCTTCTAGACACTCCCTCTCCCACCCCACCTCCCGGCGGTCAGGCAAACCTCCAGCCAAGATTTGGGGCATGTGGGCGGGGCTCCGGCGAAGGGGCGTGGCCGGGGAGTCCTGGTCCAATGGGGCCCGGGGGCGGGGCATTCCTCCCATCTCTGTCCGGCACGCGTGTCCTCCTCTCAGTTCCATCCACCTCGCGGGTGCCTCTGGCGTCCCAAGAGGTCTCCGACCCCAGCCCGCCCCCAGTCCTCCCGCCCAGCCCGCAGCCCCCTCCCTCTGTTCCCCGATCTCAGACCCTGGCCCTCGGACCTCGACATCATGGGTGACGCAGAAGGGGAGGACGACGTCCAGTTCCTGCGGACGGTGCGTATCTCTGGGTTAGGGGTCTGTGGGGCTATCTCTCGGGGTCTCTGAGGGTGTCTCTGTCTCTGAATGTCCCTGTCCGGTTTACCGGTGGTCTCTGAGACTCGAGGTCTCTTCCTGTGTCACTTTGAGTGACTGTCACTCTGTCTTTTAGTGTCTTTCACCTTTCTCACTACAGAGAATTGGTAGGATTGGGGACTCCAGAATGGGAGAGGGATCTTCGGTTGCCCTCTCTTCTGACATTAGCGAGTTGTCCCCCACAAGAAGGACCCCTGAGGAAGCACACCCTCGCACCATCCTGGAAGCAGGCACTTGGAGAAGGTGGTTCTAATTCCTGGGCTTAATTTAGCCGTCCCCCCACCCCCCACCTCAGCCCTAATTCTCTTTTTGCTCCAGACTCTGACCTATTTAAATTCTTGGGAAGGGAGCTGGGGGGTGGGGGCGGGGGGGGGGTGGGCTGGAGGACACAGCTGCTTCCAACTCCCAGCCCTTGAGGGTCTCGTGGGGGAGGGATCTCTTGGGTTCTGGGTCTTTCTTTGCTTCTTTGTTTTGGGCAGGAGGGCTGCTCTCAGTGGCTGCTAATGGTCTTGGAGGGTCTCTGGGTGGTGTCTCTCCCCATCTGTCTCTTTGGGTGTCTCCATGTCTCTGTCTCTTCCTCCATCTCAGTCTCCCTGTCTCTGTTTCTTAGCTTAAGGCCCTCTGATTTTCTGTGTCTCTCTAGCTGGGTCATTCCCTGCATCTCTGAGCCCCAGCTGGGGGCAGGGATGGGAACTGGAACAACAGGTGGCCCTCCCAGAATAGCCCGCTTTTCTGGGGCCTGGGCCGGGGATGGGGAGGGGACGAGAGGGAGGAGGGGCTGCCATCTCCCCGCCCTTCCCACCTTCCCCTCCCAGTGGCTCTGCAGGGTGTGGGGCCGTAAATATGGGAGGGGACGTCCTCTGCTCTGGGCTAGGTCTGCTGACCCAACGCTAGCCCCGCCCCTCCCCCCGGGGCCTTGGAGCCACGCAGGAAATGCTGACACAGCATTCCCGCCCCAGAATAGGACCCTGGAGAGCAGGGTCCGGTTTCCTGGGAGAGAGGAACAAACAGCTGGGGCTGGTAGTGAAGGATGGGGACAGCTGGGAAGGGGCCTAGCTTCAGCTGAGACTCTCTCCCCAGCCCCAGGCCCTCAGCAGACACCATGGGTTGGGCCCTCCCCAGCCCTAATAAGACCATGGCCATGGCCAATGGCCCTTGAACTGTTGCTCTAAACCAGGCCCCATGCCCTGGGCCTCTGCCTCCTGAGACATCTAATTATATCCTCGCTGCCCTGTCTTCTGAGGTAGGGTCCTATCTTTATCTCCCTGAGAGATTTGAGGGAAACCAAGGCCCGAATGGTAGAATCACTCACCCAAGGTCAAGGCCAGGAAGTGGCATCTCTGGATGCCCCTGGTGCCCAGCCCCATTGCCTTCACCAGATAAAAACGGGGCCCAGACTTACCAAAGTAGTCAGTGTTGGGGTTCTGGAGGCTTGGCCTTGGACTCTCTCCACCCCAGACTGGGTCAGTTTTTCTGAGTGTTACTGAGGTCGTGGTGGATTTCTCAAAACTTTTTGGAGGCTGGGCTCGGTGGCTCATGCCTATAATCCCAGCACTTTGGGAGGCCAAGGTGGGCGGATCACTTGAGGTCAGGAGTTTGAGACCAGCCTGGCGAACATGGTGAAATCCCGTCTCTACTAAAAATACAAAAAAATATTGGCCAGGTGTGGTGGTGCATGCCTGTAATCATAGCTACTCAGGAGGCTGAAGTGGGAGGATTGCTTGAACCTGGGAGGCAGAGCTTGCATTGAGTCGAGATTGCGCCACTGCACACTCCAGCCTGGGTGACAGGGCGAGACTCCGTCTCAGAATAAAAAACCTTTTGGACCTCATCCCACCCATAAGAAATATATTCTGTTGGCCAGGCGTGGTGGCTCACGCCTGTAATCCCAGCACTTTGGGAGGCCGAGGCGGGCGGATCACAAGGTCAGGAGATCAAGACCATCCTGATGAACATGGTGAAACCCCGTCTCTACTAAAAATACAAAAAAACATCAGCCGGGCGTGATGGCAGGCACCTGTAGTCCCAGCTTCTCGGGAGGCTGAGGCAGGAGAATGGTGTGAACCCGGGAGGTGACGGAGCTTGCAGTGAGCGCAGATCGTGCCACTGCACTCCAACCTAGGCGACAGAGTGAGACTCCGTCTCAAAAAAAAAAAAAAAAAAAGAAATATATTCTGTCTTACAACTCAGTACATTCACACATGCATAGACATGATTAAAAATCAACTTTATTGAGGTGTAATTGACCTTCAATACATTTTACCTATTTTATGTGTTCAATAAGTTTTTTTTTTTTTGAGATGGAGTTTCACTCTTGTTGCCTAGGCTGGAGTGCAATGGTATGATCGCAGCTCACTGCAACTTCTGCCTCCTGGGTTCAAGCAATTCTCCTGCATTAGCCCCCTGAGTAGCTGGGGTTATAGGCACGTGCCACCAAGCCTGGCTAATTTTTTGTATTTTAGTAGAGATGGGGCTTCACCATGTTGGCCAGGCTGGTCTCAAACTCCTGACCTCAGACGATCCACCCATCGCATGAGCCACTGTGCCCGGCCTTTTTTTTTTAGACAGAGTCTCAATCTGTTGCCCAGGCTGGAGTACAGTGGTTCAATGGTTGATTCAATGCAACCTCCACTTCCCAGGCTCCAGTGATCCTCCTACCTCAGCCTCCCGAGTAGCTGGGACTACACGTGCATAGCACCATGCTTGGCTAATTTGTCAAATTGTTTGTAGAGGTGAGGTCTCACTATATTGCCCAGGCTGGTCTCGAACTCCTGGCTTAAGAAATCCTCTGGCCTTGGCCTCCCAAAGTTTTGGGATTATAGGCATGAGCCACCGTGCCCGGCCTTTCTTCTTTCACTCAGCATAATCTTTTTGACATTCATCCACGTAGCGTGTATTGAGTTCGTTGCTTTTGGTTGCCGAGTAGTATTCCACTGTGCAACTATACTGTGGTGTGTTTATCAGTTCACCTGCTGATGGACATTTGAATCGTCTCCAATTTTTACTATTATGGACAACACAGGACCTGTGACCATTCACACATACCTATTTTTAACTGAAACAAGTCTCATAAAATGTAGATGGCCCCTGAAGCATGATGCGCACGCTGTTATTTTCTATTCTTGCTCCATTTTGCTTCAGTTGGTTAAGCGCGATGGCCACAGGCCCGCCGACAAACTGATTTCACTTCCCTTTGATGGGTGGTGACCTCTACCCCTACCCAGGCTGGGGCTTCTCAAACCCTGGCCCAAGTTAGAAGCTCCTGGGGTCTGGTTAAGAGTACACATTCCCTGCTGACCCCAAATCAGGCTCATGACAGTGGTAGGGGACTGGGCCAGCAGGGAAGCTACATTTTTAACCAGAACCCTCCTCCTTCCTTCATTTTTTTTTTTTTTTTTTTTTTTTTTTTTTTTTTTTTAAGATAAAGTCTTGCTCTATAGCCCAGGCTGGAGTGTAGTGGCATGATCTCAGCTCACTGCAACCTCCACCTCCCGGGTTCAAATGATTCTCCTGTCTCAGCCTCCTGAGTAGCTGGGATTACAGGCATGTACCACTACGCCTGGCTAATTTTTGTACTTTTAGTACAGACGGGGTTTCACCATGTTGGCCAGGCTGGTCTCGAACTCCTGACCTCAAGTGATCCACCCACCTTGTTGGATCCCAAAGTGCTGGGATTACAGGAATGAGCCACCGCGCCCAGCCTCCCTTCATTTTAATTCAGGAAAAGTTTGAGAATCAATGCGGTAACAATTGGGCCATCTGTCTCCGCTTTGCATCCTGGCTTTGCCATTTGCCTGCTTCCTAATTCGGGGCTAGTGATTTTTAGTTTTCTGTCTGAGCCTCAGGGTTCTCATCTGGAAAATGGGGACAATAATATATACAATAGCCAGACCCCATGGCTCACAGCTGTAATCCCTTCGCTTTGGGAGGCTGAAGCAGGAGGATTGCTTGAGGCCAGGTGTTCAAGAACAGCCTGGGCAACATAGGCAGACCTTGTCTTTACAAAAAGTGTTAAACTTTAGCTGGGCATGGCAGTGTGCACCTGTAGTCCCAGCTACTCGGGAGGCTGAGGTGGGAAGATCACTTGAAACCAGGAGTTGGAGGCTGCAGTGAGCTGTGATCTTGCCACTGCACTCCACCCTGGGCAACAGAGCAAGACCCCGTGTCTACGAAAATATATATATTTTAAATTAGCTGGGCATGGTGGCATGAGCCTGCAGTCATAGCTTCTCAGGAAGCTGAATGGAGAGGATCACTCAGCCTAAGAGTCCGAGGCTGCAGTGAGCTATGATCGTACCACTGCACTCCACCCTGGGAGACAGAGTGAGACCCAGTCTCTTAAAAAATTTTTTTTTCAAGGGACCCATGCAAGTATCTCTCTGACCTCATCTCCTCCCTGTTTTCCCCTCCCCGCTGCGGCCACCATCCTGCTCTGTCTCCTGTGCTGTTCCTCAACACTCCAGCACCCACCAGCCAGAGGCCTTGGCCCAGACTCCCTCCTCTTCCCCCAGAGATGAGCAGGCCTGATTCCTTCTTGTTATTTGGACAAGGCTCAACTCAAATGTCACCTCCTTGGAGAGGCTGTCACTTCACTCCCTCACTGATCTCATCCCCATCCCAAAAGCCACTCTCTTACATCAGCCTGGGTTATTTTTTCCATAACACCTATCACTGACATTAACATTACATATTAATTCACCTGTTTATTGCCTGTCTCCATCATGAGGATTTAAGCTCCCTGAGGGCAGTGATTTTTTTTTTTTTTTCTTTTGAGACATGGTCTCAATCTGTCTCAGGGGCCCCAGGGAGGTGAGGCTTGATCATGACTCACTGTAGCCTAGATTTCCTGGACTTGGCAGTCCTCCCACCTCAGCCTCCCGAGTAGCAGGGACTACAGGAGTGTACCACCATGCCCGGCTAATTTTTAATTTTTAACTTTTGTAAAGATGGGGGGGGGGTCTCATTATGTTGCCCAGGCTGGTCTTGAACTCCTGGGCTCAAGCAGTCCTTCCGCCTCAGCCTCCTAAACTGTTGAGATTTACGGGTGCGAACCACCGTGTCCAGCCAGGGCAGGAATCTTGATCTTCATTTACTTTATTCACTGCTCTGTATTCAGTGCCTAGAACAGCACCCGGCCCATGGCAGATGCTCAACCAGGGTCTGTTGAATGAGTATAAGACCCAGAGCATAAGGCCTGGGAGTCAGTAAAGTGCTTAATAAATACAGGCTATACCATTACTATGTTTTTTTGTTTTGTTTTGTTTTGTTGTTGTTGTTGTTGTTGTTGTTGTTGAGACGGAGTTTTGCCCAGGCTGGAGTTTTGCTCTTGTTTCCCAGCTGCAGTGCAATGGCGTGATCTCGGCTCACTGCAACCTCCACCTCCCAGGCTCAAGCGATTCTCCTGCCTCAGCCTCCCGAGTAGCTGGGATTACAGGCATATGCCACCACACCCGGTTAATTTTTTGTATTTTTAGTAGAGACGGGGTTTCTCCATGTTGGTCAGGTTGGTCTCGAACTTCTGACCTCAGGTGATCCACCCACCTCGGCCTTCCAAAGTGCTGGGATTACAGGCGTGAACCACTGTGCCCAGCTATTTTTGGTTTTGTTTGTTTGTTTTTGAGATGGAGTCTCGCTCTGTCGCCTAGGCTGGAGTGTAATGGCTTGATCTCAGCTCCCTGCAACCTCTGCCTCCTGGGTTTAAGTGATTCTCCTGGCTCAGACTCCCGAGTAGCTGGAACTACAGGCGTGCACCACCGCACCACGCTACTTTTTTGTATTTTTTTGTAGAGACGAGGTTTCACCGTGTTGGCCAGGCTGGTCTTGAACTCCTGACCTCAAGTGATCCACCTCCTCGGCCTCCCAAAGTGCTGGGATTGCAGGTGGGAACTACCACGCCCGGACTCAATACTGTCCTTTATGATACTTCCAGGATCCAGCCCAGGCTCTCACATTGCATTCAGGTGCCATTAGAAAGCAGTCTATAAATAAGATAAAATAGCAGTCTATTATCAAAACAACACGCAAAAGAGAGAATTTAGAGAAAGATGAGCTTAAAAAGCAATTTAACTTGAGCAATTTTCCACCTTCCAGTGGATCACTTTGCAGACCCCACTTGGGAGGCCTCTGGAGCCAGTTGGACACAGGTTCAAATCCCACCTCCTCCTGTTACCAACTGTGTTGGCCTTGGTCCATCCATATCCCACTTTGAGCCTCAGTTTCCCCATTTTAAAATGAGGATAGGCCAGGCACAACAGCTCATGCCTGTAGTCCCAGCTACTCAGGAGGCCGAGGCAACAGGATTGCTTGAGCCCAGGGGTCAAGGTTGCAGTGAACTATAATTTACACCACTTCACTCCAGCCTGGGTGACACAGCAAGACCCTGTCTCTAAAAATAAAAATAAATGGGATGATTACTTGAGGTCAGGAGTTCGAGAGCAGTCTGGCCAACATGGCGAAACCCTGTCTCTACTAAAAATATAAAAATTAGCCAGGCGTGGTGGTGCACGCTTGTAATTTCAGCTATTTGGGAGTCTAAGGCAGGAGAATCGCTTGAGCCCAGGAGGTGGAGGCTGCAGCGAGCTGAGATTGCACCACTGTGCTCCAGCCTGGGCAACAGAGACTGTTTCAAATAAATAAATAAATAATAAAAAAATAAAATAAGTGGGATGACACTGGCTTGTATCTCAAGGAGTTGTCAGGAGCAGGTAGAGGGCTTGGGTGGGTGGATCTTGTTCATCACCGTCTTTTTCATAAGGACAAGGGTGGGAGGAGGGGCCCGTGGTCTGCAGTGTCTGTGGTATCCGGGCCAGGCCCCCCTGGAAACCCTGCCCCTCGGTTCCGCAGGATGATGAGGTGGTCCTGCAGTGCAGCGCCACAGTGCTCAAGGAGCAGCTCAAGCTCTGCCTGGCCGCCGAGGGTTTCGGTAACCGCCTGTGCTTCCTGGAGCCCACCAGCAACGCCCAGGTCTGTGCAGGAGGGAGAGGGGCGTGGGGACACGGGGATCTGAAGGGGCAGAGAATCTGGGGTCCAAAGAAGAGGGTTCTGGGAGTCTGAAAGGAGGTGCTGACAGGAGAGAAAGTGAGGAGGGAGGCTAAGGCTAAGAAGGGCTACCTGAGGTGGAGAGGGGTGGAGGTCTGAGAAGGGAGGGGCAGGGGTTCTGTGGTATTGGAGGGGATCCCTGTGTGCACAGAGGTGTGGTAGGCCACGGCGGGGGCTGCTGATCCAGAACGTTCTTTGGCAGGTGGTTGAGTGGGTAGAAAGCCTCGAGTTTAAGGGGAGGTGGCCTGAGAGTCCAGAAGAAGGGCTGGTTGGGGAACAGGGGTCTCAGGAAGGAGGAGCAGGGAAACTGAGGAACGGGTGGGGAGGTGGGGAGCGGGGGGTGGGGCGGGACGAGGCAAAGGACCTGGACAAGGAGGAGGGATCTGCGATGTTTTATTTTTTATTTTTTAATTTTTTTCAAGTAACAAGACTGAATCATTACAGGGTGTTTTAGGGGTAAGGGGGCCCTCGGTGGGGACGGGGAAGGATGGGACAGGGCCTGAGATGCAGAGGGCGTAGGGCATCTGACAGGGGTGGGGGCTTGAGGGTCTTAGATAGTGGGGTCTGAGGGAAGGTGATCCCTGAGTCCGAGCCTGGGAATTCTGAGGGTGGGGACAGCTGGAGTCTGAGAGGGCAGGGGATCAAGGGGCCGAGGACCTTGGATCCAAGGCAAAGGGGCCTGGAGGGTCAGGGGACACCCGCAGGGGTCTGACTGGGGAGATTGGTGGCTGAGAGGTAGAAGGAGCCTGGGGTCTGAAAGGAGGAGACCTGGGGGAGGGGCAGGGGCTGGCAGACTGAGGGATGTGGAATCTGATGCGGGGAGGTTTCAGAGTCTGAGCGAGTGGGGTCTGAGGAGCAGAGTCTTGAGTTTAGGAGTCGGAGGGTGGGGGACTGAACTGAGGAGGGAGTATAAGATTGGGCGCCCTTCTGTGTCTGTGAAGCAGGGTTCGGAGGTGTTTGACGGAAAAGGCAGGATCGAGGACTGATGGTGGAGGCGGGAGGTGGGGCTTCTTTTGGGGTTGGAGGGATGTGGGGTCATCTGCAGAGGAGGACACAGAACAGGAGATTCCTGTCCTTGGAGCAGGGTCAGTGTGTCTCAGGGCAGAGGTATGGGGCTGAGGCTTCCTATAAGATTAGGTGGGACACGGGTTAGTGGGGTGGGTTAGGGTTAGGGAAGCTTCTAAAAAGTCTGGGTGCGGCTGAGGTGTTTGAGGGAGGAGGCACAGAAGAGTGTTTTCATGATGTTGGTCTAGATTCAGGGGTGGCAGAGGGCAGGGCCTTCCTGTGGGGTGGGAGTGGGGTCTGGTGTCTCAGGAATGTGGGTATTCAGACTAGGGGAGGGAGTGTGGCAGGGAATGGTGCTTGGGGGGTCTTCCGGCCCCTCACTCACATCCCCCCTCCCACCCCAGAATGTGCCCCCTGATCTGGCCATCTGTTGCTTCGTCCTGGAGCAGTCCCTGTCCGTGCGAGCCCTGCAGGAGATGCTGGCCAACACGGTGGAGGCCGGCGTGGAGGTGAGGACCCCACCTGGGGGTGGGCGGGGTGGCAGGGATGGGCGAGAGGACCTGGGAGTCGTTTAGGGCACGGTGGCAAGGATGGGTGAGAGGATCCAGGGGTCGCTTACCATCTGCTCTTCTTCCTCTCTCTGCCCTGCCCCCCACAGGCCCTCAATTTGGATAAGTGGGTAGGTCTGGCCTTGGATGTCACCTGTCCTTCCACCCCTCCTGACCCCAGGCAGGCCCGTCTCTCGGGCCCACGCCCTGCACACAGGGACTGGAGGGTCCTCCCCCACCCCAGTTGTCAGGGGCTGTGGAGCCCAGAACAGGCCAGACAGGAAGGAAGGAAGGAAGGGGATGGGGGCTTCTGAGCCTCTGTCCCCGATGCCTGCTCCTTTCTCCTCGTTCCAGTCCTTTCCCCCAACCCTGATCCCAGCTCGTCTCCGCATGGGACCTCTCCCCCACCTCCCCTATCCCAAGCGTGAGTCCCGCTGGTCCAGGAGTGGGTCCACCATGTGATCACCTGGCCCCATCACATGGTGCCCCCATGGCGCCCTCGGAGCGTGGGCATGTGACAGCCATGATGGGAGGCATGGTGACATCAAGCAGTCTGATGTCCGTCCCAAGGCCCGGGTTGGGGACCTTGTGCTGGGGAGGGGCGGCTGCCTTAGCACTGTGGGTGATGTTCACCTATGGAATAACTGCTAGGCCTGTCCCGGAGCACACGGGCTGCAGCTTAGCATGTTGGGGGAGGTCAGAGCAGAGGCGCCAAAGTCCACGGGACATGAGACCTTAGGGCTGTCCTCAGGGTCTCCAGGAAACTAGAATACTCCTGAGTGAGTCTTCCTGAGTGATTTCCAGCCAAGGTGAAGACAGCAGAGAGGACAGAGTGGGCCTTGGGGAATATAAAATGCTCCATCCATAGGCATCTCAGAGACATGGTCCCCGCTTCCATAAATGCAGAAACTGAAGCAGGGAGTCCTGTGAGAGTCTGAGTTGAGGCTGTTTTACCTACGGGCCTGAGCATGGCGTTTCACAGGGAGCATCTTGTCACCTGTGACTAGGCCAAACTTCTTGGGGATCTGGAGAGTCTGGGGGTCTGTGCTTATTCTGTTCCCTCCCTCCCCCTGCAGTCATCCCAGGGCGGGGGACACAGGACGCTCCTGTATGGCCATGCCATCTTACTCCGGCACGCACACAGCCGCATGGTGAGTGCAACCTCGGTGGGCTTGGGCAGGGGCCAGGACATGCGGGGCCTGCTAGAAAGAGACTGACCTCCACCTATAACCCTAGTATCTGAGCTGCCTCACCACCTCCCGCTCCATGACTGACAAGCTGGCCTTCGATGTGGGACTGCAGGAGGACGCAATAGGTACAGCGGCTGGAGGGGGTGGGGGTATGAAGGGGACCCCGCAGCAGGGATTCAGGGGGTAGAAGGTCTGCAGAACGCCGAGGCAAGCATGAGACTACCCTGAGGACATGAATGGGGGCTTCGTAGCTGGGAGTCTGCGACACAGTCCAGACAGAGAGACTTACACACACATTGGGGAGCGCTAGGCAGAGAGTCTGAAGTCAGGAACGGGGAATGTTGGGCAGAGAGTTGGTGGCAGTGATAGAGTTGTGGGCCAAGGGCCCGGGAGGCTCGGTGGCTGGGAGAGCCCTGGGGAAGAGCATTCTGAGAACCCATCGTTCTGACAACCACCCCATTCCCTCCCCACCCATAGGAGAGGCTTGCTGGTGGACCACGCACCCAGCCTCCAAGCAGAGGTCTGAAGGAGAAAAGGTCCGTGTTGGGGATGACATCATCCTTGTCAGTGTCTCCTCCGAACGCTACCTGGTGAGCCATTGCGGTTCCTCCTGCTCCCAGGTCTGGGGCACATGGGATGGTACCCCATCTTCTCACCATAGGTTTGCCTGACTGATCTCCCACCCCCAAGGTCCTGACTCACAATTTCCCGTTTCCTGACCCCTGACATCCAGTTTTCTGATTTCTGACCTCCCATTGCCCAACTTGATCATTTCCTGATCTGTGATCTCTGATGACTCTTCTCCCATCTGGTTTCTGGGTATCCACCCTTGATTTCTGGCCTCTGACGCTGGGACTCTCGCCTACTCCTGCAATCGTCTCTGACTGCCGCATCCTGGTGGCCCCCAGCACCTGTCGACTGCCAGCGGGGAGCTCCAGGTTGACGCTTCCTTCATGCAGACACTGTGGAACATGAACCCCATCTGCTCCCGCTGTGAAGAGGGTGAGGTCTCCAGACTTCCCGCCCCTAAATGGAGACCCCCCAAAACAGACCCTTAGTGTTGCCCTTCAGGCATACCCAAATAGAACCTTGGAACCTAACCCCAAACCCAGATCTCCAAATTATGCCTCTCACACTTAGATCTCCAGCTGACCCCAAATCCAGACCCCCAGAGCTCAGACCCCCCCAAACCCCAAACTAAATATCAGGCTCCCAAACTTAGACCCCAAAGTATTAGCCCCCAAGTCTCCTAAACTCAGGTTCAAATCTTAAAACATCAAGTTTAAAGCTTGTAGCCGGGGCCAGGGCAGTGGCTCATGCCTGTAATCCCACCACTTTGGGAGGCCGAGGTGGGTGGATCACGAGGTTAGGAGATCAAGACCATCCTCGCTAACACAGTGAAACCCCATCTCTACTAAAAATACAAAAAATTAGCTGGACGTGGTGGCGGGCGCCTGTAGTCCCAGCTACTCGGGAGGCCGAGGCAGGAGAATGGCGTGAACCTGGGAGGCGGAGCTTGCAGTGAGCCAAGATCATGCCACAGCACTCTAACCTGGCCGACAGGGCAAGACTCCATCTCAAAAACAAACAAACAAACAAACAAACAAAAAACACTTGTGACCAGGCATGGTGGCTCACACCTGTAATCTCAGCACTTTTGGAGGCCAAGGCAGGTGGATCACCTGAGTTCAGGAGTTTGAGACCAGCCTGGCCAACATGGTGAAACCCCATCTTTATTAAAAACACAAAAATTAGCTGGCTGTGGTAGCATGTGCCTGTAATCCCACCTACCCAGGAGGGTGAGGCAGGAGAATTGCTGGAACCTGGGTGGTGGAGGTTGCAGTGAGCAGAGATCATGACACTGTACCGCAGCCTGGGTGACAGAGCCAGACTCTGTCTCAAAAATAATAAAATAAAATAAAACTCCTTAGACAATAAGCATAGACTGTGATCTCAGCCCCTCAAACCCAGACCCCCAAATTCAAACCTCAGATCCCCAAACCAAGACTCCGATCTTCAGCTCTCCAACCTCAGACTTCCAAACTTCAATTTCAAATCTCAAAAACCAAAGTCCACCAAAGCAAACTCCCAATTCAGATTCCTATGCTAAGACTCCAGGCATGGCCCGCTATTTTGACCCCACGTCTCATACCCCAAAATTCAGAATCCTAAACCAGACCCACACTGGGACTCAAACCACAGATGGTTTTTGATCCTTAAACTCAGACCGTGAAACTCAGACCCATCAACTTCTAACTACAAAGCTCAGATCGCTCCTACGTCATACCCCAAAGCTCAGACTTCCAAACCCTAGATTATGACCTCAGATCCCCAACCTCACTTTCCAGCTTCTGGCCTCCAAAATCAATACTCAAGGCTGGGCGCGGTGCCCTGTAATCCCAGCACTTTGGGAGGACGAGGCGGGTGGATCACTTGAGATTGGGAGTTCGAGATCATCCTGGGCCAACATGGCAAAACCCCATCTCTACTAAAAATACAAAAATTGGCTGGGCATAGTGGCAGGCAGCTGTAGCCCCAGCTACTTGGGAGGCTGAGGCAGGAGAATTGCTTGAACCTGGGAGGCAGAGGTTGCAGTGAGCCAAGATTGCACCACTGCACTGCAGCCTGGGCAACAGAGCAAAACTCTGTCTTAAAGACAAAACTGGCCGGGCGCAGTGGCTCAAGCCTGTAATCCCAGCACTTTGGGAGGCCGAGACGGGCAGATCACCAGATCAGGAGATCGAGACCATCCTGGCTAACACGGTGAAACCCCGTCTCTACTAAAAAAAATCAAAAAACTAGCTGGGCGAGGTGGCGGGTGCCTGTAGTCCCAACTACTCGGGAGGCTGAGGCAGGAGAATGGCGTGAACCCGGGAGGTGGAGCTTGCAGTGAGCTGAGATCCGGCCACTGCACTCCAGCCTGGGCGACAGAGCCAGACTCTGTCTCAAAAAAAAAAACTAAACTAAACAAAATGAAACAAAAAACCCTCAAAATTCAGGCCCTACTCCAGAACCCAGCCTCAGACCCAACCATCACCCTTCTAAACCCAGACGCCAAACCTCAACCCTAGAACATAGACTCCAATACCAGTGAACATTAGACCTCCACCTTTGACCACACACGCACTCTGACCCCAACCTCAAAAGTCCAAACTCAGAACCTTAAATCACAGACTCACAACTCCCCCAGCCTCAGCTCTTCAGACCCAGACCCCCCAAATTAGGTGCCCAGCTTCAGACCCCAAGTTTCATATCCCCACTTCAGGCCTCAACCTTGGCCCGAAAATACTCTGAATCTCAGACCTCCAACTGCAAAACTCCAAACCCAGCCCTCAGTTTCCCCCATGGGAGGAGCAGGGCCCCTGACTTCATCTTGGGTCCTGGGTCTTCCTGGGGCTCCAGGCTCCCATTGATCACCTTCCCTTGCTCCTCTCCAGGCTTCGTGACAGGAGGTCACGTCCTCCGCCTCTTTCATGGACATATGGATGAGTGTCTGACCATTTCCCCTGCTGACAGTGACGACCAGCGCAGGTCTGGCCTGCAGACAAGACAGCCTGGGGTCTAGGGGTGGAGGTGGAGGGCTGGGACCCTATGAGCAGGATTAGAAACCAGATTCTGGGGAGCTGAACCCTTGACTTCACTCTCTCCTCTGTCCCCAGACTTGTCTACTATGAGGGGGGAGCTGTGTGCACCCACGCCCGCTCCCTCTGGAGGCTGGAGCCACTGAGAATCAGGTAGGGTGGGGAAGGTGGGGAGAGGCCAGGGATGGGGAAGGTGGGGTCTCCTGGCAGCCTGGGGGGAGAGAAAAGGTCTTGAGGGAAGATCTGATAAAGAGACTGAAGGGTCTCGAGGAAAAATCAGAGCAGCCTGAGAGAGAGATGAAAATCTTGGCCAGGCGTGGTGACTTCATGCCTGTAATCTCGGCACTTTGGGAGGCTGAGGCGACGGGATCACTGGAGGCCAGTTCAAAACCAGCCTGGGCAACATCATGAGACCCCTATCTCTGCAAAAACAAGAAAGACAGAAAGAAAGACAGAAAGAAAGACAGAAAGGAAGGAAGGAAGGAAGGAAGGAAGGAAGGAAGGAAGGAAGGAAGGAAGGAAGGAAGGAAAGAGAGAAAGAGAGAAAGAGAGAAAGAGAGAAAGAGAGAAAGAAAGAAAGAGAAAGAATCAGCCGGCTGTGGTGGTGTGCACCTTTAGTCTCAGCTACTTTGTGGGGCTGAGGTGAGAGGATGACTTGAGCCCAGGGGGTCAAGGCTGCAGTGAGCTGAGACCTTGCCACTGTACTCCAGCCTGGGTGACAGAGCAAGTTCCTGTCTCAAACAAACAAACAAACAAAACAAACCAAAAATAAGCCAAGCACAGTGGCTCACGCCTGTAATTCCAGCACTTTGGGAGGCCAAGGCAGGTGGATCACTTGAGGTTGGGAGTTCCAGACCAGGCCGACTAACGTGGTGAAACCCTGTCTCTACTAAAAATATAAAAATTAACCTGGTGTGGTGGTGGGCACCTGTAATCCTTGCTACTAGGGAGACTTAGGCAGGGGCACCTGTAATCCTTGCTACTAGGGAGACTTAGGCAGGAGAATCCCTTGAACTCAGGAGGTGGTGGTTACAGTGAGCTGTGATTGTACCATTCCACTCCAGCCTGGGTGACAGAGCGAGACTCCATCTCAAAAAAATACAAAAACAAAGGCTGGGCGCGATGGCTCACACCTGTAATCCCAGCACTTTGGGAAGCTGAGACGGGTGGATCATTTGAGGTCAGGAGTTCAAGACCAGCCTCGCCAACATGGTGAAACCCTGTCTCCACTAAAAATACAAAAATTAGCCGGGCATTAGTGGTGTGCACCTGTGATCCCAGCTTCTCGGGAGGCTGAGGCAGGAGAATCACTTGAGCCTGGGAGGCAGAGGTTGCAACAAGGTGAGATTGTGCCACTGCACTCCAGCCTGGGCAACAGAGTGAGACCCTGCCTCAAAAAAAAAAAAAAAAAAGCAAGCAAAACAAAAACAAAGAATGAAGTCTCTCTGGAGTCCTGTGGGAAAAGGAGGTTTGGGGGATTTTCGAGGGAGAGATTGGGGGTTCTGAGTAAAACAATGGGGGATTTTAGGGGTCTGGAAAAACGAGGACACTGAAGATATTTGGGAAGCCCTGAGGAAGCTGTGAAGGCCTGAGAGAGGATTGGGGTTCCTAAGGGAGGACTAGGAGTCCCAATTAAGATTTAGGGGCCCTATGAAAGGTTTGAGGAACACTGGAAGAGGGTTCGGGGCTTGAGGAGGTTTGGATCAAGATTGTAATGTCCAGGCCAGGTGCAGTGGCTCATGCCTGTAATCCCAGCACTTTGGGAGGCCGAGGCGGAGGACTGCTTTAGCCCTGAAGTTTGGGATCAGCTTGGGCAACATAGCAAGACCTGGTATCTGTAAAAAAAAAAAAAAAGAAAAAGAAGAAAAGGCTGTAATGTCCATGGGAGAACTGGGGGGTCCTCTGACTCCCCTGGCCCTCACCCTCCACAGCTGGAGTGGGAGCCACCTACGCTGGGGCCAGCCACTCCGAGTCCGGCATGTCACCACCGGGCGGTACCTGGCACTCACCGAGGACCAGGGCCTGGTGGTGGTTGACGCCAGCAAGGCCCATACCAAGGCTACGTCCTTCTGCTTCCGCATCTCCAAGGTCAGTGGGGTTTGTGGCGCCCTCCCTCACCTGGAGCCCCTAATCCCAGCCCAGCCTGCACTTTGCAGTCCCTCAGGGGGCCTCCCCTGCTAAACACACAGGCAGAGGAGGCTGACCTGTGTCCCCTGCCCCTGCAGGAGAAGCTGGATATGGCCCCCAAGCGGGATGTGGAAGGCATGGGCCCCCCTGAGATCAAGTACGGGGAGTCACTGTGCTTTGTGCAGCATGTGGCCTCAGGACTGTGGCTCACCTATGCCGCTCCAGACCCCAAGGCCCTGAGGCTCGGCGTGCTCAAGAAGAAGGTGGGTATAATCCCAGCTACTCAGGAGGCTGAGGTGGGAGAATCACTTGAGCCCAGGAGGTCAAGGCTGAGGTGAGCCGTGATCACACCACTGCACTCCAGCCTCGGTGACAGAGTGAGGTGGGGTGCAGGGAGGGTGCTGAGTGGTGGTGCTTGAGCCTTTGGGAGTTTGAGGATGAGACCGAGAGAAAGACAGACTGGGAGAGAAACTGAGACTGAGAGAAATAGCAAAAAAAAGACAAAGGGATATATCTAGAGAGAGAAAGAGAGAGAGAAAAGAAATCTATAGACAGAGATAGGGAAAGGCAGAGATAAAGAGGCATGGAAACAGAGAAATAGAGAAAGATAGAGACAGAGAAACAGAGACACGGCTGGGCGCAGTGGCTCCCTGTAATCCCAGCACTTTGGGAGGCCCAGGCGGGTGAATCACCTAAGGTCAGGAGTTGTTTGAGACCAGCCTGGCCAACATGGCGAAATCCTGTTTCTACTAAAAATACAAAAATTAGCCAGGTGTGGTGTCAGGTGAGTGTAATCCCAGCTACTTAGGAGGCTGAGGCAGGAGAATCACTTGAACCCGGGAGGTGGAGGTTGGGTGTGAGCCAAGATTGGGCCACTGCACTCCAGCCTGGCTGACAAGAGTGAAACTATCTCAAAAAAAAAAAAACCCAAAAAACAGAGACAGAGTGAGAAAAGATGGATAATCACCGACTGAGAATAACGTTCAGCAAACAATTACTGAGTACCCAAGTTTTTCTGGTTGTGTGTATAGAAAATAGAAGAGGTGCAAAGACCTGTTCCCTGCCCTCCCCGTGCTCAGAAATTGTGAACAAACTATCTTTAGTGTAGTACATAGTTTTACAATTACGGAGTAGGAAAACTATTTTTGGCAGAGGGAATGGCATGTGCAAAGGTCCTGAGGTTAGCATGAGCTTGACTTATTGCAGTAGCAGAAAGAAGCCACAGTGTGGCTAGAGCAGGGTGAGCAACAGGTGAGTAGTGGTTGGTGAGAAAAGAGAGGGGTTGGGAAAAGCTTGTGTGAGGCCTTGTGGGGCTTGGGAGAGGTCTAGCTTTGTTTGTTTGCTTTTTGTGCAGATGAGGTCTCACTATGTTACCCAGGCTGGTCTCAAACTCCTGGGGCTCAAGTGATCCTCCTGCCTCAGCCTCCCGAAGTACTGAGATTAAAGCATGAGGCACTGCTCCTGGCCAGGTTCTAGTTTTTATCCTGAGTGAGATGGGCTCATGGGAGATTTTGAGCAGGGCAGGGAGGTGACCTGATGCAGGATCACAGAGTTCTTAGGCTGTCTCTGGGAACAGACTACGGTCGGGGGACAAAGCCAGAGCAGGGAGACCACAGAAGAAACTGCTGTGATGTTCCAAATGGGAGATGACAGTGAACAGGAGCAGGATGGGGACTGTGGAGTTGGGAAAAGTCGTAGATTCTGGTGGGGTTCTGAGGGTAGAGCCAACAGGATTTGCTGGCAGATTGGCTGGGGGGTGAGAGAAGGGGAGGGGTTGAGGATGATGCCATGATTTTTGCCCCAAGCAACTGGAAGGATGGAAGTGCTGAAACAGCCTCATTGTCTGCAGAATCACCCGAGGTTTGTGGTCTCACAGCCACAGAGAACAAGGACGCAGACACACAAAGAGTGAGGTTAAGAGGGGAAGTTTAATAGGCGAAAGAAGGAGCTCTGTATTGGGTCCCAGAAAAATGGGTTGAAATGCAGGGGGTTCCACGGTGAAATGCAGAGGGCTTTACAGATGAGCTGGTGGGGAGGTGGTGTTTGATTTACCTAGGGCACAAAAGACTGGTTGGACCAGTTGTGCCATTGCATAGGGCACAAATTTCTGGCTGCCTCCACCCTATGTTTTTATTGTACAAGCAGGTCCTCTGTCTGAGGTGTGCCATGTTGCCCATTTCTTTACTGTACACGTGGTAAAATACATACATACATACATACATAAAGGGAAGAAGGGGCCTCCATGTTGGACGTGCCTAGCCCCAGGTGTTCCTTGGCACATTCCCCCATGCAAGCTTCTAGCTTGCTTATCTATGTTTGTAGCTCCATTTTTCAGGCTGCTCTTTGTTAGAAAAGAAATGGTTTTGGGGGCTGCTTTTCATTAGAAAGGAAACTCTGCTGAGGACTCTGTTGCCCTTACTCTCTGCCTAAATAATTTCTGTCTACCTCTTGTATCAGTGCCATCAACCAAGTTAGGGGACAGTCAGTGTTGGCTCAAAAGGACAGGGATCTTAAGCTTTACTGCCAGTGCCTAGAACAGAGCCACTTACTACAGCCTTGCTGAATGGACAAGTAGGAAGCTTTGGGGAGGCACCCGTTTGCAAAAACAGGACTGTAGTTGAATACATGAGCCGAGGGCATAGAGACGGGACCTGGGCCATGTCCAAAGTGGGGACACTTGAGCATCATCAACAGGTGGATGGTATTTACAGCCACAGACTGGATGAGTTCTGGGGAGGTCAGCTCGGGGCGAAGCTGGCAGCCGTGATGGTCTCACCTTGTGGAAAGGTGGTCTGGCATTCTGTCTGCGACATGCTCAGTTTGGGGGCTGTTAGAGCTTTCTGGTCGGGGGGAATGTTAAGTCAGCAGTAGGTACAGGTGGAAAGGGTCTGGCCTGGAGACAGAGAAAGGAAGGAGATAGGGATAGAGAAATGGAGAGGGAGAGGCAGGGACAGAGGTGAGAGAGATAGACGGAGAGACAAAGACAGACAAGACCAAAGACAGAGACAGAGAGACAGAGAGGAGAGAGAGAATCAAAGACACGGAGTAGACAGATGACAGGGGACAGAAAAATGAGAAGGAATTTGCAGTGAGATTCCGCAGAGCAGGGAGGAGGGGGCAAGTGCAGAACTCAAGTCTGGACAGAGGTCTTGGGGGCATGGCCCTAGGCCCACTCCAGATGTCTGTCCGCCCACTCCTAGGCCATGCTGCATCAGGAAGGCCACATGGACGACGCCCTGTCACTGACCCGCTGCCAGCAGGAGGAGTCCCAGGCTGCCCGCATGATCCACAGCACCAATGGCCTGTACAACCAGTTCATCAAGTGAGTGACCTGCCTTCCCTGCCCGGGTGACTCCTGTGCTCTCCCGTGCTCCAGGCATCCATGCACCTGGCCTCTTTCATCTCTACCTCTGATGCCCACACCTTTGTCTAACATATACATGGGCCAAGGGCAGTGGCTCACACCTGTAATCCCAAGAGTTTGGGAGGCCAAGGCAGGAGGATCGCTTGAGCCCAGGAGCTTGAGACCAGCCTGGGCAACATAGGGAGACCCTGCCTCTACCAAACAAACAAAAAAAAATTATGCTGAGCGCAGTGACTCACGCCTGTAATCCTAGCACTTTGAGAGGCTGGGGTGGGCAGATCTCTTGAGCCCAGGAGTTCAAGACCAGCCTGAGCAACATAGTGAAACCCTGTCTCTATAAAGAAATTACAAAGGCCGGGCACGGTGGCTCAAGCCTGTAATCCCAGCACTTTGGGAGGCCGAGATGGGTGGATCACGAGGTCAGGAGATCGAGACCATTCTGGCTAACCCGGTGAAATCCCGTCTCTACTAAAAAATACAAAAAACTAGCTGGGCGAGGTGGCGGGCGCCTGTAGTCCCAGCTACTCGGGAGGCTGAGGCAGGAGAATGGCGGGAACCCGGGAGGCGGAGCTTGCAGTGAGCTAAGATCCGGCCACCGCACTCCAGCCTGGGCGACAGAGCAAGACTCCGTCTCAAAAAAAAAAAAAAAAGAAATTACAAAAAATTAGCCAGGTGTGGTGGCACGTGCCTGTAGTCCCAGCTACATGGGAGGCTGAGGAGGGAGGATTGCTTGAGCCAGGGGGGCAGAGGCTGCAGTGAGCCACTATACTCCAGCTTCAACGACAGAGTGAGACCCTTCTCATAAATTAATAACAATAACATACACATGACCCCTTACCTCTAAATCCTGACCTCTGTACACTTGACCCCTAATCTGACCTTGACAACCATGATCATATTCCCGATCATCACCCAACTTTCACACCCCTGACACCCAAAGCTGGACCCTGGACCTCTCCATCCCTGAGTTCTGGAACCTCCCTGTACCTACACAGGAGCGAGTCCCAGTCCCAGCTCTGCCCTTGGCCATTGTGTGACCGCGGACCAATTCTTTTCCCTCTCTGCATCTCAGTCTCCCCCTCTGTAAAACGAGTGGGTCTGGGGGAGTCTTGCGGGAGTGAGGTTGCGGCCGTTAGCGCTCCCGGCCCTGGCTGACAGCTGCGAGGTCCCCGTAGGAGCCTGGACAGCTTCAGCGGGAAGCCACGGGGCTCGGGGCCGCCGGCTGGCACGGCGCTGCCCATAGAGGGCGTTATCCTGAGCCTGCAGGACCTCATCATTTACTTCGAGCCGCCCTCCGAGGACTTGCAGCATGAGGAGAAGCAGAGCAAGCTGCGAAGCCTGCGCAACCGCCAGAGTCTCTTCCAGGAGGAGGTGAGGATGCAGCGAGGACGGAGCACGGCCTATGGGCCCAGTGGACGGGACCATGGAGGGGCGGGGCCACTGATGGGCGGGGCCATGGCGCTTGGCGGGGCGGGGCCTGAGGGACCTGGGGAAGTAGGGTCTGAGAAGGGAGCGGGGCAGGAGGAGGAGCTGGACAGGAACCCCAGCCAGTGAGAACACGAGGGGGCGGTACCTTGGGAAGGGGCGGGCCTGCTGCGCTGGTGGGCAGGACCTCTGGGAAGGGGCAGGGCGTATGGCCGAAAAGGGGGCGGGGCCTGGAGAGAAGGATGGGACAAAAGAGGTGAGGGGCGGGGCCTGAGTGAAGCTCAGGGACAGGGTGAGGTTCCGGGAGGTGAGGCCAGGGGTGGAACCAGAGGTCAGAGGTAGGGGTGCCGACTCAGCGGGCGGGGTCTGCGGGGTCTGCGGGGTGGGCGGACAGAACCAGGGTGGGGTATGGGAGGTGAGGGGCCAGAAATAGATCTTTGGGCATTAGGGAGAGGAGGCCAGCTGTGAACAAAACAGAAAAAAATCTCTGTCCTTATGGAGTTGACACAGCAGGGAGAGACAGGAGATCAATAAAATAAGTAAGTAAATTGTATGGCATATTAGATGGTAATAACTGCTAAAGAGAAAAATTCAGCAGGTAAGGGGTAGGGAGTGTTGGGGTTTTGCAGTTTAAGACAGAGCCGTCAGGCAGGGTGACCTGGAGAAAGAGAGGAAGCCATGTGCAAAGGCCACAAGGTGGAAGCGTGTTTGGCATGTTCCACAAACAGTCAGGTGGTGATTGGAGCAGGGAGGCTTGGGTGGGGGAGTGGGAGGAGATGAGGGCAGAGAGGTGACGAGGGCCAGGCCTTGGTGAGGACTTTGGCCTTGGGAGCTACAGCAGGTTTTGGTCCTCTACAGTCACAGCTAGTTAGTGGCAGAGCCGGTCAGTGTGATGCCACTTTGGTTGTGCTCTCTGCTTTGAGGCACTGCTCCTCTCACTAGCGATCTGGGCCCCAGGATGCAGACACAACAATTGTTTTGTTTTGTTTTGTTTTGTTTTGTTTTGTTTTGTTTTTTGAGACAGAGTCTCTGTCTGTCGCCCAGGCTGGAGTGCGGTGGTGTGATCTTGGCTCACTGCAACCTCCACCTTCCGGGTTCAAATGATTCTCCTGCCTCAGCCTCCCGAGTAGCTGAAACTACAGGTGTGAGCCACCACACCCGGCTAATTTTTGTATTTTTAGAAGAGGTGGGGTTTCACCATGTTGGCCAGGCTCGTCTCAAACTCCTGACCTCAGGTGATGCACCCACCTCAGCCTCCCAAAGAGCTGGGATTACAGGCGTGAGCCACTGCACCCAGACAGTTTTGTCCTTTTTGTTGATTTCACTGTTTATAATGTCTCCCAAGTGTAGTGCTGAAGTGCTGTCTAGCTTTCCTAAGTGCAAGAAAGCTATGATGTGCCTTACTGAGAAAATATATGTTAGATAAGCTTAATTAAGGCATGAATGATAGTACTATTGGCTGTGAATTTAATGTTAATGACTCAACAATGTATATTAAATAACTGTCTTTAAACAGAAACATTCAAAACAAGGTTACGTAATAAGTGGTTGATGAAAATGCTGTCACAGACTCACAGGGACTCCCTGTATTTCCCCTAGAAGCAGTGATTCAGTATTTGATAATTCAGTGTTCATAATGACTTTATAGAACATAACTACGAATAATGAGAATTGATTGTATATGTTTTAAGTACTTTTCTGTATGTATATTATGATTCACAATAAAATAAGAAAAAAGATTAAAATATAAAAAAAGAAAGAAAGAAAAGATAAAGTGAGAAAAATCTTTCTGATGGTTGGTATGGGGAGTGAACTGGGTCAATTAGGACCAGGAGTGGGGTTCCTGGAAGTGAGTAGGATGGAAAGAAAAGTGCAGGAAGGGGAAGCGTAAACTCAGTCCTGGTGTTAATAAGGACTGAATTATCATGGACTGAATCTCATATTGGGGATAGAGTCAGAGAGGACAAGAACAGATATGAGGAGCCAAGGAGGAGAGGAGAGCAATGGGACTGATTGGGAATATGAAACCAAAGGGGCTGGTTTAGATCTGGGAACACACCGTCACTAGTTGTTGAAGGAATATGAATTAGTGAATCCAAGACAGACAAAGAAGGGAGGGCCTGGGTCTCCTATTGTGACCCCTCTTATTTTCCTCATCCTAGGGGATGCTCTCCCTGGTCCTGAATTGCATTGACCGCCTAAATGTCTACACCACTGCTGCCCACTTTGCCGAGTTTGCAGGGGAGGAGGCAGCTGAGTCCTGGAAAGAGATTGTGAATCTTCTCTATGAACTCCTGGGTAGGGGGTCCCAGTCCTGACTCCCCCGAGAACACCCCAGATCCCCAGTCCTATTGGATCTGACACCTCTTCCCCCCTCAGCTTCTCTGATCCGTGGTAATCGTAGCAACTGTGCCCTCTTCTCCACAAACTTGGACTGGCTGGTCAGCAAGCTGGATCGGCTGGAGGCCTCATCTGGTAGGAGAACCCCGGGGAGTGGGACAGAGGCTTGTGGGAGAGGATGGCTATGGCCGCTTCACCTCTCATTCTGGGCACCCTGGCAGGCATCCTGGAGGTCCTGTACTGTGTCCTCATTGAGAGTCCAGAGGTTCTGAACATCATCCAGGAGAATCACATCAAGTCCATCATCTCCCTCCTGGACAAGCATGGGAGGAACCACAAGGTTGGCCCCTCACCCTTGACCTCTCATTCTCTGAACTCTGAACGCTGACCTCTCCCCAGGGCCCCAGAACTCCACTCACTCCCTCACTTCCCTCCTCCATCTCATCTCTCACCTGTACGTCACTTCCACTGGCTTTCATCTCAAGACGGGGGTCTCAAACAATGGCTCTTAAGTTGATTCTGGGCCACAGATGTGCCTGGTTAGATCTCTGAAATGTTTTTTGTTTTTGTTTTTGTTTTTTTTTTGAGACAGAGTCTCGCACTGTCTCCCAGGCTGGAGTGCAGTGGCGCGATCTTGGCTCACTGCAAACTCCGCCTCCTGGGTTCAAACAATTCTCCTGCCTCAGCCTCCCGAGTAGCTGGGACTACAGGCACATGCCACCACGCCCAGCTAATTTATGTATTTTTTTTTAGTAGAGATGGGGTTTCACAACGTTGGCCAGGATGGTCTCGATCTCTTGGATTCGTGATCCACCCACCTCAGCCTCCCAAAGTGCTGGGATTACAGGCATGAGCCACGGGCGCCTGGCTGTTTTTTTGTTTTTGTTTTTGTTTTTGTTTTTGTTTTTGAGATGGAGTCTCACTCTGTCGCCCAGGCTAGAGTGGGAGTGCAGTGGCGTGATCTCAGCTCACTGCAAATTCCGCCTCCCAGGTTCAAGCAATTCTCCTGCCTCAGCCTCCCGAGTAGCTGGGATTATAGGTGCCCAACACCATGTGCAACTAATTTTTGTAATTTTAGTAGAGGCAGGGTTTCGCCATTTTGGCCAGGCTGGTCTCGAACTCCTGACCTCAGGTGATTCACCCGCCTTGGCCTCCCAAAGTGCTGGGATTATAGGTGTGAGCCACCATGCCCTGCCGGTGGTGCTGAAATGTTTTAAACATTTTCAAATATTATAGCCTTTAGGTGGGCTGTGTGTGTGTGTATATATATGTATACATACATACATATATACATATACATATATACACACACACACACACACTCTGTAGTTTGCCACAGCCCTACAAGTTCCTATTGCATGATTTCTAACCACTTCACACATTTATTCAGTCTGTGCAAAAGTAATTGCAATTTTGCTATTAAAAGGAATGACAAAAACCAGAATTACTTTTGCACCAACCTAATACATTTTCCACGTGGCCCCTAAAGACACAAGTTTGCAACCCCTACTGATTTAAAATTTCATCTTGATTCCTGTGTCTCTCACTGGTCCTTTCACTCTGCCCTCTGACCTCTTACCTCACTACTCCAGTATCGCTTTCCTTACATTGCTGATACTTTATCCCAACCCATGTGACCCTCCCTCAGCCTCTTGCCAGATCTTCCTTTTTGACCCCTGATCTTTCTCTGATCCCTGACCTTCCACTTTCACCACCTCCTTTCAGTCAAAATTGCCACATCTTATCCCGATGTGCTGTCCTTTCCTCCTGGCTTCCCTCCCTCCCACGGTTCTTCCATAGACCCTGCCCTGGTGCCTGCACACCCTTTGACTTCTGACCTTGACCTCCAGGTCCTGGATGTGCTATGCTCCCTGTGTGTGTGTAATGGTGTGGCTGTACGCTCCAACCAAGATCTTATTACTGAGAACTTGCTGCCTGGCCGGGAGCTTCTGCTGCAGACAAACCTCATCAACTATGTCACCAGGTCTGGCTCTTAACATCTGACCCCAGAACTCAGAACCTCTCAACCCTCTCCCTGACTTAGAGACTCCACACCCAGGTGGATGTCCCTTCGTTAATCTCCCACCCTAGGATTGACACCCAGTCCTCACAAATGTCCACTGCGGCCGCATTCACCTTGGCATCCACTCCTCTTGTTCTGTCTTCCTGGCTCCATTT
This sequence comes from Rhinopithecus roxellana, assembly GCF_007565055.1. Lineage (NCBI taxonomy): Eukaryota > Metazoa > Chordata > Mammalia > Primates > Cercopithecidae > Rhinopithecus > Rhinopithecus roxellana. The sequence continues at coordinate 133,876,254 of NC_044560.1, read as the reverse complement.
CTGCCTGTTTCTCTCTCTCTCTCTCTCTCTCTCTCTCTCTCTCTCTCTGTTTTCTCTTTTTGTCTGCCTGTTTCTGTCTCGATTCTTCCTGCATCTCTTTCTCCCTGTCTCTCTCCCATCTCTCTGTCTCTGTCTTTGGATGTCTGTCTCTCGCCCGCTTCCCACCACTTGGCTCTCCTCTCTGCCTCTCCCTCATCCCCCTCTCCTGTCCCATCTCTCCTGCAGCATCCGGCCCAACATCTTCGTGGGCCGAGCAGAGGGCACCACGCAGTACAGCAAATGGTACTTTGAGGTGATGGTGGACGAGGTGACTCCATTTCTGACAGCTCAGGCCACCCACTTGCGGGTGGGCTGGGCCCTCACTGAGGGCTACAGCCCCTACCCTGGGGGCGGCGAGGGCTGGGGCGGCAACGGGGTCGGCGATGACCTCTATTCCTACGGCTTTGATGGACTGCATCTCTGGACAGGTACCTGAACCCTGCCAGGGGACCCTCACCCCTGGCCATTGACCCCAGTGTTTCTAAGACTCTGACCGTACACCTTGGGGTTCTCAGGATCCTGACTCCCAGAAAAGATCAACTTTTGACCTTTTATTCCTCATTTCCCAAGACCCTAACCCCAGAGTTTCCAGATTCCTAGCTCTGACTTATATCCTCATTACCTACAGAACTCTGATCCCTGAGTAGATGTGACCTCTGACCCTAGATATCCCAGAAGACCACTCAGATTACTATGATCTCTGATCTTTGACTTTTGACCCCAGGATTATTTATTTATTTATTTATTTATTTATTTTATTTATTTTGAAACGGAGTCTCACTCTGTCACCCAGGCAGGAGTGCAGTAGCGTGATCTCGGCTCATTGCAACCTCTGCCTCCCGGGTTCAAGCGATTCTCCTGCCTCAGCCTCCCAAGTCACTGGGATTACAGGCGCCCACCACCAACCCTGGCTATTTGTTGTATTTTTAGTAGAGACAGCGTTTCACCATATTGGCCAGGCCAGTCTTAAACTCCTGACCTCAAGTGATCCACTCACCTTGGACTCCCAAAGTGCTGGGATTACAGGTGTGAGTCATTGCATCCGGTCCCCAGGAGGATTTAATCTCTGGCCCAACAGCTCAGAATCCTAACTTCAGGAAAATCCTGACCTCTGCCCTTCATTTCAGAGCTATAGGAGCATCCAAGGGAACACTTTCAATTAGGGTTTCCAAGTCCCCACAGGAACCTCCAATATCTGTCTCTTTTGGTATCATTGGTTCCGTGGGACCTGTGACCTCTGACCCCTCTCTGGTGACTTCGACGCAGGACACGTGGCACGCCCAGTGACTTCCCCAGGGCAGCACCTCCTGGCCCCTGAAGACGTAGTCAGCTGCTGTCTGGACCTCAGTGTGCCGTCCATCTCCTTCCGCATCAATGGCTGCCCTGTGCAGGGCGTCTTTGAGTCCTTCAACCTGGACGGGCTTTTCTTCCCTGTTGTCAGCTTCTCGGCTGGTGTCAAGTGAGAACTCGCCCCCGCCCCTTGGCCAGTCCTCAGTCCTAGGACTGACCCGAGACAGCTTCCCCAGTCATTCCATGGCCTCCCAGCAGGAGGCCGGGACACTGCAGCCTACCATCAAGACTGACCGGTGGCCACAACCCTTACTTGAAGGTCCCAGGGACCTCCACCTGACCCCAGACTCTTTCCAATGGCCTCAGATTCTCCCTAACCCCATGTCCTTCTAGTAACCTCTGAGATAGTGATCTCAGACTCTCCTAGTGGTCTCTCGACAACCCAATTTTCTTCCAGTGACCTGCCAATGACCTCAGACTTTCCCAATAACTCCAGAATCTGATGATGACCTCATGACTCCAGACCCTCCTTGACTCCCCAATGGCCTCAGACTCTCCCAATGACTCCAGAATCTGATAATGATCTAATGACTCCAGACCCTCCTTAACCCCCTAATGACCTCAGACTCTTCCAGTGACACCAGGCTCTCTCAATAATCTCTTAACAATGCCAGCATCTCACAATGACCTTTCAATAGACCCAGACTTGCCCAGTGACCCTGCTCCCAAATAACCCCAGTTATTCCAAAGTTGCCTCAATGAGCCAGTCCTTTCCCAATCACCCCAAGCTCTCTGAATGTCCATTCAGTGGTGTTTACGTTTATCTCATAATTATAACAGATGCTCAGTGACTTCTCAATGACCTTCTTCTTGATGTCCCCAAACCTTCCAATGTCCCCGAATGCTCTGTTGACCTGGGGTCTCCTCTGAAGGACTGTTCCATGACCTTGCAATCATCTGAACTCTTCTGGATTAACCGCAGACCCTCCCACTCTGAACTCCCTGGCTCTTAATTCCCTTATGACATTCCTTTGACTCTAGACTTTCTTTTATGACTTCTAAATGATCTCTAGGAGACTATGACTGCCCGGTGACCTCGGGTCTCCCCAGAACTTTCCACTGATCCCAGGACTGCTTCCATGTCCCCCACTGACCACAGAGTGTCCCCTCTGTGATACCTCCCCTCAATGATCCACATTGTCCTTCCCCAGGGTGCGGTTCCTCCTTGGTGGCCGCCATGGTGAATTCAAGTTCCTGCCCCCACCTGGCTATGCCCCATGCCATGAGGCTGTGCTCCCTCGAGAGCGACTCCATCTTGAACCCATCAAGGAGTATCGACGGGAGGGGCCCCGGGGGCCTCACCTGGTGGGCCCCAGTCGCTGCCTCTCACACACCGACTTTGTGCCCTGCCCTGTGGACACCGTTCAGGTACTGCCTGCCCTGCAAATGTTTTCTGGTGAGGCAGGGTCTCTTAGGAGTCAGAGAGAGGGCTGGGTGCCATCGTTCACGCCTGTAATCCCAGCACTTTGGATGGCCAGGCACGGTGGCTCATGCCTGTAATCCCAGCACTTTGGGAGGCTGAGGCAGGCGGATCACCTGAGGTCAGGAGTTCAAGACCAGCCTGGCCAACATGGTGAAACCCACTCTCTACTAAAAATACAAAAAGTTAGCTGGGCATGGTGGTGGGTGCCTGTAATCGCAGCTACTCGGGAGGCTGAGGCAGGAGAGTCACTTGAACCTGAGAGGTGGAGGTTGCAGTGAGCCATGATCATGCCACTGCACTCCAGCCTGGGCAACAAGAGTGAAACTCCATCTCAAAACAAAACAAAACAAAAAACAAAAATTAACATGGTGGCAGGTGCCTATAATCCCAGCTACTCTGGAGGCTGAGGCAGGGGAATTGCTTGAACCTGGGAGGCAGAGGTTACAATGAGCCAAGATCACAACACTACACTCCAGCCTGAGAAACAGAATGAGACTCCATCTCAAAACAAACAAACAAAAACAACCAACATTTTGGGAAGCCAAAATGGGGGCCTCGCACTCGCCCAAAATTTCGAGACTAGTCTGGGTAACATAGCGAGACTCCATCTTTACAGAAAAAAAAAGTTTTAATATTTAAAAATTTAAACAATTTTTTAATATTTAAAAATTTAAACAATTTTTAAAAAGGAGTGAGAGTGGTGGAGAGCTGCCCTAGAAGCTGGGAATGTTGTTGTTTAATAGATGGAGAAACCGAGCACAGAGAGGCAAAGGATTCTGTCAGGGCAGAATCACAGTCTCAGGGAGTCCTCACCATTGCCCCTCAAAGAAAAGGTGGCTCACACCTGTGATCTCAGAACTTTGAGAGGCTGAGGCAGAAGAATCGCTTGAGTCCAGGAGTTTGAGACCAGCCTAGGCAACATAGTGAGACCCCGTCTCTACTAAAAATTAAAAGTTAGCTTAGGTGATGATCCACGACTATAGTCCCAGCTACTTGGGAGGCTGAGATGGGAGGGTCTCTTGAGCCCAGGGATTCGAGGCTGCAGTGAGGCAGTGAGCTATGACTGTACCACTGCACTCCAGCCTGGGTAACAGAGCAAAACCCTGAAAAAAAAAAGGAAGGAAGGAAGAGAGAGAGAGAGAGAGAGAGAGAGAAAGAAAAGAAAAAGAAAGAAAGAGAACCAAAGAGAGAGAGAGAGAGAGAGAGAGAAAGAAAGAAAGAAAGAAAGAAAGAAAGAAAGAAAGAAAGAAAGAAAGAAAAGAAAGAAAAGAAAAGAAAAGAAAAGAAAAGAAAGAAAGAAAAAGGCTGGGTGTGTTGACTAACGCCTGTAATCCCAGCATTTTGGGAGGCTGAGGTGGGCAGATCACCTAAAGTCAGGAGTTCAAGACCAGCCTGGCCAACATGGTGAAACCCCATCTGTACTGAAAATACAAAAATGAGCCAGGCGTGGTGGCATGCACCTGTAATCTCAGCTACTCAGGAGGCTGAGGCAGGAGAATCACTTGAACCCGGGAGGTGGAGGTTGCAGTGAGCCGAGATCGCAACTCTGCACTCCAGCCTGGGCGACAGAGCAAGACTCTGCTCAAAATAAGAAAGAAAGAAAGGACTGTTATTGCCCCCAAGTTACAGTTGAGGAAAGCAAAGCCCAGAAACGCTAAGTAATCTATGCAATTCACACAGCAGATCTGAACCCAGGTGGTCTGATTCTGAAGCCTGTGGTCCTATCCACTACGATTTTTTGGGCATATCTTCTATCCCAGGTCCCTCATGGCCCACTTTCCCTCCAAGCATGTCCCTACATGCCTCACTGCAGCCTCGAATCCCCGGGCTCAAGAGACCCTCCCATCTCAGCCTCCCAAGTAGCTGGGACTACAGTCGTGGATCATCACCTCAGCTAACTTTTAATTTTTAGTAGAGACGGGGTCTCACTATGTTGCCTAGGCTGGTCTCAAACTCCTGGACTCAAGCGATCCTCCTGCCTCAGCCTCTCAAAGTTCTGAGATCACAGGTGTGAGCCACCTTTTCTTTGAGGGGCAGTGGTGAGGACTCCCTGAGACTGCGATTCTGCCTTGACAGAATCCTTTGCCTCTCTGTGCTCGGTTTCTCCATCTGTTAAATAACGAGGTTCCCAGCTTCTAGGGCAGCTCTCCACCACTCTCACTCCTTTTAAAAAATTGTTTAAATTTTTAAATATTAAAAAATTGTTTAAATTTTTAAATATTAAAAAATTGTTTAGATTTGTATTTTTAGAAGAGAAGGGATTTCACCATGTTGCCCAGACTGGTCTTGAACTCCTGACCTCAGGCAATCTGCCGCCACCTTAGCCTCTCAAAGTGCTGGGATTACAGACGTGAGCCACCACGGCTGGCCCCGGATAATTCCTTAATTCTGAGGATGCTAATCCCTCACCCATCTGAGTGTCAACTCTGGAATCAAGCCGAGGGATGGGGAGCAGGGCTGCGGGACAGCGGGAAAGGGGGTGCTGGACGAGCCTTCCAGGGCTCACAGGTGTCCTTGGGAAGAGGGGTCATGATGGAGGAGGGTAGAGGGACCTTGGGGATCTCAAGAACGTCCCTGTGTCCTTAGATCGTCCTACCACCCCATCTGGAGCGCATTCGGGAGAAGCTGGCGGAGAACATCCACGAGCTCTGGGCACTGACCCGCATTGAGCAAGGCTGGACCTACGGCCCGGTGAGGGGCTGCCCGCAGCCTGCGGGAGGCCGGCTATACTTGTGGTGCCAGGAGGGAGAACGGCTCACCGGCGGGGAGGAGGGAAGGACCACAGGGCACCAGGGGGTCCTTGGACTGAGGGTGGCACAACTAGGGTTGGAGGTCAGGGGTCACGGTCTGGGCATGCGGAGAGTGGGGAGGAAAGGGGAGGCTGAGGAGTTGACCCCGCGTTTTCTTCAGGTTCGGGATGACAACAAGAGGCTGCACCCATGTCTTGTGGACTTCCATAGCCTTCCAGAGCCCGAGAGGAACTACAACCTGCAGATGTCAGGGGAGACGCTCAAGTGAGGGCCCAGAGGAGCGGGGGGCTGGGGCCGGCCGCTGGTGCAGTGAGAGAGGGAGGCATGGAGAGCCGGGGCAGGAGGTAGAGACTGAGAGAGAGAAGGATGGAGGGGACAGGGATTGTGAGACAGAAACAAACGGGGAGTGGCCGGGCACGGTAGCTCACACCTGTAATCCTAGCACTTTGGGAGGCCGAGGTGGGTGAATCACTTGAGGTCAGGAGTTTGAGACCAGTCTGGCCAACATGGTGAAACCGCATCTCTACTAAAAATACAAATATTAGCCGGGCGTGGTGGTGCACACCTGTAATCCCAGCTACTCGGGAGGCTGAGGCAGGAGAATCGCTTGAACCCAGGAGGCAGAGATTGCAGTGAGCTGAGACCACGCTACTGCACTCTAGCCTGGGCGACAGAGAGATTCAGTTTCAAAAAAAAAAAAAAAAAAAAAAGATGCAAACGGAGAGCAAGAAAGAGACAGAGGCAGAAGGAGAGAGAAAGAAAAGGCAGGGATGGAAAGAGAGAGGGATGCAGAAAGAAACATGAGAAAGCAGCAGACAGGAAAAGACAGACATGGTCAGTTATACAGACAAAGATGCAGGGAAAGACAGAAGTCACGAAGCCTGAGGCCAGGATCAAGAGAGACAGGGCCAGAGCATCCCAGACACTGAAGCAGCAGAGGTAGAGGGAGCTGGAGACCCTGAGACCTTGGGAGGAGATGGGAGCAGAGAGCTCTGAGGGGTGTGACCTGTTGCCCCGGCTTCCCCACCCCCAGGACTCTGCTGGCTCTGGGCTGCCACGTGGGTATGGCGGACGAGAAGGCAGAGGACAACCTGAAGAAGACAAAACTCCCCAAGACGTGAGTGTGGGCGGCCAGGTCCTGTCTGGGGATGGACTGGGGGCTGGGGATGCCGTACTAAGGGCTAGGGAGGTTGAGGGATCTTGTGGGGAAGTTGAGGTTAGAGAGAAAGGAGCCTTGGGTTAGGGCAAAGGTCACAGGGTCAGGTCTCTGTGGTCAGAGGTAAATGTCCAGGATTGAGGAGTTAGGAACTCCAGAGAGAGACAGAGGGTGTGAATCCAGGATCCAGTGTCAGGATCCGCCCAGAGTCAGGGAAAATGAGAGCAGAGGTCACATGTCCACGTAAGGGGTAAGGGGCCAATGGTAAGAGGTGAGAATCCGGAAGTTGTTGGAGTTGTATAAGTAAGGGATCCTGAAATTATAGGTGAGCAGTTACAGGTCTTGAGTTCAGAGGTCAAGGACTCCAAACCCAGGAGTTTGGGGGCGATGAGGCCTGGGATCAGAGTAAGAAAATTCAAAGTGGGCTGGATGAGGTGGCTCACACCTGTAATCCCAACACTTTCGGAGGTTGAGGCAAGAAGATCACTTGAGCCCAGTTCAAGACCAGCCTGGGCAACCTGGCAAGACCCCTCTGCAAAAAATTTAAAAATTAGCAGGGCTTGGTGGTGGGACATGCCTGTAGTTCCAGCAGCTTGGGAGCTTGAGCTGGGAGAATTGCTTGAGCCCAGGAGTTTGAGGCTGCAGTGAGCCATGATTGCACCACTACACTCCAGCCTGGGTGACAGCACGAGACAAGAACCTCAAAAAACAAAAATAGCTGGGCACAGTCGCTCATGCCTGTAATGTCAGCCCTTTGGGAGCCTGAGGTGGGCAGATCACCTGAGGTCGGGAGTTCGAGACCAGCCTGACCAACATGGTGAAACCCACTCTTTACGAAAAATACAAAATTAGCTAGGCATGGTGGCACATGCCTGTAATCCCTGCTACTCAGGAGGCTGAGGCAGGAGAATCGCTTGAACCCAGGAGGTGGAGGTTGCAGTGAGCCAAGATCATGCCGTTGCACTCCAGCTTGGGCAACAAGAGTGAAACTCCGTCTCAAAAAAAAAAAAAAAAAAAAAGGAAAAACCTCAAAGTTAGTGCTGAGAGGTCCGAGAGAGTTCCAGGGTTAGAGAGAGGGGTCCCAAAGTCAAGACAAAGGGGACCAGAGGTTGTTGATGTCAAAGCCCTTGCTAGGGTCCCATGATCCTAGGGTCAGAAGCCAGGAATCTCAAAGTTTATTCTAAAATTTCATAGAACTGCAACATTAGATCAAAGGTCAGAAATGCCGAAGCTGAGACAAGGGTCAGCAGTCAGGGATCCCATATAGTGCAAAGCCCAGAAGTGGAGGTGAGGACCTTGTCCCACCGAGTCCCTGCCATGCCTGCAGGTATATGATGAGCAATGGGTACAAGCCGGCTCCGCTGGACCTGAGCCACGTGCGGCTGACGCCGGCGCAGACAACACTGGTGGACCGTCTGGCAGAAAATGGGCACAACGTGTGGGCCCGAGACCGTGTGGGCCAGGGCTGGAGCTACAGTGCGGTGCAGGACATCCCTGCGCGCCGAAACCCACGGCTTGTGCCCTACCGCCTGCTGGACGAGGCCACCAAGCGCAGCAACCGGGACAGCCTCTGCCAGGCCGTGCGCACCCTCATAGGTTACGGCTACAACATCGAGCCTCCTGACCAGGAGCCCAGTGAGTGCTCACCCCCGGCCCTGACCGCGACTCCTACCCCAACTCTGACCCCAGCCCCGACCCCGATCTCTGACCTCACTCAACCCCCAAACGAGCTATATCTTTTATTTATTTATTTATTTATTTATTTATTTATTTATTTATTTTGAGACAGAGTCTCACTCTGTCGCCTAGGCTGGAGTGCAGTGGCGTGATCTCTGATCATTGCAAGCTCCACCTCCTGGGTTCAGGCCATTCTCCTGCCTCAGCCCCCCGAGTAGCTGGGACAACAAGCGCTCGCCACCATGCCCAGCTAATTATTTGTGTTTTTAGTAGAGATGGGGTTTCACCGTGTTAGCCAGGATGACCTCGATCTCCTGACCTCGTGATCCACCTGCCTCGGCCTCCCAAAGTGCTGGGACTACAGGCATGAGCCACCTCGCCCGGCCCAAATGGGCTATGTCTATCACATCGAGCAGACTGACCAGGAGGTCAGAAAGGACTGACCTCTACCTGAAACTCTTACCCTTACCCCAGTTCCAACTTGGAACCTGGTGGAACCACTTCCCTTGACCTGACTCCAGCCCTGCCTGGGCTGACTGCAACCCAGAGCTGTCAGGCTAGGAACCCAATGAGTGCCAACCCCACCCTTGACTCTGACTCCTGACCTCTAGCTTTGACCCCTAATCACTAATCTCTGAACTGTAGCTACCACATGGAGGCACCCAACCAAGGGCTTAGAGAGCCTGTCATCCCTACCCCTAACGTGACTCCTGACCTATCACTGGCTTCCAATCCCAGCCTTGACCCCAAACCCTGGCCATGGTCCCCAGCCTTCAGTTTCTCAACGCTTGGCCCCAACCTGAGTTTCCATCTCTTCCATAACCCTAGCCCTGACTCTCCAATCCCAGTCTCAACCCTTGATTCTAATAAACCCTAATCTTGACCTTTAACCCCAGACCATAACTCTGACCAGTTCACTGACCTGACTTTTTCCTTCTATGTCTCTGCCAGTATCCCTGTTCTCTGAGAACTCTGACTGCTACAGAGATGAGGGTCTCTCTCAACAGGTCCCTACCTCTCTCTGACTATTCTGAGGTTCCCCAATTCTCCTCTAACTCCAAGAAATTGACCCTCTTCCAAAAGTTCCCCAAAGCCCTTACTATCCCTGGTCTCTTCTACCAACTTCTCAATGTCTTGGGATCCACTTTCTCCCCAGCCCCTCTGACTCTGCCTGGCCTCATTTATAGGTCAGGTGGAGAATCAGTCTCGTTGGGACCGGGTGCGCATCTTCCGGGCAGAGAAATCCTATGCAGTGCAGAGCGGCCGCTGGTACTTCGAGTTTGAAGCAGTCACCACAGGCGAGATGCGAGTGGGCTGGGCGAGGCCCGAGCTGAGGCCTGATGTAGAGCTGGGAGCTGATGAGCTGGCCTATGTCTTCAATGGGCACCGCGTGGGTACCTCCCTGGGCACCATTCTGCCAGGTCCTGTGGTCTTTCCCACAGCTTGTCTACTCTGGCCCTGCCTCTGTCTGTGCCTCACTCTGTCCTCACTTCCTGCATCTACTGTACCATTCATCCACCCATCCATTCATCCATTCAACCATGATTCATCCATCCATCGATCTGTCAGACATCCATCTATCCAACCAACAATTCATCCATGTATCCATCCATCCATCATCCATCCATCCATCCATCATCCATCCATCATCCATCCATCCATCCATCCATCCATCATCCATCCATCCATCCAGATAACCAACCATCCATTCATCCAGCCAACATAGGGAGACCCCATCTCTACAAAAAATAAAAAAAATTAGCCAGGCAAGGTAGCATGCACATATAGTCCCATCATCCAACCATCCATCCATTCATCCATCCATCCCTTCATCTGTTGTCTATCCAACTGACCAGCCAACCATGCATCCATCCATCCATTCAACCATCCATCCATCATCCATTCATCCCTCATCCGTCCAACCAACCATCCATCCGTTCTTCCAGCCAACTGTCCATCCATTCATCCAACAACCGTCTGTCCATCCAACAACCATTTATGCAACCATCCTTCCCTTCCTCCGTCTATCCATCATCCATTTATCTATCCTTGCACCTATTTAGACTTTCTTCTTTCTCTGCATCAACCCAGGTAGATTCTCAACTTTCCAGGCATTCTTCTGTCCAGTCATATACTCAACTTCTCATCCATCCATCTGCCTCCTTAGCCATTCATCTATTTTGTGCACAGATATAAGCATATATGGATCTGTATGGGGGACACTGATAGGTTCATTTTTCCTTTCCATCCCTCTGCTTACTGCTGCTTCCAGCCCCCCACTACCACTATGGTGGTCTGCATAATGCCAGCCATGGCAACAGCAGATAACCCAGGCAGAAGGGATGAGATAGAGATTAGAGGGGAGAAAAATTCCTGTGATCATGGTTGCAAATGTGAGGAAAGATGGAGACACTGTGGGGTGACCCTCTTCCATACCACATGCCCTGAACCTGACACTTTGAATGTCTGTCTTCATATATCTCTCCCTCCCTGCTTCCTTATCTCTCTATTTCTCTGTGTGTCTCCCCACACCATGTCTTCTCTGGCCCTCCTCACAGGGCCAGCGCTGGCACTTGGGTAGTGAACCATTTGGGCGCCCCTGGCAGCCGGGCGATGTAGTTGGCTGTATGATCGACCTCACAGAGAACACCATTATCTTCACCCTCAATGGCGAGGTCCTCATGTCTGACTCGGGCTCAGAAACAGCCTTCCGGGAGATTGAGATTGGGGACGGTGAGCGCTGAGACCCCTTCACGTGCCCTTTCTTGTTTTCCTCTGTCTCTCCCGACCCTGCACCGCCCTTCTGCCTCCAGCTCTCCCAGCCCTACCTCCTCCCCTCGGCTCCCCCTGCCCTGCCCACCTGCCCTCACCCCTGCCCATCCATCCCCTCCCACCAGGCTTCCTGCCCGTCTGCAGCTTGGGACCTGGCCAGGTGGGTCACCTGAACCTGGGCCAGGACGTGAGCTCCCTGCGATTCTTTGCCATCTGCGGCCTCCAGGAAGGCTTCGAGCCATTTGCCATCAACATGCAGCGCCCAGTCACCACCTGGTTCAGCAAAAGCCTGCCCCAGTTTGAGCCAGTGCCCCTTGAACACCCTCACTACGAGGTAAGGACTGAGGCCCCTCAATGCCTCCTCGTCTGCCTCCAAAGCTCCTTCTTTCCACAGTGCTCTTCCTCGAGTTTCTCTCTTTCCTCCATGTTAGCACACAAACCACGTGGAAGCAAGTGTCAGGGTAATGGGCTCGCGGGCTATATGACTCGGGGTACAACTTTGGCAAACCACAGCTTCCTGAGGTCCAGGTGCCTCACCTATAAAACAAGGGAAACCCTGCCTGGGCAACAAGCAAAACTCCATCTCTAAAAATAAAAAAAAAAAAAATTAAGTCTAGGCATGGTAGCTCATGCCTGTAATCCCAGCACTTAAGGGGGCTGAGGCGGGAGGATCCCTTGAGCCCAGGAGTTCAAGACCAGCCTTGGCAACATAGGGACGATTTTGGAGGTGGAGACCAGCCTAGGCAACATGGTGAAACCCTGTCTCTACCAAAAATACAAAAATTAGCCAGGCATGCTGGCTTGTGCTTGAACCCAGGAGGCAGAAGTTGCAGTGAGCCAAGATCGCACGATTGCACTCCAGCCTAGGTGACAGAGCGAGACTGTCTCAAGAAAAAAAAAGAGAAGAAGTCTGAGAACAAAGCAATACCCCGTCTCTACAAAAAATAAAAAAATTAGCCAGGTGTATAGTATGCACACATAGCCCCGGCTACTCAGGAGGCTGAGACTAGAGAATTGCTTGATTCCAAGAGGTCAAGGCTGCAGTGAATTAGCCAGATGTGGTGGCACATGCCTGTAATTCCAGCTACTTAGGGAGCCGAGGCAGGAGACTCGCTTGAACGCGGGAGACGGAGGTTGCAGTGAGCCAAGATCATGCCATTGCACTCCAGCCTGGGCAAGGAGAGCCAAACTCCATCTCAAAAAAAAAAAAAAGTTAAAGGCTGCAGTGAGCTGTGTTCACACCACTGCACTCCAGCCTAAGAGACAGAGCAAGACTCTATCTCAAAAACAATTTTTTTTTAATAAATAATTTTTTTTTTTTTTTTTTTTTTTTTTTTTTTGAGACGGAGTCTCGCTGTGTCGCCCAGGCTGGAGTGCAGTGGCGCGATCTCGGCTCACTGCAAGCTCCGCCTCCCGGGTTCACGCCATTCTCCTGCCTCAGCCTCCCGAGTAGCTAGGACTACAGGCGCCCGCCACCGTGCCCAGCTAGGTTTTTTTTTTTTTTTGTATTTTTAGTAGAGACGGAGTTTCACCGTGTTAGCCAGGAGGGTCTCGATCTCCTGACCTCGTGATCCACCCACCTCGGCCTCCCAAAGTGCTGGGATTACAGGCTTGAGAGCTACCGCGCCCGGCCTAATAAATAATTTTTAAAACCCAGGAGGTAGAGGTTGTAGTGAGCTGAGACTGTATCACTGCACTCCAGCCTGGGCGACAGAGCAAGAACCTGTCTCAACAAAACAAAACAAAAGGACCCTGCAAAACGAGTTTTAAGTATGGGAACGTCCAGTTGAGGTCTGAGTTTTGGCAAGGTCCCTATTGGCAGTAGATTGTAGGAGGTGAGAGTGCAGTCAGAAGGACCTTAGAGGTGGCTGGGACGGGGCAGTACTGCAGAGTGGATGCAGAGTTCCTGACACCTGCCACTACCAGATGTCCCCAGCCCAAGGCACAGCATGCTACACAGCAGTGAGAATGAATACATGGAAATACACACAGCCATGTGGACGAATCTCAGACATAATGTCTAGTAGAACAAGCCGGAGACAAGACAGCACAGGCTGTGGGATTCCATTCACAGAAAGTTCAAGAACAGGCAGAGCGGATCTGTGGTGTGCTAAGTTGGGAAATTGGTTACTATGAAGGAATAACTCAAAGACATTGTTAGTTACCTTGAATGCAAATCACAGGAGGGACATCAGTCAGTAGACTATCGCTAAAGAGCAAAGGCTGGTTGGATGCGGTGGCTCATGCCTATAATCTCAGCACTTTGGGAGGCCAAGGTGGGAGGATCACTTGAGCCTGGGAATTCAAGACCAGCCTGGGCAACATAGCAAAACCCTGTCTCTACACAGAATAAACAAAATTATCCGGGCATGGTGGTATGTGCCTGTGGTCCCAGCTACCTGGGAGGCTGAAGTGTGAGGATTATTTGAACCCAGGATTTCGAGGCTGCAGTGAACCGTGGTTGCACCACTGCGCTCCAGCCCAGGTGACAGAGCAAGACCTGTCTCTAAGAAAAAAGAGTGAAGGCAGAAACCAGATTTATAAGACAGAGCGGAGAAAGAGGATAGAAAAGAAACTCCTAAAGAGTCTGAGAACAGGCCGGGCTGGGTGGCTCATGCCTGTAATCCCAGCACTTTGGGAGGCCGTCGTGGGTGGATTACCTGAGGTCAGGAATTTGACACCAGCCTGGCCAACATGGTGAAACCCCATCCCTTCTAAAAATACAAAAAATTAACCAGGCATGGTGCTGGGTGCGTATAATCCCAGTTACTCGGGAGGCTGAGGCAGGAGAATCGCTTGAACCCAGGAGGCAGAGGTTGCAGTGAGCCAAGATTGCACCATTGCACTCCAGCCTGGGTGACAGAGCAAAACTCAGTCTCAAGAACAAAAAAAAAAGGTTCTGAGAACAAAGAATCTTGTATGCATAGTTTTGGGGCAAATTCATTGGCTGCCAAGGAGTACCTAGGTTCATCTTGGCAACTGGTCCTTGGAGAGGTTAACCTGAGGAGGGGCATGAAAGAGAACAACTTTGTCTTTTTTTTTTTTTGAGACTAAATCTCGCTCTGTCACCCAGGCTGGAGTGCAGTGGCGCAATCTCGGCTCAATGCAAGCTCCGCCTCCCAGGTTCACGCCATTCTCCTGCCTCAGCCTCCAGAGTAGCTGGGACTACAGGCGCCTGCCACCACGCCCAGCTAATTTTTTGTATTTTTTTAGTACAGACGGGGTTTCACCGTGTTAGCCAGGATGGTCTTGATCTCCTGACCTCGTGATCCACCCGCCTCAGCCTTCCAAAGGGCTGGGATTACAGGCGTGAGCCACGGCGCCTGGCCCTAAAGAGAACAACTTTCATTGTTTACCGAGTCTCTAGAAGACTTTTAAGAGTCCATTGTTTTTGTTTTTTGTTTTTTGAGACAGGGTCTCGCTCTGTCACCCAGGCTGGAGGCCAGTGGCAAGATCTCAGCTCCCCGCAACCTCCACCTCCCTGATTCAAGCGATTCTTTTGCCTCAGCCTCCTTAGTAGCTGGAATTATAGGCGCGCGCCAGCACACCTGGCTAATTTTTTGTATTTTTAGTAGAGATGAGGTTTCACCATGTTGGCCAGGCTGGTCTCAAACTCCTGACGTCAGGTTATCAGCCCGCCTCAGCCTCCCAAAGTGCTGGGATTACAGGCATGAGCCACTGTGCCCGGCTGCTATTCGTGGAATTGTAAACTGAACACAGGTTCAGTTGCTCATCAGTTACAGAGTCTAGTTAACAAGATCAAGGTCTGATAGAAAGAGAATGACTTTGTTCACCAAAACTAGTCATGGAGAAGTGACCGAATTCCCATCCAAAGCAACCACTTCAAATTTGTGGGGGAAAGCAAGGGTTTAAAAAGGGGAAACTTGGCTGGGGGTGGTGGTTCATACCTGTAATCCTAGCACTTTGGGAGACTGAGGCAGGCAGATCACATGAGCTCAGGAGGTTAAGACCAGCCTAGGCAACATGGTGAAACCCTGTCTCTACCAAAAATACAAAAATTAGCCAGGCATGTTGGCTGGTGCTTGAACCCAGGAGGCAGAAGTTGCAGTGAGCCAAGATCGTACGATTGCACTCCAGCCTAGGTGACAGAGCGAGACTCTGTCTCAAGAAAAAAAAAAAAAAAGAAGTCGGAGAACAAAGAATCTTGTACGCACAGTTTTGGGGCAAATTTTCAGGAGGCTGAGACAAGAGAATCATTTGAACCCTGTAGGTGGAGGTTGCAGTGAGCGGAGATCCTGCTACTGCACTCCAGCCTGGGCTACAGAGCAAGATTGTCTCAAAAAAAAAAAACCAACAAAAAACATTACATTGAAGTTGAGTTGCCTGGTTACAGAATGACAGAATGGATAGTTGGATGGATGTAGGTAGGTTTTGGAAGTTACCCCAATTGATTCCAGTGTATGTCCGGGGCTGCCACTGTACAGGATGCCCAAAGAAAGGCTGCAGAGGGCTGCAAGTACCCCAGGGCCCAGCGGTGTACCCAGCCGGGAGCTTCATCCGCCTGCAGGAGGGGGCGCCCTTGACTAATTCCCACGCGGTGCTCTATGGCCTAATGGTGGCTCCGTGGGTGACCAGGTGTGGGACCAACGGCCTGGCCTAGCCCACCTGCCCAGCTCAGTGCTCCATTCCCTGCCACCCCAGGTAGCCCGAGTGGACGGCACTGTGGACACGCCTCCCTGTCTGCGTCTGACCCACCGCACCTGGGGCTCCCAGAACAGCCTGGTGGAGATGCTCTTCCTGCGGCTGAGCCTCCCAGTCCAGTTCCACCAGCACTTCCGCTGCACCGCAGGGGCCACCCCGCTGGCACCCCCCGGCCTGCAGCCCCCCGCCGAGGATGAGGCCCGGGCGGCGGAACCCGACCCTGACTACGAAAACCTGCGCCGCTCAGCTGGGGGCTGGGGCGAGGCCGAGAACGGCAAAGAAGGGACTGCGAAGGAGGGCGCCCCCGGGGGCACCCCGCAGGCGGGGGGAGAGGCGCAGCCCGCCAGGGCTGAGAATGAGAAGGACGCCACCACCGAGAAGAACAAGAAGAGAGGGTGAGTCGAGGGGGCCCAGAGTGGGGATTGGGGGCTGCCTTGGGACCCGGTAAGTAGGCAGCCACAGTAACCTGAGAAACCCCCATTGTACCCGAAAGTAGCCCCATATATGATAAGTGGAGTAAGAATACTCCTTGTATTCTTGATGAATACATGATGAATCCTATCATGTCTCCAATGAACCCCATTTTTTCCCGGGATGCCCTAATGTCCTCAAGGATATATAATTGCATACCCTACTATCTGTATGGAGAACTCTATTATCCTTCAGTACTTGGAGGGCCCCAAAGGGCTTCGCCCAATGGACCTTACCATCCGTGGACACTAAAAGGGACTTCAGTATCTCCGTAGGAGAGTTTACTGCACCCTAAGGTATCCCAGTGAACACTCAGTGGTCTTCTAAATGGGGATCCTTTCTGTGTCACAAATGTACCCCCCAAAAGCTAACTTAAAGGGAGATTCTGAGAAGGTATTAAATCTGCTTTTTCCCTACGATGGCAGTGGTTTTCCTGTTTTGCTTTTTTTTTTTTTTTTTTTTTTTTTTTTTTTTTGAGATGGAGTCTCTCTCTGCTGCCAGACTGGAGTGCAATGGTGCAATCTCAGCTCCCTGCCATCTCTGCCTCGCGGGTTCAAGTGATTCTCCTGCCTCAGCCTCCTGAGTAGCTGGGATTACAGGCACACACTACCGTGCCTGGCTAATTTTTGTATCTTTAGTAGAGAAGGGATTTTGCCATATTGGCCAGGCTGGTCTCAAACTCCTGACCTCAGGTGATCCACCCACCTCAGCCTCCCAAAGTGCTGGGATTACAGGTGTGAGACACCATGCCTGGCTCCTTTTTTTTTTTTTTTTTTTTTTTTTTTTTGAGATGGAGTCTTGCTCTGTTGCCCAGGCTGGAGTGCAATGGCACGATCTCGGCTCTCTGCAATCTCTGCCTCCTGGGTTCAAGCAATTCTCCTGCCCCAGCCTCCTGAGTATCTGGGACTACAGGCAATCACCACCACATCTGCCTAATTTTTGTATTTTTAGTAGAGACGATTTCACCATGTTGGCCAGGCTGGTCTCAAACTCCTGACCTCAGGTGATACGTACGATAGCAGTGGTTTTCAATGGAATTGAAAACCCATTGTGTCTCTTGGTGGATGTTTGGAAATGATGGAGTCTTTGTGGTCATTACATTTTAGGAGGGGCTGCTGCTGCTCAGCGGGGGCCCCGCGGTTCCACCTGCCTTGCAGTGTACCAAACAGTGCCGCACAATGAAGACTTATCCTTTTCCAAGTGCATTTAGCACCCATATGAGAAATGCATGTGGGAAATGCTGACTTAGGGGGACCCCCATATGCCCCAGTGGGGACCTCCATATTCCCAGAAGGCACCTTTAATTTGGGTAACTCAGCTTCCACAAGCACAGAGCACAACACTTCCAGAACGGATTAGGCTGGAGTAGGTGGGAAGCCAGCCTTCTAGAGGCCATACCTGGGGTATTAGCAGCAGGGTGTATCCAAGCCGGATGTGGGGAGCATGAATGTGGGGGGCATGAATGTTGCAGGGTGTATCCAAGCCGGATGTGGAGGGCTGGGCTTGAAAGCTGGTTCTTACGGCGCCTCTCCTCCCACCACCAGCTTCTTATTCAAGGCCAAGAAGGTCGCCATGATGACCCAACCACCGGCCACCCCCACGCTGCCTCGGCTCCCTCACGATGTGGTGCCTGCAGACAACCGCGATGACCCTGAGATCATCCTCAACACCACCACGGTGTGGATCAGGAACCCTCAATTTTGAGGTCCCCCCGCATAGCATAGGCACTCCTGAATTTCCAAGTTTAGTGTGACAGTCCCCCAGTAACTGCCCACCTTACACTGGGGACTCCCCAATATACACTAGAAACTCACAAAATATGGCACACACGGATTTAATCCTTTGAACCCCTAAATCCATATAGCTACTGGCCCACAAATGGCAGGGGGTACAGTAGAGGTGCACAGCACACTGATATAACTCCCGGGGATTCCCAAAGCCAGGGCATAAGCAAATACAGACTAGGGACCCCAACATTTGGGCTCACCCATATAAACACAGTACCTTCAATGTAATACCTACTCTAATATATTACTGGGAACAAAAATTCATAATTGTCTTAATATAGTTTTGGGATTCCCCAAATCCAAAATATTTCATAGACAGACAGCCTAGTGCAGTGCTCCCCAACTATTTTGGCACCAGGGACCAATTCTGTGGAAGACAGTTTTTCCATGGACCGGGGATGTGGGGATGTGCGGAGGGATGGTTTCAGGATGAAATGTTCCATCTCGGATCATCAGGCATAGATTCTGTTGTTTTTTTTTTTTTTCGTTTTTTTTTTTTTTTTTTTTTTGAGATGGAGTCTTGCTCTGTTGCCCAATCTAGAGTGCAGTGGCACGATCTCGGCTCATTGCAATCTCTGCCTCCTGGGTTCAAACGATTCTCCTGCCTCAGCCTCCTGAGCAGCTGGGATATCAGGCTCCTACCACCATGCGCAGCTAATTTCTGTTTTTTGTTTTTTTGAGATGGAGTCTCGGTCTGTCACCCAGGCTGGAGTGCAGTGTCGCGATCTTGGCTGACCGCAACCTCTGCCTCCCAGCTTCAAGCGATTCTTCTGCCTCAGCCTCCCGAGTAGCTGGGACTATAGGCACACGCCACCATACCTGGCTAATTTTTGTATTTTTAGTAGAAACAGGGTTTTACCACATTGGCCAGGCTGGTCTCGAACTCCTGACCTCGTGATCTGCCTGCCTTGGCCTCCCAAAGTGCTGGGATTACAGGCATGAGCCACCGTGCCTGGCCTAATTTTTGTGTTTTTAGTAGAAACGGGCTTTCACCATGTTGGCCAGGTTGGTCTTGAATCCCCGACCTCAAATGTTCTTCCTGCCTCGGACTCCCAAAGTGCTGGGATTACAGGTGTGAGCCACCACTCCCAGCTATAGATTATTACAAGGAGTGCTCACCCTAGATGGCTTGGATCATGGTGCCAGTCCACAGCCTGGGTTTGGGGATCCCTGACCTCGAGGTTAGGATCATGGGCCGCCTGGGTGCCACTTGGGCAAGTCATTTCACCGCTCTGTGCCTTCTGTCCTATGGAGGTGCTATGGTTTCCCATCAGTAGAATGGGGTAAAAATTATACCTGCCCAATATGGAGGATGAAGTGAGTTCATCTGTGTAAAGACCTTAGAATAACAGGCCTGGCATTGTGGCTCACACCCGTAGTCCCAGAACGTTGGGAGGCCAAGGTGAGAGGATCACTTGAATCCAGGAATTTGAGGCTGCAGTGAGCTATGGTGGTGCCTCTGCACTCCAGCCTGAGTGACAGAGGGAGACCGTAACTCAGAAAAAAAAAAAAAAAAAAAGAAGGAAAGAAAAAAAAGACCTTAGCACAGTCGGTGCTATTTGTGAGCAATTATTTGATTATTTTTTGTATCTATTTATTTTGAGATGGAGTCTCGCTCTGTCACCCAGGCTGGAGTGCAGTGGCACAGTCTCAGCTCACTGCAACCTCTGCCTCCCAGGTTCAAGCGATTCTCCTGCCTCAGCCTCCAGAGTACCTGGGATTACAGGCGCCCGCCACCATGCCCGGCTAATTTTTGTACTTTTAGTAGAGATAGGGTTTCACCATATTGGTCAGACTGGTCTCAAACTCCTGACCTCAGGTGATCCACCTGCCTCAGCCTCTCAAAGTGCTGGGATTACAGGCGTGAGCTACCTCGCCCGGCCTGCAATTATTTATTTGTCAGTCTGCTGTAACCTGGGAGGAACCCAAATATGGCGTTGTCACACAATATTCCCAAGGGACTCCTAAATATAGAATTGTACAAATTGACACAGAAACAGACATAACCAGGGGGTGGGGGTCTCAGATTCAACAAGTTCCTGTTAAACTCCCAGAGGACCCGACGGTCCAGGGAAACCAATTTCAAGTCCCAGGGAGCCCGAGTGCCCAGACTTCCAGACTTACCACTGGTTCCCTTCCTGTGTCCCCAGTACTATTACTCCGTGAGAGTCTTTGCCGGACAGGAGCCCAGCTGTGTGTGGGTGGGCTGGGTCACTCCTGACTACCATCAGCATGACATGAGCTTCGACCTCAGCAAGGTCCGGGTCGTGACGGTGACCATGGGGGATGAACAAGGCAACATCCACAGCAGGTGCTGGGACTGCGGGGAGGTGGGTGGTGCAGGGTGGGGAGGGCAGGAGGCAGTGGGTGCTCCCTACACCAGCTCTGTGGCTGCCTGGTTGTGGGACCTGGGAACATTCTGGAGCAGGAGGATGCTCTGGGGCACTGGGCACCCAGCTCGGACGCTTCCCTCCTCTTTTTTCTCCTCTCTTCCTGCCCTGGTATTTTTCTTCTCCTCCTCCTCCTCTTTCTCCATTTCTCCTATTCCATTTTCTCCTTTTCCTTCTCATCCTGTTGCATCTCACCCTTCTCATTCTCTGTAATCTCATTCTCTCTCCTCCTGCTTCCTTTCCTTTTCCTCCTTTCAGACCCCCACCCCCATCCTGACTCCCCACTGCACCAGCTACTAAGAATCCCAGCTCCGAAGAGCTCAGTGTCTGGGGCGAGGGGTTTCAGTGCTCAGGTCTGCAGGGGGCGGGCGTTTGGGAATGGGACTCTGAGGTTGTGTGTTTCCGGGAGCTTGGGGAAGGGGGTGTCCAGGGTCCAGAGCTACTCAGATGAGGAGTGCAGTGACCGCTTCTGTCTCCTGCAGCCTCAAGTGCAGCAATTGCTACATGGTGTGGGGTGGGGACTTTGTGAGTCCCGGGCAGCAGGGCCGGATCAGCCACACGGATCTTGTCATTGGGTGCCTGGTGGACTTGGCTACTGGCTTAATGACCTTTACAGCTAATGGCAAAGAGAGCAACACCTTTTTCCAGGTGAGTCCAGACCACAGCAACTTAGTGAGAGCATCCTCATGTCCCAGCATCCCAGGACAGCCCTTACAGATGTCCCCTGAGACTAGACCTCAGAGAGGTGGAACAAAAAGAGCTCCTAGGCTGTCCTCAAGAGGTCGCTGGGAGGCCACCTTGTTGAAACTTCCATGAAGCTAAGGTCCAGACTGGAGGAGATACAGAATCTCACTCTGTTGGCCAGACTGGAGTGCAAATGGCATGATCCTGGCTTACCGCAACCTTCGCCTCCTGGGTTAGAGGGATTCTCCTGCCTCAGCCTCCTAAGTCACTGGGATTACAGGAGTGCACCACGACAGCCGGCTAAGTTTTATATTTTTAGTAGAGATGAGATTTCGCTATGTTGGCCAGGCTGGTCTCAAACTCCTGACCTCAAGTGATCCAACCACCTTGGCCTCCCAAAGTGCTGGGATTACAGGCATGAGCTACCACACTCAGCCAGAGTCCAGCCTTGACCTTGCAAAGAGGTCTCTGTTCCCTCTTGGGCTGGGTGACACCAGTCACCAACTTCTCTCCAACCAGGGAACACACTAGGATGGGCCAGAATCCTAAGGTGGCCTTTTCCTTTTCAACATTTTATTCTGAAAATTTTCAACTATACAGCAAAATTGAAGGAACTATGTAGATAACACCCTGTACCCACCCCCAGGAATCTGCTATCAACTTTGCAGATATTGGCCTTATCACATATTAAGCTACTTATCCATTAATTTATCTAAGGTGGGTTTGTACAACTTTATTTTAATTTTTTGGCATCCATTGTTGGCTATGGAATTTTATTGCATTTTATTTTATTTATTTGGAGACAGGGCCTCACTCTGTCCCCCAGGCTGGAGTATAGTGGTGTGATCACAGCTGACTGCAGCCTCAACTTCCCAGGCTCAAGCAATCCTTCTATCTCAGCCTCCTAAGTAGCTGGGACTATAGGGTTGCACCACCTTGACTAGTTAATTTTTTTTGTGTGTGTATTCTTTGTAAAAGTGGGTTTTCCCCATATTGCCCAGGCTGGTCTCTCACTCCCGGGCTCAAGCGATCTCCCCACCTTGGCCTCCCAAAGTGCTGGGATTACAGGTGTGAGTCACTGTGCCTGACTTATTTTTTATTTTTATTTTTTGAGACAGCATTTTGCTCTGTTACCCAGGCTGGAGTGCCGTGGTGAGATCATAGCTCACTGCAGCCTTGACCTTCCTGGGCTCAAGCAATCCTCCCACTTCAGCCTCCTAAACAGCTGGGAACACAGGCACGTGCCACCACGCCCAGCTAATTTTTTTTGTATTTACGGTAGAGATGGGGTCTCACTATGTTGCCCAGGCTGGTCTCAAACTCCTGGTCTCAAGCAATCCTTCTGCCTCAGCCTCCCAAAGTGCTGGGATTGCAGGCGTGAGCCACCGCTCCTAGCTAAAACTTCATGTTAAATGAAGAATTAAAAACATATGCAAGAATGGAATAGTATAACGAACTGCCATGCCCCTGTCACACAGCTTCAACTCTCACCCACTCACAGCCAATCTTGTTTCATCTTTTGTGTTTGTTTGTTTGTTTTTTGAGAGAGGATCTCCCTCTGTCACCCAGGCTGGAGTGCAGTGGTGCAATCTCGGCTCACTGCAACCTCTGCCTCCCAGGTTCAGGTGATCCTCCCACCTCAGCCTCCTGAGTAGCTGAGACTACAGATGTGCACCACCCTGCCTAGCTAATTATTTTAGTTTTAGTGGAGACAGGATCTTGCTGTGTTGCCCAGGCTTGTCTCCAACTCTTGGGCTCAAGCAATCCTCCTGCCTCAGCCTCCCAAAGTGCTGGGATGACAGGTATGAGCCACTGCGCCTGACTTGTTTCATCTGTTTATATCTACCTCCTTTCCACACCCACTGGATAATTTTGAAGGAAATTGCAGACATCAGATAGTTTCATCTCTTTTCAGTATGTATCTTTAAAAGATAAGGATGATCTTAAAGAGCATAACCACAGTAGCACTATCACCTAAAAGAAAAAATGTATGGTTTCTAAATATCATCAAATATCTAGTTTGTGTTCAGATTTCTTTGGTTGTCCCAAAAATGTCTTTTTATCATTTCTTTGTTTGAATCAGAATCTAAGTAGGGTCATATATTTTATTTTATCTACTATTTATTTTTATCTTATTTTTTGAGACAATGTCTCACTCTGTCACCCAATCTGGAGTGCAGTGGCATGGTCTTGGCTCACGGCAACCCTCACCTCCTAGGCTCAAGCCTCCTAAGTAGGTGAGATTACAGGTGTGCACCACCACACCCAGCTAATTTTTGTACTTTTAGTAGGGACGGGGTCTGGCTATATTGCCCAGCCTGGTCTTGAACTCCTGGGCTCAAGCGACCCTCCCGCCTTAGCCTCCCAAAGTGCTGGGATTACAGTGTGAGCCAGCGTGCTCAACCTTATTTATTTAATTATTTATTTTATTAAGACAGAGTCTCGCTCTGTCACCCACGCTTGTGCACAGTGGTGCCAACCGTACTCAACCTTTATTTATTTATTTATTTATTTATTTATTTATTTATTTATCTTAATTTATGAAGACAGAGTCTCGCTCTGTCACCCAGGCTGGTGCACAGTGGTGCCAACCTTACTCAACCTTATTTATTTATTTGTTTATCTTAATTTATTAGACAGAGTCTCGCTCTGTCACCCAGGCTAGTGTGCAGTGGTGCCAACCGTACTCAACCCTATTTATTTATTTATTTTAATTTATTAAGACAGGGTCTCATTCTGTCACCCAGGCTGGTGCACAGTGGTGTAATCTTGGTTCACTGCAGCCTCAACCTCCTGGGATCAAACGATCCTCCCACCTCAGCCTACCAAGTAGCTGGGAGCACAGACGCGCACCACCACACCAGGCTAATTTTTGTATTTTTTGTAGAGACGGTGTTTTGCCATGTTGCCCAGGCCGGTCTTGAACTCCTGACCTCAAACAATTTGCCCACCTCCACCTCCCATGTAATCCCAGCATATAATCCCGTGCTGGGATTACAGGCGTGCACCACCATACTCGACCCAGGGTCATATATTTTAGCTGGTTGCTGTGTACCTTGAGTTTCATTTCATATGTAGATTTCCCGCTCCACTTCTTCTTTCTCGTTCTTTTTCCCCCTAGAAATATATTTGTTGAAGGAACCGGGCTATTTGTCCTGTAGTACTTTGCTCCTCAAAGTGTGGTCCCTGGACCAACCAGCAGGATCAGCATCACTTGGGAGCTTGTCAGAGCTGCAGGATCTTTAGCTGGGTCTAGTGGTGGGCACCTGCAGCTCCAGCTACTCTGGAGGAGGCTGAGGCAGGAGGATCACTTGAGTCTGGGAGGCAGAGGTTGTAGTGAGCTATGATTGCACCACGGCACTCCAGCTTGGGTGACAGAGCAAGACCCTGCTTCTTTTAAAAAAATTAAAATGGGCCGGGCCTGGTGGCTCACACCTGTAATCCCAGCACTTTGGGAGGCCGAGGCAGGCAGATCGCCTGAGGTCAGGAGTTCGAGACCAGCCTGGCCAACATGGTGAAACCCCATCTCTACTAAAAATACAAAAAATAGCCTGGTGTGGTGGCGGGCACCTGTAATCCCAGCTACTTGGGAGGCTGAGACAGGAGAATCGCTTGAACACGGAAGGTGGAGGTTGCAGTGAGCCAAGACTGCGCCACTGCACTCCAACCTGGGTGACAGAATGAGGCTTCATCTAAAAATTAATTAATTAATTAATTTAATTAAATTAAATTAATGCAGAGTATCAGGCCCCTTTCCATGCCTACCAAATCAGAATCTGATTTTGACAGGATCCCAGGGGCTTCCTGTGCATATTAAATCTGGAGAGGGCTGGCCTGGTTTCCCATAGCCTGGATCTGGCTGGTGCATTCCTGTGGTGGCGTTTTAACATTTTCCTTTGTTCCCTGTATTTCCTGTAAACTGGGAGTTGGGTCCCAGGGTGCAATTAGATCCGGTTTGGCGGGCGAGACTGCTTCAGAGACAGTGTTATTTGTGGAGGCGGAAGCTGGCTAGACGGGCTCCACTGGAAAGATGGGAGCGGGGCAAGACAGTCTGAGGACACTTCCTGGAATTCTTTGTTTTAACTTTTGTTTTGAGATAGGGTCTTGTTCTGTCACCCAGGCTGAAGTGCAGTGGTGCAATCATGGCTTACTCCAGCCTCGACCTCCCAGGCTCAAGTGATTCATCTTAGCCTCCTGAGCAGCTGCAGCTACAGATATGGACCACCACACCTGGCTAATTTTTTATTTTTTTGTAGAGATGGGGTCTCACTATGTTGCCCAGGCTGCTCTTGAACTCTTAGGCTCAAGTGACCCTCCCACTTCAGCCTCCCAAAATTCTAGGATTACAGGTGTGAGCCACTGCACTCTCTGGGTTTTGAAGAATGAGTATGCTTGGGAGAGAAATGGGAAAGGCATTCCCAGTGTGGGGTGTGATGTGTGCAGAGACAGATGACAGGTTGCCCTGGGACAGTTGGAGGAGGTTGGCCTGGCTGGATCAGAGGTGGGACAGTTTAAGGGTGACCTCTGAGCCATTTTGGAGCCTCTAACGCTCAGATGAGGACCCGCAAATAGGCCCCAGAGTTTGAGGTCCAGAGCCAACCCTCCCTTACAGCCCACCCGTTTCCTCACCTCGTCCTCTTCTCCCCTGCCAGGTGGAACCCAACACAAAGCTATTTCCTGCTGTCTTCGTCCTGCCCACCCACCAGAACGTCATCCAGTTTGAGCTGGGGAAGCAGAAGGTACAAGTGCCGTGATGGGGGCGCTAATGGGGGCAGGCTGAGGCAGGAAGTGTGGGGAGGCGAGGCAGGCAGAGCCACTGAAAGGGAGGGGGCAATCCAAGAGGTCTCCCTGGAAGTGGTGTGGTGGGACACAGGGGGCTGGCCATCTTGACCCATGCGTGTCTCTCTGCGCTCAGAACATCATGCCGTTGTCAGCCGCCATGTTCCAGAGCGAGTGCAAGAACCCGGCCCCGCAGTGCCCGCCGCGGCTGGAGATGCAGATGTTGATGCCAGTGTCCTGGAGCCGCATGCCCAACCACTTCCTGCAGGTGGAGACGAGGCGCGCCGGCGAGCGGCTGGGCTGGGCCGTGCAGTGCCGGGAGCCGCTGACCATGATGGCGCTGCACATCCCCGAGGAGAACCGGTCAGGGCCAGCCCAGCTATGCAGGGGTGGGCAGGTGTTGCAAGCCCTCTGGAGTCTGGGTCCGACTCAGTGCCCCTCCTCAACACAACCCTGGGATTCCAGGCAACACCCCAGGAATCTCCAGACCTACCTCAGGGGACTCAGGCTCAGCTCAGACATCCCCAGATTACACACCCCAGGGGGATTCAGACTCAACTCAGGAGCCTCTAGGCCATCCCAGTGGACCGCAGGCCCACCCTAAGGGACCCCAGACAATACCCCAGGGGCCCAGAGCCACTCCACAGGGCCCCAAACCCATCTCAGGGAGCCAGACCCACAGCAACACCCCAGGGGCCCCAAGTACACCCTAGGATCCCTGGACATGGTTCAGGAAGGCTTGGATGCACCCTAGAGTCTCTTGGGCATACCCAGGGAGACTAAGAATCCCATGGAGATCTCAAACCCATCCCAGAAGATCCAGACACACCTAGGGCCACAGACGCATTCACATGGATGGCAGGATTACTCTTAGGAACTCTGAAAATGGCCAGGCATGGTGGCTCACGCCTGCAATCCCAGCACTTTGGGAGGCTAAGGCAGGCAGATCACCTAAGGTCAAGAGTCTCTACTAAAAATACAAAAATGAGCCGGTTGTGGTGGTGTCCACCTGTAATCCCAGCTACTCGGGAGGCTGAGGCATGAGATTTGATTGAACCCGGGAGGCGGAGGTTGCAGTGAGCCGAGATCGCGCCACTGCACTCCAGCCTGGGCAACAGAGCAAGATGCCGTCTCAAAAAATAGAACTCTGAACATGGGAGCGATCCCAGACTCAGCCGGGAAGTTTCTGACTTCCTTCCTTCCTTCCTTCCTTCCTTCCTTCCTTCCTTCCTTCCTTCCTTCCTTCCTTCCTTCCTCCTTCCTTCCTTCCTTCCTTCCTTCCTTCCTTCCTTCCTCCATTCAACAAATAGCTCTGGGTTCCTCCTATGTGCTGGGTAGTATTCTAGGCTGGAGACACCAAGCCCCTGTGAAGTGACATTCTAGTATTGCTTGTACATAACTCAGGATGCTCAGACATGTCCAAAGGGACCCAGAGTCATCCCCAGGGCCCCAGACACACCCATTTATTTATGTATTCATTCAACAAAGATTTATGGGCACAGTGGCTCATGCTTGTAATCTGAGCACTTCAGGAGGCTGAGGAGGAGGGAGGGTTGCTTGAGGCCAGGGGTTTGAAACCACCAGGAAGCATAGTGAGAACCCATCCCCACATTTTTTTTTTCTTTTTAATTAGCTTGGCTTGGTGGCACACACATGTAGTCTCAGCTGCTTGGGAGGCTGAGGCAGGAGGATTGCTTAAGCCCAGGAGTTCAAGGCTGCAGAGCTAGGATCACACCACTGCACTCTAGCCTGGACGACAGAGCAAGACCCCATCACTAAAAAATAACAACAGCAACAACAACAAAAATGCTGAGCACTTTACTGTGTGCTAGGTGTGGTTGTAGGTGCTGGGAATACAACAAATAAAAGCAAAAACAAAGCAGGCAGAAATGTCCTGCCCTTGGAATTTACATTCCAATGGCAATCAAACACAACCAGTGTACTCAGACCTGCCAGAGTGGGGTTCAAACCCAATCTGGGGGCCCAAACACCTCTTGGGAACATCAGATGTTCTACATGGACTCTCAGACTCTTACAAAGTCCCAGATCATCCCAGGGACCCCAGAGTTATCCCAGGGGCCCCCAGATCCCTTGGGGACTTCCAGAACCATTGAAAGATTCCTAGACCCAGCTCTACTGTCCTCACAGAACCCTAAGCTGGGAAGCCACTGGAACTCCCTGCTGCAGCCTTCCACACTCATCTAAGCATCTCTGCCTCTCTGGGATCTGTGTCTCTCTCTCCCATCTTCTCCCATGATGGGTGAATTGATAGATGGAATGGTAGGGGTTTGAAGGAGAGATGGATGAATGAATGGGGGGGTAATGATGAAGGAAATGGAGGAAGAGATGGTGGCTGGACGGATGCAGGAGGCTCATTCATCTGTCCCTGTCTGTTTCCCACCTCTGCTGCAGATGCATGGACATCCTGGAGTTGTCCGAGCGCCTGGACCTGCAGCGCTTCCACTCGCACACTCTGCGCCTCTACCGCGCTGTGTGCGCCCTGGGCAACAATCGCGTGGCGCACGCTCTGTGCAGCCACGTCGACCAGGCTCAGCTGCTGCACGCCCTGGAGGACGCGCACCTGCCAGGCCCACTGCGTGCAGGCTACTACGACCTCCTCATTAGCATCCACCTCGAAAGTGCCTGCCGCAGCCGCCGTTCCATGCTCTCTGAATACATCGTACCCCTCACGCCTGAGACCCGCGCCATCACGCTCTTCCCTCCTGGAAGAAGCACAGAAAATGGTCACCCCCGGCACGGCCTACCGGGAGTTGGAGTCAGCACTTCGCTGCGGCCCCCGCATCATTTCTCGGCCCCCTGTTTCGTGGCGGCTCTGCCAGCTGCTGGGGCAGCAGAGGCTCCGGCCCGCCTCAGCCCCGCCATCCCGCTGGAGGCTCTACGGGACAAGGCACTGAGGATGCTGGGGGAGGCGGTGCGCGATGGTGGGCAGCACGCTCGCGACCCCGTCGGGGGCTCCGTGGAGTTCCAGTTTGTGCCTGTGCTCAAGCTCGTGTCCACCCTGCTGGTAATGGCTTCCTCCTGCTTCCCTCTGTCCCGTTCTTCTTCCACAGTCCCAAAACTCCAGAAATACGTGCATCAATCCTGCTCTATTTATGCATCCAACCACCCATTCCTTCCCTCCTCTATACATCCATCCACCTTTCTTTGTATTATTGTTATTATTATTATTATTATTATTATTTATTTATTTTGAGATAGAGTCCCACTCTGTCGCCCAGGCTGGAGTGCAGTGGCACAATCTCAGCTCACTGTAACCCCCGCCTCCCGGGTTCAAGTAATTCTCCTGCCTCAGCTCCCAGAGTAGCTGGGATTACAGGCATGTGCCACCACACCCGGCTAATATTTGTATTTTTAGTAGAGACTGCTTTCACCATGTTGGCCAGGCTGGTCTCAAACTACTGACCTCGTGTTTCGCCCACCTTGGCCTCCCAAAGTGCTGGGATTACAGGTGTGAGCCACCGCGCTCAGCCTCCATCCACCTTTCTATGTATACTTCCACCATCTCCCTATCCTTCATTCATCTGTCCCTCCATCTGCTCACCTGTTATCTATTTATGTTTATTCATCTCTTCTTTCTTCCTATTCATCTATCCAACCAACCATCATTCATCCATCCATCAATCCATCAGTCCTCCACCCGCCTTTCCCTCCACCCATTCATCCTATCCATTCATGTGTGTAGATCATCTTTCCATCAACAAGTCCATCTGCCTTTCTGTCCTTTTGTTCTCCACCACTCCATTCATTCATTCATGTACCCATCTATCCAAGTTTCAATCTATTTGCCCATCCATCTTTTCATTCATTCATACAGCAGTCCATCCACCATTCCATCTGTTTGTCTATCCACCTACCCATTTATGTATTAATCTGTCTTTCCTTCCATAGGTCCTATAATCATCTCCTCCCACCTATGCGTCCATCCATACCTACATTCACAGATCCATCCGTTCCTCCGTTTCCCACCTACCCTTCATCCATCCATCCATCTCTCCATTCATATGTATGTACACCCATCCACCTACCCACAAATCCATTTAGACATCCACACCCATCCATCTACCCATTCCCTATCCTTCTGTCCATCCCTTGTATCATGTACCCTTTTATTCATATACCCATCTAACTATTCATTTATATATCCATCTTTTTGGTTTTGTTTGTTTGTTTGTTTTGAGATGAAGTCTTGCTCTGTCTCCCAGGCTGAAGAGTGCAGTGGCACAATCTCAGCTTACTGCAACCTCCACTTCTTGTGTTCAAGCGATTCTCTTGCCTCAGCCTCCCAAGTAGCTGGGATTACAGGCGCCCGCCACCATGCCCGGGTAATTTTTGTATTCTTAATAGAGATGGGGTTTCACCATGTTGGCCAGGCTGGTCTTGAACTCCTGACCTCATGATCCACCCACCTCATCCTCCTAAAGTGCTGGAACTATAGACATGAGCCACCGTGCCCAGGTGTTTGTTTTTGAAACAGGGTCTTGCTCTGTCACCCAGGCTAGAGTGCAATGGCACAATAGTGGCTCACCGTAACCTCAACCTCCTGGGCTTAAACAATCCTTCTACCTCAGCCTCCTGAATACCTGGGACTACAGGTATGCACCACCATGCCCAGCTAATTTTTAAATTTTTTGTAGAGGTGGAGTCTCACTATGTTGCCCAAGCTGGTCTTGAATTCCTGGGCTCAAGCTATTCTCCCACTTTGGCCTCCCAGTGTTGAGATTACAGGCATGAGACACTCTGGTCAACCTAATTTTGTTTTTATTTATTATTTTTAATTTTATTTTATTTAGTGAGAGACAGGGTCATGCCCAGGCTAGAATGCAGTGACATGATTGTAGCCTACTGCAGTCTCAAACTCCTGGGTTCAAGTGATCATCTTGCCTCAGCCTCCCGAAGTACTGTGATTACAGGTGTGAGCCACTACACCTGGCCCCAACTTTTTGTACATGAACCTATCCAGCCATGTGGCCAACCATCCCCCCTACCCTCATGGCTATTCACTAATTTATCTATTTATCCACATATTTATTTACTTCCTCATGCATCTATCAACCCATCCATCACCTACCCACCTACCTATACATCCTTTATCCTTCTCTCATCCATCCACCCATCATCTCTTCCTCCACCATTTCCTTCATCTCTCCATCATCTTCCACTTATTCATCTTTCCTTCAAACCTCTACCATTCCAACTCTCGATTCATCCAGCCATCCATCCAGTCCTCCCTCCATTCATCCATCTGTCTCTTTCCCCCTCACTCTTCTTCCCTTTCGTCTACTCCTCTTTTTTTTTTTTTTTTTTTTTTTTTTTTTTTTTTTTTTGAGACGGAGTCTTGCTCTGTTGCCCAGGCTGGAGTGCAGTGGCACGATCTCGGCTCACTGCAAGTTCCACCTCCCAGGTTGACGCCATTCTCCTGCCTCAGCTTCCCCAGTAGCTGGGACTACAGGCACCTGCCACCGCGCCCGGCTAATTTTTTGTATTTTTAGTAGAGACGGGGTTTCACCGTGGTCTCGATTTCCTGACCTTGTGATCCACCTGCCTCGGCCTCCCAAAGTGCTGGGATTACAGGCGTGAGCCACCGCGCCTGGCCCTCGTCTACTCCTCTTTACTTCTGTATGTTAGCATCTTTTAAACTTTATTGTTATTATTTTTTTTTGGAGACAAACTCTCCCTCTGTCATGCAGGCTGGAGTGCAGTGGCATAATCTCGGCTCAGTGCAACCTCTGCCTCCCAGGTTCAAGCGATTCTCCTGCCTCAGCCTCCTGACTAGCTGGGAATACAGGCATGCACCACCACAACCAGCTAATTTTTTTTTGTATTTTTGTAGAGACAGGGTTTCACCATGTTGGCCAGGCTGGTCTCGAACTCCTGGCCTCAAGTGGTCTGCCCGCCTTGGCCTCCCAAAGTGCTGGGATTACAGGTGTGAGACTCGCCTCATGTGTTAGCATCTTCATTGTGTTGACTGAGAGCTGGTGTATGCTGGGAGCTCTGCAGGCGTAGGGTGTGTCCTGGGCCAGAGGACCCAGCACATGCTTAGGCTTCAGAGAAAGGACACTCACCTGTGATGGGAGAGGCACTCATATTTGGCTCTGTGGTCTGGGCTGTGTGGATGGGACACAGGGTGAGGAGCTGGGTGGATCTTAAGGAGGGTGGATGGCAAGGCGGGGGGATGCCATTCCTGCTGTGGGAGGAATCCGATCAGCCAATGAAGGAATGATTGGCATGTGCATGAGGGGCAGGTCTGGAGAGTGAGGCCAGGGCCTGATGACGGAGGCCTTGCAGGCCACAGTGAAGAACCGAGACTTTGTCCTGTAGGTGATGGGCATCTTTGGTGATGAGGATGTGAAACAGATCTTGAAGATGATTGAGCCTGAAGTCTTCACTGAGGAAGAAGAGGAAGAGGAGGAGGAGGAAGAAGAGGAGGAAGAGGAAGATGAGGAGGAGAAGGAGGAGGATGAGGAGGAAACAGCACAGGAAAAGGAGGATGAAGAAAAAGAGGAAGAGGAGGCAGCAGAAGGGGAGAAGGAAGAAGGCTTGGAGGAGGGGCTGCTCCAGATGAAGTTGCCAGAGTCTGTGAAGTTACAGGTGGGCTGCTGCTTCCTGCTTTTCAGCCTCTGTCCATTTGGGCTGGGAGACACAGGGTAGGTGGGGTGTGAGTCTGGACTTTGTCCTCAGGCAGTGGGGAGCTGTGGAAATGCATATGGCAGTGAGCAACGCTGACTTGAAAAGATCTGTTTTCCATAGAGATGAGAACATGGAGAAGGCAGTCTTTTTTGTTTGTTTTTTGAGACGGAATTTTGCTCTGTCGCCCAGGCTGGAATACAGTGGTGCAGTCTTGGCTCATTGTAACCTCCACCTCCCGGGTTCAAGCGATTCTCCTTCCTCAGCCTCCTGAGTAGCTAGGATCACAGGCACACGCCACCACGCCCAGCTAATTTTTGTATTTTTAGTAGAAATGGGGTTTTGCCCTGTTGGCCAGGCTGGTCTCGATTTCCTGACCTCAGGTGATCCACCCACCTTGGCCTTCCAAAGTGCTGGGATTACAGGCATGAGCCACCATGCCCAGTGAAGGCAGGCTTAAGGTTCCAGGCAGGAAATGATGTTGGCTGGACCTGTGCAGGGCCATGGAGAGGGGAGAGGAAGAAATAGAAGTTTCAAGGAAGTCCTGATGGTCTCACCTCCATTTCTCCTGCATGGCTGTCCTTCCACAGATGTGCCACCTGCTGGAATATTTCTGTGACCAAGAGTTGCAGCACCGTGTGGAGTCCCTGGCAGCCTTTGCGGAGCGCTATGTGGACAAGCTCCAGGCCAACCAGCGGAGCCGCTATGGCCTCCTCATGAAAGCCTTCAGCATGACTGCAGCGGAGACTGCAAGACGTACCCGCGAGTTCCGCTCCCCGCCCCAGGAGCAGGTCACCTGACCCCTGACGCTGGCCACTCCTACTATCTAAACCCCAACCTCAACATCTCCCAACTCTGATCACTGAGGACCCTCAACCTCTAAACCCGTGCTTGACCCCTGACCCTAGTGATACATTTATCTCCTACTCTGTGAACCAACCTGACCTCTGAGTCACCTCAGACTGACCCTGACTCCTTTCAAACCTCTGGCCCTAGTCTCTCAAATAGTCTTCATTAACTCACACTTTGACTCATGACCTTAGACACGAACTTACAATTGCATCTTCTATCTCTGATCTCAGAGTTCCTGCTTTGGGATCTCAGACCCTCATTCTAACCTTTGACCTTCCCCTAGATCAATATGCTATTGCAATTCAAAGATAGTACAGATGAGGAAGACTGTCCACTCCCTGAAGAGATACGACAGGATTTGCTTGACTTTCATCAAGACCTACTGGCACACTGTGGTAAGGAGTGGGGATCAGAGAGTCCTCCCTACACCAACTTTCTCTTGAGACCTCTCCAGAAGTTTCCCTAAGATTTCCTGACCTTAACCCTCTACAGTATTGGTGCTATGTAATTATTGGTTGAATGAATGAATGAATGAATGAATGAATGAATGAATGAATGTGTTAGTGAACAGTTAGATGATGCATGGAAGGATATGTTTATATGGGTATTTGGGTGGATGGCTATAAGCAGATAAATGAATGGGAATGTGAATTGATGGATAGAAGAAGTGGGTAAAAATTGGCTGGCTGGATAGATGGATGGATGAGGAGAAGGATGGATGGATGGCTGAGAACTGAGTGGAGAGATGGCTGGCTGGGTGGAAGGATAGATGGATGACCTCCATGGTTTCTGATGAGAAGTCTGCTAATAGACTTATTGAGATTCCCTTACACATGATGAATTACTTTTTCTTGGCTGACTTTTAAGGTTTTCTCTTTGTCTTTGCCTTTCAACAATTTAGTATGAGATGTCTAGGTGTAGAGCTCTTTGAATTTATCCTATTGGAAGTTTGTTGAGTTTCTTGGATATGTAATTACTTTTTATCAAAGTTGGAATAGTTTTGACAGTTACTTACTCAAATACTTTTCTGCCCCTTTCCTCTTCCTCTGGGTCTCTCATAATGCATATGTTGGTACACTTGATGGCATCCTACGGGTCTCTGAGGCTTTTTTTCATTTTGCTTTGCTCTTTTTCTTTTTTTTTTTTTTTTTTGAGACAGTCTCACTCTGTCACCCAGCAGGAGTGCAGGGGTGCAATCTTAGCTCACTGCATCCTCTGCCTCCTGGGCTCAAGCCATCCTCCTACCTCAGCCTCCTGCCTCCTGAGTAGCTGGGAGAACAGGTGTGTGCTACCAAGCCTGGCTAATTTTTAAATTTTTTGTAGAGTCGGGGTTTGCCATGTTGCCGAGGCTGGTCTTGAACTCCTGGGCTCAAGCAATTTGCATGCCTGGGCCTCCCAAAGTGCTGGATTACAGGCATGAGCCACTACATCTGGCCCACTTTTCTTCATTCTTTTACTTTTCTGTTCTTCAGGCTACATAATCTCTATGTCCTACCTTCAAGTTCGCTGACTGTTTCTCCTACCAGCTCAAATATGCTGTTGAACCCCCCTCTAGTAATTTTTTATTTCAGTTATTTTATTTTTCAACTCCAGAATTTCTGTATTTTAGCTGGGTGCAGTGGCTCACACCTGTAATCCCAGCACTTTGGGAGGCCGAGGTGGGCAGATCACCTGAGGTCGGGAGTTTGAGACCAGCCTGACCAACATGGAGAAACCCCATCTCTACTAAAAATACAAAATTAGCCAGGCATGATGGTACAAGCTACTCGGGAGGCTGAGGCAGGAGAATCGCTTGAACCTGGGAGGCGGAGGTTGCAGTGAACCGAGATTGCGCCATTGCACTTGAGCCTGGGCGACAAGAGCAAAACTCCATCTCAAAAAAAAAAAAAAAGAAGAATTTCTGTATTTTAACAATCTGCCTTTTTATTAGTATTCACTACTAGGTGAGTCACTATTATCATATTTCCTTTGTTTTGTTTTTGAGACCGAGTCTCGCTCTGTCACCCAGGCTGGAGTGCAGTGGCCGGATCTCAGCTCACTGCAAGCTCTACCTCCCGGGTTTACGCCATTCTCCTGCCTCAGCCTCCCGAGTAGCTGGAACTACAGGCGCCCGCCACCTCACCCGGCTAGTTGTTTTTTTTTTTTTTTTTCCCCTGTATTTTTCACTAGAGACGGGGTTTCACCATGTTAGCCAGGATGGTCTCGATCTCCTGACCTTGTGATCCTCCCGTCTCAGGCTCCCAAAGTACTGGGATTACAGACTTGAGCCACCGCGCCTGGCCCATATTTCCTTTTAATTCTTCAGGCATGGTTTCCTTTAGTTCTTTGAATATATTTGTAAAACTGATTTAAAAGATAAATGTTTCATAGAATAAATAAATGAACAAAGACATGAACATATAAAGAAGTAAATGAGACCACGGGTGGTAGCTCATGCCTGTAATCCTGGCATTTTGGGTGGCTGAGGGGGAGGATTGCTTGAGCTCAGGAGTTCAAAACCAGCCTGGGCAACATGGCAAGACCCCCATCTCTACAGCAAAAGATACAAAATTAACAGGGCATGGTGGCACACACCTGTAGTCCCAGCTACTCAGGAGGCTGAGGTAGGAGGATGGCTTGAGCCTGGGAGGCAGAGGTTACAGTGAGCTGAGATCATGCCACTGCCCTCCACTGCAAGAGAGAAAGACACTGTCAAAAAAAAAAAAAAAAAAGAAATGAAAAACTCCATGAATGCATGCATGCACATATGCACAAATGAAGAAGTGAGTGTGTGAGCAGGTGAATAAGCAAACTGGTGAATGACATTTCCCCGCTTCTTGACCACTTCCAGGAATTCAGCTGGATGGAGAGGAGGAGGAACCAGAGGAAGAGACCACCCTGGGCAGCCGCCTCATGAGCCTTTTGGAGAAAGTGCGGCTAGTGAAGAAGAAGGAGGAGAACCCTGAGGAGGAGCGGCCAGCAGAGGAGAACAAACCCCGTGAGGACTGGGGTCACCGGGGAGAGGGCGGGGTGGGGGGTGGGCAGCCCCATGCCTGGGGAGCCTCTGTGTCCCAATGAGGGCATGAGGATGGATGCAAGGGAGGGGAAGATAGGCAGGAGTGAGAGAAGAAGAGCGGTGGGCAAACTGGAAGCAGGCATGGTGGGTCGTGCTTGTAATCCCAGCAATTTGGGAGGCTGAGACAGGTGGATCACTTGAGGTCAGGAGTTCGAGGCCAGCCTGGCCAACATGGTGAAAACCCCTTCTCCACTAAAAATGCAAAAATTAACCGGGCGTGGTGGTGCACGCCTGTAATCCCAGCTACTTGGAGGTGAGGCACGAGAATCGCTTGAACCCAGGAGGTGGAGGTTGCAGTGAGCCCAGATTGCACCACTGCACTCTACCCTGGGTGACAGAGCAGGACTCTGTCTAAAAAAACAAAAGGGCATGCTGGAGTTTGCTTCCAAAGATGGGGGCTGTAGAACATGTGTGCTGGACCAGGGTGACACAGCCTACCAGCTTAGTGGCAAACCTCTAACCATGGGATGGCGGCAACCTGAACCACTGTGGCTTCCCTGGCCTTGTGGCTTCTCTTTTCTCTCTTGATGAGACGATTACCACGCTGAGGGATTAGACAAGCAGCTGTGATGAATGTTGGGCCAATGTGTTATTTTGCAAACTGTATATTAGCCACATCTAACAAGGACAGATTTCCTGACGTTGGTACAGGTTTTATCCCGCAACATTCAGGAAACTTTTATGGGGCCAGCTTTGGGCCAGGCACTGTTACCACGGCTGGGAAATACAGCCGAGGGGAGAAAGTCAAAGCCCCTGCCTGCGAGTTTAGATTTTTTAATTATTATTATTATTATTATTTTTTTTTTTTTTTTTTTTTTTTTTTGAGACGGAGTCTCGCTCTGTCACCCAGGCTGGAGTGCAGTGGCCGGATCTCAGCTCACTGCAAGCTCCGCCTCCCGGGTTCACGCCATTCTCCTGCCTCAGCCTCCCCAGTAGCTGGGACTACAGGCGCCCGCCACCTCGCCCGGCTAGTTTTTTTTTGTACTTTTTAGTAGAGACGGGGTTTCACCGTATTAGCCAGGATGGTCTCGATCTCCTGACCTTGTGATCCGCCCACCTCGGCCTTCCAAAGTGCTGGGATTACAGGCTTGAGCCACCGCGCCCGGCCTATTATTATTTTTTTGAGACAGGATCTCGCTGTGTTGCCCAGGCTAGAGTGCAGTGGCGCAATCTTGGCTCACTGCAACCTCTGTCTCCTAGGTTCAAGCAATTCTCCTGTCTCAGCCTCCCGAGTAGCTGGGATTATAGGCACGCAGCACCATGCCTGGCTAATTTTTGTATTTTTAGTAGAGACAGGCTGGTCTCGAGCTCCTGACCTCAGGTGATCCACCCACCTCAGCCTCCCAAAGTGCAGGGATTATGGGTGTGAGCTACCACGCCCTGCCAAATCCACAGTATTTTTATAGAACAAGTGGGATTGTGACATGTGCCTTCAAAGGTGCATGGCGAAGTGCTTCCGGTCGGCTCTGGTATCTTGCAGTTGTGCAGTTTATTATTCCTGTTGAAATTTCTAGGAAGCCCTTGTGGGCTGGATATTAGGGCAAAAAGAACAGAGAGATTCTTGGGGGAATAGAAAAAAGTTTGCCAGGCTGGGCAGTGACTCACACCTATAATCCTAGCCCTTTGGGAGGCCAGAGTAGGAGGATCACTTGAGCCCGGGAGTTCGAGGCTGCATTGAGCTGTGATCGCACCACTGCACCCTAGCCAGGGCAACAGCACAAGACACTGTCTCTAAAAGAAAAAAGGGAAAGCCTGTAATCCCAGCACTTTGGGAGGCCGAGGCGGCGGATCACAAGGTCAGGAGATAGAGACCATCTTGGCTAACACGGTGAAACCCCGTCTCTGCTGAAAATACAAAAAATTAGCCGGGCGTGGTGGTGGGCGCCTGTAGTCCCAGCTACTCGGGAGGCTGAGACAGGAGAATGGCATGAACCCGGGAGGCGGAGCTTGCAGTGAGCCGAGATCGCGCCACTGCACTCCAGCCTGGGCAATGAGCAAGACTCCATCTCAAAAACAAAAACGAAAAAAAAAAACAAACAAAAAAAAAAGAAAAGAAAAAAGGAAAAACAATCTGCTAGAACCTGCCTGCTCCCGGCAGGTGGAGGGCAGGGGTGGTAGTAACTGGGAAAGCTTCTGGAACAGGGGACCCCTTCCACATTGTTGTGGTCCATGGCCCCACGTGCTGACCTGCCCTGCGTGGTGCTCCAAGCCTTGTGTTGTCTCCTTCCCAGGGTCCCTGCAGGAACTGGTGTCCCACATGGTGGTGCGCTGGGCCCAAGAGGACTTCGTGCAGAGCCCCGAGCTGGTGCGGGCCATGTTCAGCCTCCTGCACCGGCAGTACGACGGGCTGGGTGAGCTGCTGCGTGCCCTGCCACGGGCGTACACCATCTCACCGTCCTCCGTGGAAGACACCATGAGCCTGCTTGAGTGCCTCGGCCAGATCCGCTCCCTGCTCATCGTGCAGATGGGCCCTCAGGAGGAGAACCTCATGATCCAGAGCATCGGGTGAGGACTGCCCTGCCCGCTTACTTTGCATATCCCCTTGGGTAATGAATGCCTTCAGGGTACAATAACATTCCCTTCCCCAACTTCTGGCCCATCCTCCGGGTGATCTACTCAGTCTCAGGCGGCTAGCCCACCTCCTGGTAGGTGTCTCCTTCCCTTACCTCTCCACCCTCAGTGGTAGCAGCTCCACTTGCTGTGTGACTCTCAGCAGGACGTTTACCCTTTTTTTTTTTTTTTTTTTTTTTTTTTGTGAGACTGAGTCTCACTCTGTCACCCAGGCTGGAGTGTGGTGGCATGATCTCAGCTCACTGCAACCTCCGCCTCCCAGGTTCAAGCAATTCTGTCTCAGCCTTCCAGGTAGCTGGGATTATAGACACGCACCACCACACCTGCCTAATTTTTTATATTTAGTAGAGACAGGGTTTCACCATGTTGATCGGGCTGGTCTCGAACTCCTAACCTCAGGTGATCCACCCGCCTCAGCCTCCCAAAGTGCTGGGATTAGAGGCTTGAGCCACCGCAACTGGCTGAGGTTTACCCTTTTTGAGCTTCAGTTTCCTCATCTGTAAAACGGGGGAGAGCCAAGCCTGCTCTGAAGGGTTGTGCTGTGGCTTCCATGAGTTTGTGCAAATAATAATAATCATGGTAGTAGTAGTGAGCACTCAGTGTCAAATATATCTCATTCACACAGTAAACATTTATTAAGCACCTACTGCATGCCAGGCCCTTTCTAAGTGTTTTTGAGACAGGGCCTCACTCTGTTGCCCAGGCTACAGTGAAGTGGCCCAATCATAGCTCACTGCAGCCTCAACTTCCTGGGCTCAAGCGATCCTCCTGCCTCAGCCTCCTGAGTAGCTGGGACTACAGACACACATCACCATGCCCAGCTAATTTGTAAATTTTTTTGTGGAGGCAGGGTCTTGCTATGTTGCCCGGGCTGGTCTTGAACTCCTGGGCTCAAGTGATCCTCCTGCCTTGGCCTCCCAAAGGGCTGGAATTACAAGGCGTGAGCCACTATGCTGGGGCAACATTTGACAAAGGGCAACATGGCGAAGATCTCTGTTCTAGAGGAGTCCGCCTTGGGTGCACACCTCAGTCTCCTTATGAGGGAAACAAGGACCCTTCCTCCCACAGTGGCTGTAGGAATTGTTTTTTATTTTTTTATTGTTATTTTTTTTGAGATGGAGTCTTGCTCTGTTGCCCAACCTGGAGTGCGCAATGTCTGCTCACTGCAACCTCCGCCTACCGGGTTCAAGCGATTCTCCCACCTCAGCCTCCCGCGTAGCTGGGATTACGGGTGTGCGCCACCACACCTGGCTAATTTTTGTATTTTTAGTAGAAACAGGGTTTCACCATGTTGGCCAGGCTGATCTCGAATTCCTGACCTCAAGTGATCCTCCAGCTTTGGCCTCCCAAAGTGCTGGGATTACACGCGTGAGCCACTGTGCCTGGCCGGCTGTAGGAATTGAGTGACTGCAGATCTGTAAAGGGGGTGGTGCTAGGCACAGAGGGACAGGGTCGAGAATACCAGCTGCTGTCACAGTGGTAGCTGTGGCCCTCTCTGGACTTGGGCCCCACCTGGTCCCTGGTGACCCCGCGCACTCTGCCCATGCACAGGAACATCATGAACAACAAAGTCTTCTACCAACACCCGAACCTGATGAGGGCGCTGGGCATGCACGAGACAGTCATGGAGGTCATGGTCAACGTCCTTGGGGGCGGCGAGTCCAAGGTGAGGGCCGAGGCGAACACTGGGGAGCTCAGGGGAGGCGGCCACAGAGGGCAGGCCCTGACCACAAGCCCACCCTGCCTGTCCCAGGAGATCCGCTTCCCCAAGATGGTGACAAGCTGCTGCCGCTTCCTCTGTTATTTCTGCCGCATCAGCCGGCAGAACCAGCGCTCCATGTTTGACCACCTGAGCTACCTGCTGGAGAACAGCGGCATCGGCCTGGGTGAGAACCCCCGAGCCCAGGGGCTGTCCCCCAGAACCCACTCCTGGCACCCTATCCAGGCCTGCCCCACTTTCCACCAGCTCACTCACTCAGTCATTCAATAAACACTCCCTCTCAACTGTGGCTCTGGCCCTGTAATGAGTAATGCCGGGGACACAATAGTGACCCCAGTAGTGACAGCCCAGAGTGGTCAGAGCTTGGATGAGGGAAGTACAGACCAGAGGAGGTACCTGATCCAGGTTGGATAAAGGGTGGTCAGGGAGGGCTTCCCAGAGGAGGTGAGACAAGCAGGAGTGAGATGTTCTTCCCACCTCTTGCCCCTGCAGGCATGCAGGGCTCCACGCCCCTGGACGTGGCTGCTGCCTCCGTCATTGACAACAATGAGCTGGCCTTGGCGTTGCAGGAGCAGGACCTGGAAAAGGTGTGGAGGGCAGGCCTGGGCTCCGGGCCTAAGGGAGGAGATCGGGCCGCTACCCGGCTCCTTGGGACACCTGCTGATTCTGAACTCATTCTGGGGGGCAATTCTGGATGGTGTGCCCAACCAGGAGACTAATTTGCAGGGAGAGAACGGCACTCAGTTGCTCATTCACGGTATGCTTCCTGGCTGTGGGCAGGTCTGCACTCCACGCTTCCCGGCTTGGGGCAGGTCTGCAGTATACGCTTCCCGGATGGGAGCCCATCCGCACTCTAGCTTCCTGGCTGGGGGCGGGTCCGCAGTCTATGCTTCCAGGCTGGGGGCGGATCCACAGTCTAGACTTCCAGCTAGGTAGCCTTGGCACATTTCTTGGCTCTCTGAGCTTGCACTTCTGTGTACAGTGGTGAAATACGTGGGCTCCAGAGTTCAGCAACTTTGCTTCTGCTCCCCTCGCTCCCTGGCTGTGTGGCCTTGGATAAATGACTTAGAGTCTCCAGACCTCTGTTTCTTCATCTGTACAATGAATGTAGTCATAGAAACGACTTCATGGAGTCATTCTGAGGATTAAATGACTTAATCCAGGAAAGCATTTGTAAAGGGGCAGTCAGTGGTGTTATGTTAGTCAGCTGCTGTTATATTATCATTCAACAAATATGTAGCGTTCACTTACCACATGGCAGGACCTGTGCAAAGCAATAGTAATATGACAGTCAAAAATCACTGTCCGGCCAGGCAAAGTGGCTCGTGTCTGTAATCCCAGTACTTTGGGAGGCCGAGGCAGGAAGATCACTTGAGCTCAGAATTTTAAGACCAGCCTGGCCAATATAGGGAGACCTTGTATCTACAAAAAATACAAAAATTAGGTGGGTGTAGTGGCATGTACCTGTAGTCCCAGTTACTCAGGAGGCTAAGGTGGAAGGATTTGATAGAGCCTGCGAGGCTGAGGCTGCAATGAGCTATGATCGCACCACTGCACTTTACCTGAGGGACAGAGTGAGACCCCTTAAAAAAAAAAAGTGGCCAGAGAAAGCCTCATTGAGAAAGTGACATTTGTGTAAAGCTCTGAAGGAAGGTGACGGGTCAGGTAGACATCATGGGGAAGAGGGTTCTTGGCAGTGGGAACAGCCAGTGCAAAGGCCCTGAGGCAGGAGCGAACCTCATGAGTTGGAGGAACAGCAGACAGACAGCTGTGGCTGGAGCAGAGGCAGTGGGGGTGAGGGCAGGAGGCGACAGATGGGTCATGTGGCATCCCATGGGTCACAACAAGGGCTCTGGCTTTCACCCTGAGTGAGAGGAGGCCAGGGTTCTGAGCAGAGGAGGGACGTGACCTGACTCAGGTGTTCACAGAGTCCCTCTGGCTGTGTGTGGGAAACAGATCGAGGGGAAGGCAGAAGGACAGAAGCACAGGGAGGAGGCTGGTGTTGTGGTCCAGATGGGAGATGAGGGCGGACAGGACCACTACAGGAAAGGGGTCTGGATCCAGGCCCAAAGAGAAGGTTCTTAAATCTCACGCAAGAAAGAATTCAGGGCGAGTCCATAGAGTAAAGTGAAAGCAAGTTTATTAGGAAAGTAAAGGGGCCGGGCGCGGTGGCTCAAGCCTGTAATCCCAGCACTTTGGGAGGCCGAGACGGGCGGATCACGAGGTCAGGAGATCGAGACCATCCTGGCTAACACGGTGAAACCCCATCTCTACTAAAAAAAAAAATACAAAAAATTAGCTGGGCGAGGTGGCTGGCGCCTGTAGTCCCAGCTACTCGGGAGACTGAGGCAGGAGAATGGCGTAAACCCGGGAGGCGGAGCTTGTAGTGAGCTGAG
Organism: Rhinopithecus roxellana; assembly: GCF_007565055.1. Taxonomy (NCBI): domain Eukaryota; kingdom Metazoa; phylum Chordata; class Mammalia; order Primates; family Cercopithecidae; genus Rhinopithecus; species Rhinopithecus roxellana. Next base: position 133,833,075 of record NC_044560.1, on the reverse strand, counting down.
ATCCGGCCACTGCACTCCAGCCTGGGCCACAGAGCAAGACTCCGTCTCAAAAAAAAAAAAAAAAAAAGTAAAGGAATAAAAGAATGGCTAATCCACAGACAGAACAGCCCCAAGGGCTGCTGGTTGCCCATTTTTTATGTTATTTCTTGATGATATGCTAAACAAGGGGTGGATTATTCGTGCCTCCCCTTTCTAGACCATGTAGGATAACTTCCTGACATTGCCATGACATTTGTAATCTTTCATGGCGTTGGTGGGAGTGTAGCAGTGAGGACGGCCAGAGGTCACTCTCGTCGCCATCTTGGTTTTGGTGGGTTTTGGCTGGCTTCTTTACTGCAACCTGTTTTATCAGTAAGGTCTTTATGACCTGTATCTTGTGCCAACCTTCTGTCTCATTCTATGACTTGGAATGCCTTAACCATCTGGGAATGCAGCGCAGTAGGTCTCAGCCTCATTTTACTCAGCTCCTGTTCAAGATGGAGTTGCTCTAGTTTACAGGCCTCTGACAGGACCAGGGCTAATTGGCCGAGGGATCAGAGCTGAACCAGACTGAGGAGCCGCAGGGCAGAGGGCTGGGCCCCAGGAGGACGGTGGCGTGGGTCTGGTCTCTGACTGAGCCCCTCCTGCCCCCAGGTCGTGTCCTACCTGGCAGGCTGTGGCCTCCAAAGCTGCCCCATGCTTGTGGCCAAGGGATACCCAGATATTGGCTGGAACCCCTGCGGTGGAGAGCGCTACCTGGACTTCCTGCGCTTCGCTGTCTTCGTCAACGGTGAGGAGGGGGTAGCAGTGGCAGAGGGGAAGTATGGAGTCACTGGTCACACCTCCCTTGGGATGACTGCTCATACCCTGAGCCACAGGTGGGGTCCAGACAGGGATCCCTTCAAGCAGGCCTGGGGCTGGCAGGGGCCTGTGTTACCCCTGGAGGTGTTGGGTCCTGGGGCTGGCAGGGGCCTGTGTTACCTCTCTGGATGTATTGGGTCCTGGGGCTGGCAGTGTTGGGTCCTGGGGCTGGCGGGAGCCTGGTGTTACCCCTGGAGATGATGGGTCGTGCGGCTGGCAGGGACCTGGTGTTACCCCTAGAGTTGTTGGGTCCTGGGGCTGCATGGGGAGGTATCTGGTGGTGACTCATGAGACCCCCTGTCCCCACTCGGGTGGCCAGGCGAGAGCGTGGAGGAGAACGCCAACGTGGTGGTGCGGCTGCTCATCCGGAAGCCTGAGTGCTTTGGACCCGCCCTGCGGGGTGAGGGTGGCTCAGGGCTGCTGGCTGCCATCGAAGAGGCCATCCGCATCTCCGAGGACCCTGCGAGGGATGGCCCAGGCATCCGCAGGGACCGGCGGCGCGAGCAGTGAGTGTCCCAGCCCCCTCCTCAATAGGGCAACCCACCCTCCCCGGCCCCTAGCTGCCTCCCCCACCCACCCACCTTCCCTGCAGCTTCGGTGAGGAACCACCTGAAGAAAACCGGGTGCACCTGGGACACGCCATCATGTCCTTCTATGCCGCCTTGATCGACCTGCTCGGACGCTGTGCGCCAGAGATGCATGTGAGACCCAGAGCCAGGGCGGGATGGGGAGGGAGGGCAGGCACAGCCGCCTTCAATGCCTCATGCAGGCACTCGGTGACACAGAGTGAGCTCACATACATGGGTGGTCCTGGACTAGCAATGCTGGGGACACAACAGTGACCAAGACAGCCCCAGGGCCTGGTGTCACAGAGCTCCCGGTCCAGTGGGGGAGACAGACAGTGACCCCCAGAGTGGTCAGGGCTGGGATGGGGGAGCACAGGGAGAGAGGTCGGAGCCGGGTTGGTGGGGCACATGGAGAGGACTCCGGATGGATGGGGACGAAGGGAGAGGGGTCAGGATGGGGATGGGGACACAGGGAGAGAGGTCGGGACTGGGGTCGGGGGGCACAAGCAGAGGGGTCAGGATGGGGATGGGGGGCACAGGGAGAGGGTTCAGGGCTGGGGTCGGGGGGCACAGGCAGAGGAACGAGGGCTGGAAACTCTAGATAGCCCGCTGAAAGAGGCCTGCTCTACCCTCCTGTATGGGAAGGGAGGGAGCGGAGCAGTCACTGAGCGGGGCACCAGTGCCTGATGAGTGCCCCTCTCCCTCCCTGCGTTCCCCAGCTAATCCAAGCCTGCAAGGGTGAGGCCCTGCGGATCCGTGCCATCCTCCGCTCCCTTGTGCCCTTGGAGGACCTTGTGGGCATCATCAGCCTCCCACTGCAGATGCCCACCCTGGGCAAAGGTGCGGAGGGGATGGAACTTGGCAAAGGAGTGATGCTGGGGAGGGAGCCGCCAGGTCCGCAGGGCATCCCTGAACCCGCCCTCCCTGCCTGCAGACGGGGCTCTGGTGCAGCCAAAGATGTCAGCATCCTTCGTGCCGGACCACAAGGCGTCCATGGTGCTCTTCCTGGACCGTGTGTACGGCATTGAGAACCAGGACTTCTTGCTGCACGTGCTGGACGTGGGATTCCTGCCCGACATGAGGGCAGCTGCCTCACTGGACACGGTGAGCAGCCCCGCCCAGCCTGGCCACCCTCCACACCTCCACAGAGGGACAGGAGATGGGTCACGGTAGAGCAGCAGCAGCTGCTTTTGCTTTTCTTGGGATTGTGGACATACCATAATCCCCAATACCATCATAAAGATAGAAAATGAAAACCAAGAAACACTCTGAATTCCAATGAAGGGTGAGTAGGAATCTCCACGACCTCCAGTTATAAGAAATCATTGGCCGGGCCGGGCGCGGTGGCTCAAGCCTGTAATCCCAGCACTTTGGGAGGCCGAGACGGGCGGATCACAAGGTCAGGAGATCGAGACCATCCTGGCTAACCCGGTGAAACCCCGTCTCTACTAAAAAATACAAAAAACTAGCCGGGCGAGGTGGCGAGTGCCTATAGTCCCAGCTACTCGGGAGGCTGAGGCAGGAGAATGGCATGAACCCGAAAGGCGGAGCTTACAGTGAGCTGAGATCCAGCCACTGCACTCCAGTTTGGGCGACAGAGTGAGACTCCATCTCAAAAAAAAAAAAAAAAAAAAAATTTACATATTAGCCGGGTATGGTGGTGCACATCTGTAGTCTCTGCTACTAGAGAGGCTGAGGTGGGAGAATCACTTGAGGCACAGACTTTGAGGCTGCGGTGAACCGTGATTACACCGCTGCATTCTGCCTGGGCAACAGAGCCAGACCTTACCTCAAAAAAAAAAAAAAAAGAAAAAGAAATTAGCCAGGCATGGAGGTGCATCCCTGTAGTCCTAGCTACTAGTGAGGCTGAGGATCACCTGAGCCCAGGAATTCGAGGCTGCAGGAAGCTATGATTGCACCACTGCACTCCAGCCTGGGCAACAGAGACCCCTGTCTCTAACAAATGAAAAAGAATGTATTACAGGAAGAAAGGTGAGACTTAGAGAGGAGATAAGTGTGCAGACCATCCATATTTACAGAAGAGCCAAATCTGTAATGGGGTTCATTAATCTCATCGACCAGTTGTGTGTGTTTGAAATTTTGCATAGGCCAAAGTAGTAAGTGGTGGGGTGGGGGCTGTGGGCGTAGGGGCATGGGCATAGGGTGGAAAGAGGGTGGTAGAGATTGAGAGAAGCAGGTTTTGGGGGAGTGATCAGAAGCTTGGATCCTTTGGCCAGAGTAGCTCAGCGCAGGTGCCAGAGCAGCCCCGGGGGTGTGCATCGGGCCTGATGTCCTCCCTCTGCACCCTAGGCCACTTTCAGCACTACCGAGATGGCGCTGGCGCTGAACCGCTACCTGTGCCTGGCTGTGCTGCCTCTCATCACCAAGTGTGCGCCGCTCTTTGCGGGCACGGAACACCGCGCCATCATGGTGGACTCCATGCTGCACACGGTGTACCGCCTGTCCCGGGGTCGTTCGCTCACCAAGGCGCAGCGCGACGTCATCGAGGACTGCCTCATGGCTCTCTGCAGGTGGGGCGGGGCGGGCCCCAGGGCGGGGCGGGGGCAGGGGCGGGGCCGCAGAGCAGGCCTAGAGGGGAGGTCCCATCACCCTGTGCACTGTCGCGCAGGTACATCCGCCCGTCGATGCTGCAGCACCTGCTGCGGCGTCTGGTGTTCGACGTGCCCATCTTAAACGAGTTCGCCAAGATGCCACTGAAGGTAAGGACAAGCGATCTTTAGCAGTTCGTTTCCAGGCCGCGCCCACACTGGTTTGCTCTTCCCTCCGACTGCGGGGCTCATTTGTGTCGGCACTGCCCAGCCCAGTTAACCTGCACTAGTTAGGACGGCGTCCCCATAGAAACCTCTTAGCGTCCTTATTTGCATACTAGGATTCCCAGAACATTCACTTTGCTTCATTGATGCCTCTAGCGTTCCCTAATTAGCGTTTAATTTGCTTAACAGTAAGCCAGCCCCCACTTCAATTAACATATATTTGCATGGAGCACACCACTTTCCCTAATTAGCATGTTTATTTGCATGCCTGGACCACCAGACTTCCACTATTCAAATGAGTGCATTTATTTGAATAAACATTACCACAGCTATTCTGAATATTTGCACACTGTCGCTCTTATTTTTTCATTTGCATGCTAATTTGCATAAAGAGATACCCCAACTCAGATAGCTTGACTATTTTGCATAATACATCGAAATCAGCTCCTATTTCAAATTTGCATTTTAGTCAGGCGCGGTGGCTCACGCCTGTAATCCCAACACTTTAGGAGGCAGAGGTGGGCAGATTACTTGAGGTCAGGTGTTCGAGACCAGCCTGGCCAACATGACGAAACCCGGTCTCTACTAAAAATACAAAAATGAGCTGGGCGTGGTGGAGCACACCTGTAATCCCAGCTACTCTGGAGGCTGAGGCTGGAGAATTGCTTGAACCTGGGAGGCGGAGGTTGCAGTGAGCGGAGATTATGCCACTGCACTCCAGCCTGGGTGACAGAGTGAGACTCCACCTCATAAAAAAAAAAAAACAAAAAAAAACTTTGCATCTTGGATAGTGGAGGCCCTCTTCCCGATTACCATATATTTGCATGGGGTGCAGCCTTTGTTTCTACTTGATATGTTAATTTGCATAAGCACAGATTGCTGCATCCATATGCCCATTTACTCACTACGTACCCATGGATTAACATTAGCACGCTTATTTGTGTAAAGCAACACCAGACACAACCAGCTCTAGTTTAATGCCCATCTTTTTTTTTTTTTTTTTTTTTGAGATGGGAGTCTCGCTCTGTCGCCCAGGCTGGAGTGCAGTGGCCGGATTTTGGCTCACTGCAAGCTCCGCCTCCCGGGTTTACGCCATTCTCCCGCCTCAGCCTCCCGATTAGCTGGGACTACAGGCGCCCGCCACCTCGCCCGGCTAGTTTTTTTGTATTATTTTAGTAGAGATGAGGTTTCACCGTGTTAGCCAGGATGGTCTCGATCTCCTGACCTCGTGATCCGCCCATCTCGGCCTCCCAAAGTGCTGGGATTACAGGCTTGAGCCACCGCGCCCGGCCTTAATGCCCATCTTAACTCTAAGAATGCTAAATTTGCATACTAAGCTGTCTAAGACCACTCCTCAAAAAACATACCATTTTCCCCCTTATTAGCATATCATTTGCATAACCCACACCTCCTTCATAATTTAAAAGCACTGGCATGCTTGTGTCTCTCTGGGCCTTCGTCTGCCTGCCATCCGCTCATTCCCCTTTCATTTGTGTGTCCCCCTCTTGCTCCCACCCAGCTCCTCACCAACCACTATGAGCGTTGTTGGAAGTACTACTGCCTACCCACAGGCTGGGCCAACTTCGGGGTCACCTCGGAGGAGGAGCTGCACCTCACGCGGAAACTCTTCTGGGGCATCTTTGACTCTCTGGCCCATAAGGTCTGGGCAGCAGGGAGCCCCAAAATGGCCTATGTGGAGGGTTTGGGGCCCAAAATTGGGAGACCAGAGTGAAACCCCCCAATTTTGGGGGGTTCAAGGATGAGAGGGTTCTGCAGGTTTGGATCTAGGAGGATCTATGGGTTGAGGCTTCAGTGTGGAGGTTATGGAAAAGGGGGTGGGCCTCCAGTTTGGGAGCTTGGAAAGTGCAATATGGGGATGATTTGAGCATACAGTTGGGTCTGAGATTTGGGTTTCAAGGAGAGGGACCATAATTCAGGTTTGGGGGTTCAGGGAGGAGGGCTGATTATTGCAATGTGTGAGTTTGAGGTCCCGAGGCTCACTGAGGCTTATAGTGACTTCCTACCCCTGCTCCTCCCGGCCTTCCCAGAAATACGACCCGGAGCTTTACCGAATGGCCATGCCTTGTCTGTGTGCCATCGCTGGGGCTCTGCCCCCTGACTACGTGGACGCCTCATACTCATCTAAGGCGGAGAAAAAGGCCACAGTGGATGCTGAAGGCAACTTTGATCCTCGGCCTGTGGAAACCCTCAAGTGAGGCCTGGGGGCTGGGAGACAGAGAGGAAGATTTCAGGGGTGGCGGGAACCCCAGCCCCAACATCTGCTGACCCTATGCCCCCCCACAGTGTGATCATCCCGGAGAAGCTGGACTCCTTCATTAACAAGTTTGCGGAGTATACACATGAGAAGTGGGCCTTTGACAAGGTTGACCTCAGGGTCCTCCTATCCTAGAAACCCTCAAGACCCCAGCTTTCCCCCCGACCCGGTTCCTCCCTGAGGCCCCAGATCTCCCTGAGACCCCCCAGCCTTCCCTGAGACCCTTAGCTTTTTCTGGGATCCCCCAGGATTCTCTGTCCTCGGCTCCTCTAGGGTCTCCCCATGTGTCCCCAACTGCTGCCTCCCCCTCACCCTGCCTCCTCTCCATCTCTAGATCCAGAACAACTGGTCCTATGGAGAGAACATAGATGAGGAGTTGAAGACCCACCCCATGCTGAGGCCCTACAAGACCTTTTCAGAGAAGGTGACCAGGCCTTGAAGCCCAGCATTGGGAGTCAAAATGAAACCCCCAAATTTGAGGGTTCAGGGAGGAGTGAGGAAGGTTCACAGGTTTGCATCTAAGTGGATCTGTGGATTAGGTCTCCCCATTCATGGACTTTGCCTTCTCTCAAACTTGGTAGAGTGGGAAGAGAGTCCGAGAGAATGGGTTTGATTCCTTGGCTGTAGTAAGACTTCTTGGAGCCAGGCGCGGTGGCTCACGCCTGTAATCCCAGCACTTTGGGAAGCTGAGGCGGGTGGATCACGAGGTCAGGAGATCGAGACCATCCTGGCTAACACAGTGAAACCCCGTCTCTACTAAAAATACAAAAAATTAGCCGGGTGTGGTGGCGGGTGCCTGTAGTCCCAGCTACTCAGGAGGCTGAGGCAGGAGAATGGCATGAACCCCGGAGGAGGAGCTGGCAATGAGCCAAGATCGTGCCACTGCACTCTAGGCTGGGTGACAGAGGGAGACTCCGTCTCAAAAAACAAAAAAAAATTCTCAGAGATTCGTGTGTCTAATGGGATAAGGAGAGTGGGTTTGGGAGGCTCTGTTAACAGAGCAGGTAAGAGACTTGAGTTCGAATCTGGACTAGACCACTGCCTAGCCACGTGGTCAGGGTTTTCTCCTTTGGGGTCCTTCCTCCACCCCCCCTCACTCCATTCCAACTCCCCACCCTCCTGTCCATCCCAGGACAAAGAGATTTACCGCTGGCCCATCAAGGAGTCCCTGAAGGCCATGATTGCCTGGGAATGGACCATAGAGAAGGCCAGGGAGGGTGAGGAGGAGAAGACGGAAAAGAAAAAAACGCGGAAGATATCACAAAGTGCCCAGGTGAAGGCGGGGCCTGGGCGGAGGGCAGGGGCACGAGGCGGGGAGGGTCTAGAACAAGGGTCATGGCCAGGAGAGGGCGTGGCCAGACAGGGATGGGATGGAGAGGAGGGGGGCCCAGGGAGGTAGGTGGGGCCAGAGAGGGGTGCAGAAACCTGAGATCTGGGAAAGGAGAGGGCAGGGGTCTGAATAATTGCAAAGGGCAGAGGAGAGAAGGATGGGGTGGTTTAGAGACAGGGCCTTAAGGAGAGGACACGGGGTCTTGAGCCAGGGGAGGGCGGAGGGGGTAGAATGAACTAGTGGGGGCCTCGGAAGGGGCTGGCCTGGGCTTCGTGCTAGCCTGTCAGCCTACCTCCCATCTTCCCCTTGTCCTCTTAGACCTACGATCCTCGAGAAGGCTACAACCCCCAGCCCCCCGACCTTAGCGCAGTTACCCTGTCCCGGGAGCTGCAGGTGAGAGCCCTGATCCTTTTGGGGGGACATGGGGTGTCTTTGGGGGGGCTGGCATCCTCTGAATCTAGCCCTTGACTCTGCATCCACTCCCAGGCCATGGCAGAACAACTGGCGGAAAATTACCACAACACGTGGGGAAGGAAGAAGAAGCAGGAGCTGGAAGCCAAAGGTGAGGACGCCCATGCTGCCCCCAGGCGACCCCCGTGGCTTCACCATGTGGCTTTACTGATTGCCTTCATGCCCCTGAAACTCAGTTTCTCCATCTGCAGATGGGAATAATAACAGCGTTTACCACAGTGGGGTAATAAGATGAGCACCAGCAAGCAATGTTTCCGTTATTCGTATCTTCATCTTTATTACTATAATTACGCATGCCGGGCACTGCAGGAACCACTTCAGTGAGAGTGGCCCGGGTCTTCCCCAGAGCCCTGATTTCTGGTCTTTACCTCCCCAGGCGGTGGGACCCACCCCCTGCTGGTCCCCTACGATACGCTAACGGCCAAGGAGAAGGCACGAGATCGAGAGAAGGCCCAGGAGCTGCTGAAATTCCTGCAGATGAATGGCTACGCGGTTACAAGGCACGCGGGTTGGGACGCCCGCGGAAGAGCAGCAGGCGGAACCCACCCAGCAAAGGCTGGGAGAGGCGGGGCTAGAGAGGGGTGGAACCGAGAGGAGCGGGGCCTGGGGAGCAAAGACGGAACCAGAGGGGAGGAGCTAAGGGAGTGGGCCCTGGACACAGAGGCGGGGCCAGGTGGGGAGGAGTCCGAAATGAGTGGGGCAGGGCTTAAGGGGCAGAGGCGGAACCAGAGAGGAGAGGAGACAGAGAAGGGCGGGGCCCAGGGAGCAGAGGCGGGGCCAGAGAATGGAGGAGCCTGAGAGGGGCGGGGACCGGTGAGTGGAGGCGGAACCAAAGAGGAGAGAAGGCTGAGAAAGGCAGGGCCTGGGGAACAGAGGTGGGGCCAAAGGGGTGGAGGCTGAGGGGGCGGGGCCTGGGAGCAGAGGCGGGGCCAGAGAGGGGAGAAGGCTAAGTGGGGTGGGGCATGGGGGGCTCAGAGTGGAGCCCCAACCTGGGGTGAAACCAAAGCTGATAGAGACGCGGCCAGCAGGAGCAGAGGCGGACCTGAGAAGGGTGGGAAACTGTAGGGCCGTGTCTGGGCTGATCCCTCTCTCCGCATCTCCAGAGGCCTTAAGGACATGGAACTGGACTCGTCTTCCATTGAAAAGCGGTTTGCCTTTGGCTTCCTGCAGCAGCTGCTGCGCTGGATGGACATTTCTCAGGAGTTCATTGCCCACCTGGGTAGGGAGAAATCCCCCCTTATGCCTGCCCCACCTGCAGACACCAGTTCTGCAGACCAGACTCACCTAGGACACCCGTTCCTGCACTCAATCTGTCTTCCCCTTATCTGATGTTTATTGAGCTTCTACTATGGGCCAGACACTGTTCTAGATGCTGGGGTACAGCAGTGAAGATGACAAATGAACCCTGCTCCCCTGCAACTACTCCTGTGTTGGCTTCAGGCAATTAGCATCATAAATAACAAAATCATTTAGTGTTAGAAGGTGATCAGTGTCATGGGAAGAAGAAAACAATAGAGCCAGGTAGGGGGGATTGGGAGTGTGGAGCCAGTTGTAATTTTAAATAGGGTGTTCCTGAAAGACTTTGATGAGAAAGTGACATCTGAGGCAAGCCATGAAGGAGGTGAGGGAGGAGCTGTGTGGACCTCTGGGAGACATCGGTTCCTCACAGGCAAAGGAACAGTGAGTGCAAAGGCCCTGAGAGGTCCCTGGTGTGAGTGTCAGGATGCCCGGCAGCTGAAGCAGAGTCATCGAGGGGGACAGTGAGATAAATGGGGTCACAGAGGTGACTGGGGCAGATCATGTATGGCTATGCTAGCTGTGATGAGGACTTTGACCTTTACCTGGAGTGAGATGGAGTTGGGGGTTGAGGGCTGAACTGAGAAGGGACGTGATCCATAATTCTGGTGTTCACAGGGTCCCTCTGGCTTGACTGGGGTGGAGACAGGAGGCAAAAAGGGTGAGAACAGGGCAGATTTCTGGATCCATTTTGAAGGCTGAGGTTGTTGGGATGCTCCCAATGCCTCTTATAGGCCACTAAGAATTACAGCTAGGCCCTGCAATCCCCTCCAGTTTCCCTAGAGACACCACCCCCCAGCATTCCCCTTGAGAGCTGCCCTCAGGAACCCCCAAATTCCCTCCAGGTGAGTGGCGAGCAGGATTCGCTATCACGTCTCGCCTCAAAGCCTGCCTGCCTAGCTTCAGTGCTGCACATCCGCTTGACGATTCCCTTCCCTCTCTAGACCTCTGATTCCTCACCTGTGATATGAGCATATGTTCGCCATAACTAGCTATGGTTCTGTCACTTATTGACCTGGGGTCAGTTACTTCACATCAGTTTCCTCATCTGAAAAATGGGGGCTGGGAACCAACTGCACAGACCTCCAAGTTGTAAGGAGACTGTGTGAGGATGACATGTCTCACAGTGCCAAGGCCATAGCAAGTATTTAATAATTGGAGCCAGTATTATTATTTTAATAGAATCAGTTACGACTATCACCATTATTATTGTTTGCAATTGATTTCCATTTTATTTTATTTTATTTTATTTATTTATTTATTTATTTTTTTTTGAGACGGAGTCTCCCTCTGTCACCCAGGCTGGAGTGCAGTGGCCGGATCTCAGCTCACTGCAAGCTCCGCCTCCCGGGTTCACACCATTCTCCTGCCTCAGCCTCCCGGGTAGCTGGGACTACAGGTGCCGCCACCTCGCCCGGCTAGTTTTTTGTAGTTTTTAGTAGAGACGGGGTTTCACCTGACCTCGTGATCCGCCCGTCTCGGCCTCCCAAAGTGCTGGGATTACAGGCTTGAGCCACCGCGCCCGGCGATTTCCATTTTAAAATTAGCTCTAATTTGTTTACATTGACTTCTTGTTTCATTTGGTTCATTCATTCATTTGTTGCAGATTAACTCAGTGCCATGTATTCAAGTTCAGAATGAAAAGTACTTGTGGTGGGTGAGGAAGGGCATGTTCCAGGACTTTAACCCATTTCAGTTTGTTTTCCCCACGTCAGCTTCAGAAAGGGTTTGATCAAGGAGTTGGGGGAAGGCACTTTGGGAGGCTGAGGCAGATGGATCACCTGAGGTCAGAAGTTTGAGACCAGCCTGCACAATATGGTGAAACCTTGGCTGTACTAAAAATACAAAAATTAGTTGGGTGTGGTGGTGCACGCCTGTAATCCCAGCTACTTAGGAGGCTGAGTCAGGAGAATCGCTTGAACTCAGGAGGTGGAGAGTGCAGTGAGCCGAGATGGTGCCATTGCACTCCAGCCTGGGCAATAAGAGTGAAACTCTGTCTCAAAAAAAAAAAAAAAAGGAGTTGGAGGAACCAGATGAAAGGTAGGAGAAAGGTTTATCTCAAAGCCAACACAAATGACTTCATACCAATAATTTATTCCCCATTATTTCCCAACTCTGCTCCTAGCATCCTACCCATCAGAACAGCCTGGGTTCTCCAGCCTTGAACCCACCGTGAACCCTGTTTGCTCTCTCTACAGAGGCTGTGGTCAGCAGCGGGCGAGTGGAAAAGTCCCCACATGAACAGGAGATTAAATTCTTTGCCAAGGTGAGAGGTGGGCTTAGAAGTTAGAGGGGGCTGGGGACTCATGGGCTCTCCCCACCCCTCACCGGACCCTTTATCTCCTCCCCACCACCCTATCTCCAGATCCTGCTCCCTTTGATCAACCAGTACTTCACCAACCACTGCCTCTATTTCCTGTCCACTCCGGCTAAAGTGCTGGGCAGTGGTGGCCACGCCTCCAACAAGGAGAAGGAAATGATCACCAGGTGGGCCGCCTGTGACCCTGGACCCAGCCCCCTCGCCCCACAGTATTGCAATCCTTCGCCCGTGGAGGCTCTGTCCTGGGTGCTGGGTGTTGGGTACTGACCGTCTCCTGCAGAGGCAACTGAAGGGCTATGGTGACCAGCCATGCTAGTGTGCCCGGGACTGAAGGGGTTCCCAGGATGTGGGACTCTCAGACAACTTGGGACAAATCGATCACCCTGTCCAGGAAGGCCAACTCAAGGCCGGGCGTGGTGACTCACTCCTGTAATTCCAACACTTTGGGAAGCTGAGGTGGGAAGATCCCTTGAAGTCAGGAGTTTGAGGCCAGTCTGGGTAATACACCGAGACCCAATTTCTACAAAAAATAGAACAATTAGCCGGGCGTAGTGGCACATGCCTGTAGTCCCAGCTACTTGGGAGGCTGAGGTGGGAGGATCGCTTGAACTCAGGAGCTGGAGGCTGCCGGGAGCTGGGATCGTGCCACTGCACTCCAGCCTGGGTGACAGAGCAAGACCCTGTCTCAAAAAAAATAAACAAACAAAGAATAATAAGAAAGGCCAACTTGCCCCTCACCTCCCCAGCATCCCAGTTACTGCCTATGACTTTCCAGCTTGCCCATCTCTCTGCCCCTTCCTATCCCTCCTGTCTCCATCATTCGGCCCCCTCCTGGTTCCTCTCTCCTTGTCTTCTCTGTCCCTGTCTCCTCTAATTGGGTCACCCTTTCCTCGTCTTCTTGGCCGCCTCACTCGCTGTTTCTCCTGCCTTCTGTCCCTTTCTCTTTCTTCAGCCTCTTCTGCAAACTTGCTGCTCTTGTCCGCCACCGAGTCTCTCTCTTTGGTAAGTGGCTCCGCTCCCTTGGTCTTCCTCCCTAATCTCTCTCTTCCCCACCCTGAAGAAATAGCTCCCAGGTTCTGCCTTAATTTGAACAACCTTTGTTGTATTCTTCCTCTGGACCTGGAGACATGGACCGGGTATCCCAGGGGCAGGGCAGTGACTGAGACACCCTGGGCCTGCCTCAGTGGAACTCCCAGGCCAGTGGGAGAGATAGACCCATCTCCAGACAAGCACAGCCCAGTGGGGTCAGGGTTGGGCAGGAAGAAGGCCAGAAAGTGGTCAGGCTGGGGAGGAGGGAAGTTTGGAGGCGCTGTAGGAGTCCAGGCAGGGTGGGGGTGCAGTAGCATTCCAATGTAGCCTGCGGGTAGCCTCAGGAAGAGAGGGGTTGGGGTGGATGTAGAGGGAGGCACTGTCCTCTGTCCTCTTAGCCATGCCATCTCCCCGGCCCATCTTCCTCTCCCAGGGACGGACGCCCCGGCTGTGGTTAACTGTCTTCACATCCTGGCCCGCTCCCTGGATGCCAGGTAGGGCCATGGGCAGTGGCACCCACTCCCACTGTCATCGGGCCCCCACTCCAACCCCTGGTCTCCTAGACTGTCCAATTCCAGAGCTGGTGTTCCCCTGCTGCCCTTCTAGGACAGTGATGAAGTCAGGCCCTGAGATCGTGAAGGCTGGCCTCCGCTCCTTCTTCGAGAGTGCCTCGGAGGACATCGAGAAGATGGTGGAGAACCTGCGACTGGGCAAGGTGTCACAGGCGCGCACCCAGGTGAAGGGCGTGGGCCAGAACCTCACCTACACCACCGTGGCGCTGCTGCCGGTCCTCACCACCCTCTTCCAGCACATCGCCCAGCACCAGTTCGGAGATGACGTCATCCGTAAGGGCTCCTGACCCAAGGGCAGGTTGTGGGGAGTCAGTGTGGCCAACACCATCCATCCTGGGTGCCTGTGAGAGTCCCTGGGTGTTTGAGTGTGTGGATTTCTTGCTGTAAGCAAAGCATGCATCAGTACCTTGGCAGGTGGCAAATGAGTTAAAGAGGATGCGAGCTCAGCATCTCTAACAAAAGACCCTAAATGGACTGGCACAGCGACTAATGCCTGTAATCCCAGCAGTTTGGGAGGCTGAGGCAGGAGGACCGCTTGAGCTCAGGAGTTCAAGACCAGCCTGGGCAACATAGCGAGACCCTGTCTCTACCAAAAAAACAATTTTAAAGATTAGCCAGGCATGGAGGCACACGCCTATAATCCCAACTACTGGGGAGGCTGACGGGGGAGGATCACTTGAGTCTAAGAGTTGGAGGCTACAGTGAGCTATGATCATACCACTGCACTCTAGCCTGGATAACAGCAAAATTCTGTCTCCAAAATAAATAAAGAATAAAATAGGGTCCTTGATGGTAAAAAAGAGAATCTATTGATAAAGGTTAAGAAAAGTAGCACTTGGCCAGGCACGGTGGCTGACGCCTGTAGTCCCAGCACTTTGGGAGGCCAAGGCAGACAGATCACCTGAGCTCAAGAGTTCAAGACCAGCCTGGCCAACATGACGAAACCCTGTCTCTACTAAAATACAAAAACTAGCTGGGCATGGTGGTGGTTGCCTATAATCCCAGCTACTTGGGAGGCTGAGGCAGGAGAATCACTTGAACCCAGGAGGCGGAGGTTGCAGTGAGCCGAGATTGTGCCGTTGCGCTCCAGCCTGGGCAACAGAACGAGACTCCATCTCAAAAAAGAAAAGAAAAGAAAAGAAAAGTAGCACTTGGTAGCCAGGCTCAGTGACTCATGCCTGTAATTCCAGCACTTTGGGAGACCAAGGTAGGAACATCGCTTGAGCCCAGGATTTCAAGACCAACCTGGGCAACACAGCAAAACCCCATCTTAAAAAAAGAAGAATAGAAAAGTAGCACCTGGATAGGGTTCTTCTCCCATCCAACTTTTTATTTTGAAATTTTCAAAACATACAGGAAGGTGGAAAGAAGAAAATTGTTGGCTGGGCACAGTGGCTCACACCTGTAGTCCCAGCTACTTGGGAGGCTGAGGCACAAGAACTGCTTGAACCCGGGAGGTAGAGGTTGCAGTGAGCTGAGATCGTGCCACTGCAGTCCAGCTTGGGTGATGGAACAAGACTCCATCTCAAAAAAAAAAAAAAAAAAAAAAAGAAGAAGAAAAGCCCCGTGTGCTTACCCTTCACTGTGTGAGTGAAAATATTTAGGTTTTTTGTTGAACTTTTGGGTGTAAGTTGCACACACCAGCGGGTGTAAGTTGCACACACCAGGATAACCTCATGCCTTAATGTTCATCAGCTGGCTTTCCTAGAATAAGAACCTTCTCTTGTGTAACCACGATATCATTATCACACCTAACCTAACCATATTTAAATTTCCCTCGTTACCCACAAAATGTCTTTGATTTTTAAAAAATAATTCAGAATCCAGCCGGGCGCAGTGACTCACACCTGTAATCTGAGCACTTTGGGAGGCTGGGGCGGGCAAATCACTTAAGACCAGGAGTTTGAGACCAGCCTGGGCAACATACTGAGACCCCATCTCTAAAACTATATATATATATATATATTTTTTTTACTTTTATTTTTATTTTTTTTGAGACAGAGTCTCGCTCTGTCACCCAGGCTGGAGTGCAGTGGCACAATCTTGGCTCACTGCAACCTCGGCCTCCCAGGTTCAACCAATTCTCCTGCCTCAGCCTCCCCAGTAGTTGGGATTACAGGCATTCACCACCACACTCAGATAATTTTTGTATTTTTTTTTTTTTTTTTTTTTTTGAGGCGAAGTCTCGCTCTGTCGCCCGGACTGGAGTGCAGTGGCCGGATCTCAGCTCACTGCAAGCTCCGCCTCCCGGGTTTGCGCCATTCTCCCGCCTCAGCCTCCCGAGTAGCTGGGACTACAGGCGCCCGCCACCTCGCCCGGCTAGTTTTTTTTTTTGTATTTTTAGTAGAGACGGGGTTTCACTGTGTTAGTCAGGATGGTCTCGATCTCCTGACCTCGTGATCCGCCCGTCTCGGCCTCCCAAAGTGCTGGGATTACAGGCTTGAGCCACCGCGCCCGGCAATTTTTGTATTTTTAGTAGAGATGGGGTTTCACCATGTTGTCCAGGCTGGTCTCGAACTCCTGACCTCAGGTGATCTGCCCACCTCAGCCTCCAAAGTGCTGGAATTACAGGCGTGAGCCACCGCGCCAACCCTAAAAATATATACATTTTAAATAAAATGAAAAACATAGCCTAAAATTGCAGCAACATTGCAGGTCTGTTTGCTTTTTTCTGGAGGAAGTATCCCTCACTTTTATTATAGCGGGCCATGACTCCTCTCCACGGAAGAAACAACATCTAGCCTTTACTGAGTGCCTAATGTGTGCCCCGTTCTAGTGACTTTCCAAGTAGTAACTCATTTGATCCTCACAACCAACCCCGTGAGGAAGGTACTATAACTATCTCCATGTTATAGGTAGGGAAATTGAGGCTGAGAGAGAGTTTGGTAACTTGCTCACGTCACAAGACTACATGGCAGTCTGGCTGTGAAGCTACTTGCTCTTCCTCACTGCATGGGCCTATTTGGAGACAGGGGAGGTGGGGTGGGGAGGGCTTGTCTTGTGAGCGCATCCCACAGCCTCGCCCCTGTCTCCCTCAGTGGACGACGTCCAGGTCTCTTGCTACCGAACGCTGTGCAGTATCTACTCCCTGGGAACCACCAAGAACATTTACGTGGAAAAGTAAGGAGAGAGATCCATCGTTTGGGGCTGGGTGGGGTTGGAGGGGAAGGGAGAGAGCAGGAGAAGACGACGGGGTAGGTGAAAAGCACGGTAGATGTTAGGAATCTTCCCGCACACGGCTGCAGCCGCAGTTCCCCATGGCGGCCGCGTGAGGGCGCTCAAGGACAGGTCAGGCACGGAGGTAGAGCTGCCAGGTCTGGGGCCGGGAAGCAGGCGCTTGCGGGCCTTGCTGGGGAAGAAGGGGAGGCGCAGACCATAGGGGCTGTGCACAGGTGCCGTGCAACACTGGGGTCCCTGGGGAGGGCCCCTGGCAGTGTCCACGTGACCGCTCCTGAGCTGATTACTGATACAGCAAGAGTGGGGCTGCCACTGTTTCCACCAGCTCTTAAGTTATGCATACTTTAAGTGACACCGGCGGTGTGCGGTGGCTCACACCTGTGAGCACTTTGGGAGGCCGAGGAGGGAGGATCACTGGAGCTGAGGAGTTTGAGACCAACCTGGGCAACATAGTGAGACTCCATCTCTACCAAAAAAAATTGTTTTAATTAGCCTGGTGTGGTTGTGGTGTGGTGGCGCTGGTGCCTGTAAATCCAGCTACTCCTAAGGCTGAGATGGGAGGATCAGTTGAGTTCAGGAGTTCAAGAACAGCCTGGGCAGCATAGTGAGACTGCATCTCTACAAAAACAACTTTTTTTTTTTTTTTAACTAGCTAGACATGGTATGGTGTGTGCCTGTAATCCCAGCGACTCAGGAGGTTGAGGTGGGAGGATCGCTTGAGCCCAGGAATTCGAGGTCGCAGTGAGCCGAGATCAGGCCACTGCACTGCAGCCTGAGTGACAGAGCGAGACCCTGTTTTAAAAAAACAAAACAAGTGGCACACACGGATGAATGGCAGCTCTGTCCCAAAGGGTTCTGGGAGGAGCTGTTTCTATGGAGATGGGGCTGGGACCCAGGACCCAAAAGAGGGGGACACGTGGCAGCTAAACACAGCCCCCTCTTCCAGGCTTCGGCCAGCCCTCGGGGAGTGCCTGGCCCGTCTGGCAGCAGCCATGCCGGTGGCGTTCCTAGAGCCGCAGCTGAATGAGTACAACGCCTGCTCTGTGTACACCACCAAGTCTCCCCGAGAGCGGGCCAGTAAGCTGTGTGGGGCTGAAGCAGTGCCGGGGGTCTGGGTCTCCCCAGCACAGGGCCTTGGGGAGAGCCTAATTTGGGGGTAGTGTGGCTGGGTTGGGCTGTGAGCGGCTGAGGATTCCCCAGGTTGGTAGTGCCACACATTCAGGAACCCCAGAGTTTATGGTTTGGGGGCATTTCAAGGCCATTACGTGGGGAGCACTGGGAGATTAATTTAACTTTTAAAACAAGAATCCATTGATAAAGTTTAAGAAAAATAGCACTTGGTGGCCAGGCGCAGTGGGTCACGCCTGTAATCCCAGCACTTTGGAAGGCCAAGGTAGGAGGATTGCTTGAGTCCAGGAGTTCAAGACCAACCTGGGCAACATAGCAAAACCCCATCCATGGAATTTGGAGCTGTGGAATTTATTTTAGTGATGGTGACATTTGAGGGCATCTTCAAGCTTGGAGACGTAGGGTGAGGGGTATTTGAGCGTGAGAAGATTGAAGGAAGGCATGGGTTCATTCCTTCATTCAGCAAATATGTATTGAGCAGTTACTATGCATGAGGCACTGTCCTAGTCAGCTGAGGTTCAGCAGTGAACAGATAAAATAGACAAAAGTCCCCTGAGTTCTGGGTCCAGAGGCTAGAATGAGGCATGGACCTGGGGGGAATATACGCTCCAGGGCAGGAAGCTTGTCTTCCTGGTCAGCTGTGCTCCCAGAATGGCACCTGGCCCAGAGTCAGCGAGTGAGCAAATGACAGGTTGTCTGTTTCAAGGGAGTGAACCGGGTGTGGGATTCAGAGACGACACCGGGGGATGGGGTGGGGTTGGAAAAGGTCTCTTTTGGAGTATGCCACACTGTAGGGATGAGGGGAATGGGCTTGAGATGTGGGAGATTTTAGGAGGGAAGATTTCTAGGGGTGAGATGTTAGGCAGCAGACAGGCTCGGGAGTATGAAGTGTTTGCAGGGCCACTGAGTTTCAGTGTGAGGGCTGGGAGAGGTAGTTGGGCTGGAGGGTGAGATGGGAGGAATAGGGTTTGGGAGACTGGTTTAGGGGGGTGGCAATTCAATGGTGTCTGATGTATTGTGGGGGTGTATTTCAATGAGATAGTTGGGTTGGAGAGTGAGATGAGAGGAATAGGGTTTGGGAGCCTGGTTTAGTGGGGTGGCAATTCAGTGGTGTATGAGGTATTGTGTGGAAGGCCAGAGCACTGAGGTCTGGGGGTGATCGGTTGACATTCCCTGCCCCCCTCCCTGTACCCCAGTCCTGGGGCTCCCCAACAGTGTGGAGGAGATGTGTCCTGACATCCCGGTGCTGGAGCGGCTCATGGCAGACATCGGGGGGCTGGCCGAGTCAGGGGCCCGCTACACAGAGATGCCGCACGTCATTGAGATCACGCTGCCCATGCTATGCAGCTACCTGCCCCGATGGTGGGAGCGCGGGCCTGAGGCACCCCCTCCTGCCCTGCCCGCCGGCGCCCCCCCACCCTGCACAGCTGTCACCTCTGACCACCTCAACTCCCTGCTGGGGAATATCCTGAGAATCATCGTCAACAACCTGGGCATTGACGAAGCCTCCTGGATGAAGCGGCTGGCTGGTGGGTCGGGGGCACTGGGCCTGTGAGGGGTGGGTCAGCGGCCTGGGCTCCCTTGGCCAGATGGTCTGAAAGGGAGACCCATGGTCCCCTGGGAGTTGGGAGGAGTCAGAGTGTAGGTTTTTTCAGCCTCAAAAGGCCAGGGGTCAACTGGGCATGGTGGCTCACAACTGTTACTCCAACACTTTGGGAGGCCAAGGTGGGAGGATCAGTTGAGGCCAGCCATTTGAGACCAGCCTAGGTAACATAGCACGACCCCATTTCTTTAAAAAAAATAAATAAATAACTTTTTTTAATTAGCCAGGTGTGGTGGCACACACCTATGGTCCCAGCTATTTGGGAGGCTGAGGCAGGAGGATCTCTTGAGCCCAGGAGTTGGAGGCTGCAGTCAGCTGTGATATACTCTCTCAAAACAAACAAACAAAAGGAAAGGAAAGGGAAGGAAGGAAGGAAGGAAGGAAGGAAGGAAGACAGAAAAGAAAAGAAAAAAAGAAAAGAGAGAAAAGGAAGGAAGGAAGGAGAAAAAGAAAGAAAGAAAAAAGGGAAGGAAGGAAGAGAGAGAGAAAGAAAAAGAAAAAAGAGAGAGAGAGAAAGAGAGAAAAAGAAAAGAAAAGAAAAGAAAAGAAAAAAGATCCTCAAAGCGTTAGGTTTCCTGATTCAGAAGTTTCAGGTAAGGGCCGGGCACGATGGCTCATGCCTGTAATCCCAGCACTTTGAGAGGCCGAGGTGGATGGATCACTTGAGACCAGGAGTTCAAGACCAGCCTGGGCAACGTGGTGAAACCTTGTCTCTATTATTAAAAAAAAAAAAAAAAAAAAAGGTTTTGTGTAGGAAACAGGTTGTAGATCAGGGTCAAGCTAGAAATCACGAGCTGGGATCAGAGGCCAGGGTCAGGGGCCAGAGGCTGGGGTAAGAAGCCCATTCATGTCCTTGGGGTCACATAGTGACCAGAAATCACATAGTGAGGTAAGAGTCTGGGTATGGGCCAGGTCAGAGGTTAAAGATTGGGGTCAGGGGTCATGCTAGTTAAGGATGAGGTAACAGGCCAGGCACAGTGGCTCATGCCTGTAATCCCAGAACTTTGGGAGGCTGAGGCGGGTGGATCTCCTAAGGTCAGGAGTTCGAGACCAGCCTGGCCAAAATGGTGAAACCCAGTCTCTACCAAAAATACAAAAGTTAGCTGGGTGTGGTGGCAGATGCCTGTAATCCCAGCTACTTGGGGGGCTAAGGCAGGAGAATCGCTTGAACTCGGGAGGTAGAGGTTGTGGTGAGCCGAGTTTGCACCATTGCACTCCAGCCTGGGCCACAAGAGTGAAACTCTGTCTCAAAAAAAAAAAAAAAAAAAAGTGAAGTAACAGGTGAGGCTTCAGTTGTTGGAGGTCAGAAGTCAGGGATTTGTGCCAGGCTGGGGTCACAGGATAGGGACTGGGTCATAGGTTCAGGTCAGGAGCTGTGGCTGGGATCAGTGTTCAGGGACGATGTCCGAGGTTAGGGTCAGGCTGGGGTCGTATGGCAGCTGCTAGGTCGGAGGTACTGTTAGGGAGTTGGGCTGGGAACGGAGGTCGGGGCCTGTATCAGAGGCCGGAGGTGGCATCGGAGCCCACCGCGCCCCTGCAGTGTTCGCACAGCCCATCGTGAGCCGCGCGCGGCCGGAGCTCCTGCAGTCCCACTTCATCCCCACCATCGGGCGGCTGCGCAAGAGGGCAGGGAAGGTGGTGTCCGAGGAGGAGCAGCTGCGGCTGGAGGCCAAGGCCGAGGCCCAGGAGGGCGAGCTGCTGGTGCGAGATGAGTTCTCTGTGCTCTGCCGGGACCTGTACGCCCTGTATCCGCTGCTCATCCGCTATGTGGACAACAACAGGTCAGCGGCGCCCCGCCGTCCCCACACCCTACGCCCCGACCTACCGCATCCTCCAGCCCCAACTGATCTCTGCCTCCTGACTGGCTGGAAACTTCTTCCAATGCTCTGGCTCCACCAACCTTCTGACTCTTCCTCCTGGTTTCTTCTAGCTTTGAGAACATTGGCCCAACATCACCCAGCCCACTTGTTTGTTTCTTTTTGGTTTTGGTTTTGGGGTTTTTTTTTGTTTGCTTGTTTGTTTTGAGACAGAGCCTGGCTTCGTTGCCCAGGCTGGAGTGCAGTGGTGCAATCCCGGCTCACTGCAACCTCCACCTACTGGGTTCAAGCAATTCTCCTGCCTCAGTCTCCCCAGTAGCTAGGATTATAGGCGCATGCCACCACGCCCGGCTAAGTTTTGTATTTTTAGTAGAGACAGATTTTCACCATGTTGGCCAGGTTGGTCTTGAACTCTTGACCTCATGATCTGTCTGCCTAAGCCTCCCAAAGTGCTGGGATTACAGCCATGAGCCAATACACCTGGCCAATGTGATTTTTTTTTTTTAAATCATTCTCCTAATGCTGGACACTTAGATTGTGTCGATTTCTTTGTCACTATGCACAACACTATAAGTAACAGTTTGCTTTTTTATTTATTTATTTTTATTTATTTATTTATTTATTTTTGAGACGGAGTCTCACTCTGTTGCCCAGGCTGGAGTGCAGTGGCCGGATCTCAGCTCACTGCAAGCTCCGCCTCCCGGGTTGACGCCATTCTCCTGCCTCAGCCTCCCGAGTAGCTGGGACTACAGGCTCCCGCCACATCGCCCGGCTAGATTTTTGTATTTTTTTTTAGTAGAGACGGGGTTTCACCATGTTAGCCAGGATGGTCTCGATCTCCTGACCTCGTGATCCGCCCGTCTCGGCCTCCCAAAGTGCTGGGATTACAGGCTTGAGCCACCGCGCCCGGCCCAATTGCTTTTTATTATTATTGTTATTATTGAGACGGGATCTCGCTCTGTTGCCCAGGCTGGAGTGGTGTGGCATGATCATGGCTTACTGCAACCTTGATTCCTGGGCTCAAGTGATCCTCTGCTTCTGCCCCTGCGTAGCTGGGATTATAGGCTCACCAACATGCTCGGCTAATTTTTGTATTTTTATGGGGTCTCACTATGTTGCCCAGGTTGGTCTCAAATTCCTGGGGTCAAGCGATCCACCCACATCAGCCTCCCAAAGTGTTGGGATTACAGAAGTGAGCCACCACGCCTGGCTGCGATTTTTTTTTTTTTTTTTTAAACATAACAATACACCATGAAAGACATACAGGCCAGGTGTGGTGGCTTATGCCTGTAATCGCCTTGGGAGGCCGAGGCGGGTGGATCACCTGAGGTCAGGCGTTTGAGACCAGCCTGACTAACATGGCAAAACCCTGTCTCTATTATGAATACAAAAATTAGCCAGGCGTAGTGACGCAGGCTTGTAATCCCAGCTACTCCAGAGGCTGAGGCAGAAGAAACGCCTGAGCCTGGGAGGCGTAGGTTGCACTGAGCTGAGATCGTGTCAGTGCACTCCAGCCTGGGAACAGAGCGAGGCTCCATCTCAAAAAAAAAAAAAAAGAAAGACATATAGATTCACCCCTTTTGTCTTGGTGGTCATGTGACATTCTCTGCTGTTGGATATAGTTCCATTTTTAACTCAGTAAATATGAACAAATTGTGGTTTCTTCATACAACGGAAGACTCCATGGCAGTGGGAGTGAACAAGTTGTTTCTATACACAATGTGATTGGCTTTCACAAATGTTAGGTGGCATGAAAGAAACCAGAAAACCAAGAAATAAACTACAAATTATACCATCTCTTTAATGTTCACGAGCAGATAAAAATAAGTTTGGGGCTGGGGGCAGTGGCTCACAACTGTAATCCCAGCACTTTGGGAGACTGAGGCAGGAGGATCACTTGAGTTCAGGAGTTTGAGACCAGCCTAGACAACATGGCTAGACCCTGTCTCTACAAAAAAAGAAAACATACAAAAATTAGTCAGGCATGGTGCCACACACCTGTAGTCCTGGCCTCAGGCTGGGACTGGGAGGCTGAGGTGGGAGGATGGTTTGAGCCCAGGAGGTCAAACCTGCAGTGAACTGTGATCACACCGCTGCGCTCCAGCCTGGGCAACAGAGACAGATCCTGTCTCAATAAGGGTTTTTTTCTTTAATACAAGTAAATAAAATAAAATATGTGAACCTACTTAGATTCTGACCCTGTCCCTCAAAAAAAGAAATTTTATGGCTGGGTGCGGTGGCTCATGCCTGTAATCCCAACACTTTGGGAGGCCAAAGCAGGTGGATCACCTGAGCTCAGGAGTTTGAGACCAGCCTGGGCAACATGGCAAAACCGTCTCTACTAAAAATACAAAAATTAGCCGGGAGTGGTGGCGCGTACCTGTAGTCCCAGCTAAGTGCTCCTGAGTGGGAGGCTGAGGCAGGAGAATGGCTTGAATCTGGGAAGCGGAGGTTGCGGTGAGCCAAGATCACACACTGTACTCCAGCCTGGGCGACAGAGCGAGACTCTGTCTCAAAAAAGAAAGAAAAAAAATTTTTAAAAAAGTTTTTAGCCTAGAAGTTAGAATAAGGATCATTTTTCAGGAGGAGGAAGGGGGAGTGGCTGGGAGGGGCCATGATGGTACTTCCAGGGACCAGAAATGTCCTATTTCTTGACTTTGGTGGTGGCTACACAAGTGTGTTCACTTTGTGATAATTAATCAAGATGACACTTCTTAATATGTAGGTTATATAATACATATGTATGTATCGTGTGTGTATTGCATGTATACATATTATATTTATGTATTTCAATGAAAAGTTTAGACAAACAGAAAGTTTTTTAAAAAGGAATAGTCAGGCCAGGCAAGGTGGCCCACACTTGTAATCCCAGCACTTTGAGAGTCCAGGAAAAGAGGATCTCTTGAGCCCAGGAGTTCAAGACCAGCCTGGGCAACCTAGGGAGACCTTCTTGCTACAAAAAATAAAATAAAAAATTAGCCAGGCATGGGCATGATGACGTGCACCTGTAGTTTCAGCTACTCAAGGAGGCTGAAATGGGAGGATCGCTTAAGCCTGGGAGGTCGAGGTTGCAGTGAGCGGAGATGGCATCACTGTACTCCAGCCTGACAGATCGAGACCCTGTCTCAGAGAGAGAAAGAGAGAATGGATCATTAAAAATTTTTAAATGTTCGGCTGGGCACGGTGGCTCACGCCTGTAATCCCAGTACTTTGGGAGACCAAGTTGGCGGGGGGGGAGGGTGGATCACCTAAGGTCAGGAGTTCGAGACCAGCCTGGCCAACATGGTGAAACCCTGTCTCTACTAAAAATACAAAAATTAGCCGGGCATGGTGTTGGGCACCTGTAGTCCCACTTACTCAGGAGGCTGAGAGAGAGAAAAAAGAATTAAATGTTCACCTGAATGGCCAGAAGACCCTAGAAACCCCATCCCTCTGACTGGATGTCTCCTGGTCCCCATCTCCTCCTCCAAGATCTCTCTCTGGGCAGCCCCCTTCCCTGGGATCTCCACCCCCTCCCTCACCTCCCCTCTGCTGACCTCAGGGCGCAGTGGCTGACGGAGCCAAATCCCAGCGCAGAGGAGCTGTTCAGGATGGTGGGCGAGATCTTCATCTACTGGTCCAAGTCCCACGTGAGTGCCCACCCCAACCGCCCTCCCCACAACCAGAGGACCCATAGGCACCTACCTTCACCTCTCCGGTCTCCAACACTGCTTCCCCCACCAGAACTTCAAGCGCGAGGAGCAGAACTTTGTGGTCCAGAACGAGATCAACAACATGTCCTTCCTGACTGCGGACAACAAGAGCAAAATGGCTAAGGTAGGGGCTTGGTTCTGGGAGCAGCACTTGGCAGAGAGGGCAGGAGCACCCTCTAGGGTTTCCTACCTGGCCTGTCCTCACCCAGCCAGCCTGTCCTGGGCTCATTCCCTGCAGCCCTCAGAGCAGCCCCTGTTACCTTCTCTCCCTTGTTCCCCAGCTCCTTCCTCCTCCTGTATCTTCTCCCTCCTCCCATCTCCCTCCTGTCCATTTTCGTCTTCTCCAAGCCTCTCTCTCCTCCCATCACCCTCCTCCTCCTCCTCCCCATTTTCCCCCTCTTCCATTTCTTTCTTCCTCTCCCCATTACCCCATCTCCTGCTTTCCTCCCTATCCTTCTCAGAACTGCCCTCCTCAGATCCCAAAAATGACCCCTACCCCAAGCTAAGGCCTGGAAATGCCCAGCTAGAGAATACATGGCAGGTGGGGCAGAGGAGGCGGGGTGCTGGCAAGTTGGAGTTGGGCCTGGGCTTCTCTGCGGGGCTGGGGTAACCCTTCTTGTCTCTGTCTGCGGTCCGGTGAAGCAGGCGGGAGATACACAGGTCAGCCCCACATCTGGGACCTCCGCATGTCTCTTGGCTAATGCCCTCTTCCCCCAGCCTCTGCACTCCCCCCCACCCCCGAGAAAACCCCTGCTTCTGTTCCCCACCCCTGTCCTCCACTCCCAGCCCCCACCCATCCTCCTTCTGTTCCCTTCCCTCCCCACCACCCCCATCCATTCCCATCCCAACCCTCAGCTTTTGGCAATTTGACTTCTCTTCTTTTCTCTTTTCTTTTCTTTCTTTCTTTTTTTTTTTTTTTTTTTTGGATTTTTGTTCTGGAAAAAAAAAAAAAGAAAAAAAGAGCAACTCTCAGCTTTTACCAAAGCATCTTGGGCTGAGGTCGAGGGTAATGGGGGTGGGAGAGGCACGTGGCGCATGGTTGGGGAGGGGGCAGCACCCTCACCGTGCGGTGGTTTAAGGCTTGGGCTCTGGACTATATGGACTGGGGTTAGAATCCTGTCTTGATAGTCAGCTCTGTGACCTTGGCCAAGGGTCATCCTTTTGAGCCTCTGAGGGCATCCAGCCAGTGGCCCCCACCCCAGGGCTCTGCGAGGACTCAGGGAGAAGCTGCATGTGTAGCCTGCAGCAGTGCCTGGCACAGGGGTCATGCTCAAAGTTGCCAGCCAGCGTGGATGTGGCTCTGCCCAAAGCTTGTCATCAGGGCTTCTCATTGGCATGACTGAGGTGGCCCTGCCCCTGGGTCTGCACCCAAGGCTCCAGAACACGGCTGTGGGACTCTGTGCCCCGTGTCTCTGCTTCCAGGTCTTTCTGGATGTGTCTTGCATCTTTGGTCTTCCTGTCTCCTTGTCTTTTTCAGTCTCTCAGTGTCTTTTTCTTGCAACTTCTCTTGTCTCTTGAACTCTTTGTGGGCCTGCATCCTTGTTTCATTCTTGAGAACTTGGTCTTGGGATGTGAAGTGTGGGGCTGTGCATGCTGTGGACGGGGTGTAGTACTGGGGTTCCTAGGGGATTCTGGAAGGTGACTGCTAGAAGTTGAGATAGGCCCAGAATTGGGGAAAATCTGGATGGGCCTGGGTTAGAAATTGGAGCCAGGCAGGCACGGTGGTGTGTGCCCATAGTCCCAGTTATTTGGGAGGCTGAGGCAGGAGGATCACTTGAACCCAGGAATTCAAGTCCAGCCTGGGCAACATGGCAAGACACCATCTCTAAACATACATTTGTTTAAAAAACAAGCAACTGGGAATTTGGGTTGTGGGCTTGGGTCTGGAGGGTCTCTGGTCACGGCCGCAGGCCTGAAGTGTAGGGTCAGCAAGGCTGGGGTGGAATTGAGGTGTCCTCGGCCACTTGGGAGGGAGCGCCTGCTGTCCAGACTGGAGCCTGGGGTGTGGATGATGGCCACAGGTTGGGGCGGGATTGGGATTGGGGCTTGGGCTGGTGCTGAGCCCTGTGTCCCCACAGTCGGGTGGCTCGGACCAGGAACGCACCAAGAAGAAGCGCCGCGGGGACCGGTACTCTGTGCAGACGTCGCTGATCGTGGCCACGCTGAAGAAGATGCTGCCCATCGGCCTGAACATGTGCGCGCCCACTGACCAGGACCTCATCACGCTGGCCAAGACCCGCTATGCCCTGGTGCCTGCCCAGCCCCGTCCTTGGAACCTTCCAGGATGCCGCCCGGCACCCACTGAGCCCCTGGGACCCTAGGGAACAACCAGGATCCCACTGAGCCCCCCGGGTCCCTGGGAGCCTTCTCTTCAGACCCTACTGAGTTCTTTTCCAGGACCCTGAGGACTCACTGGGCCCTCTGGGATGCCCTGAGGACCCCACTCAAGATATTGCCAGGGCACCACAGACCTAAGGGCCCTCACTGAAACCCCACTGAAACCTAGAAAAGCTCTAGGATCCCTGGGACACCCATGAGGACTGCAGGACCCCACTGCCTCCACCACTGGACCATGCCACACCTGCTGAGACCCTGAGAGTCCTCCCAACAAGATGAGCCCCCTGAGACTCCTCTGAACCCTCCACCAAGGCCCCTTCAAGCCCCTTGGGACCTATTGAGCCCCTCATGACCCCTCCTTCCCTCCCCGCCAAGACTGAACGTCCGGGTTCTTCCTGAGCCCTCGGCTCACCATCCCTTTCCTTCAGGACCCGGCTGACGCCTCCCCCTGGGCCCTGTTGATGCCCAATTAAGCCCTCAAGTACTCTCAGTGGCTCAGGGAGCCCCTGTGACCCTGAGTAACTCCCCAGGATCCATGAGCCCCATCCCCAGGACTGCACCCAAACTTCTGAGGTCTCAGGTGTCCTGGAGACCAAAGGACCTGGGCCCTAGAACCTCTTAAGCTCGCTGGGATGTTGAGGCGGCCTCCTGGGACCCCACTTACCCCTTGTGTGGGACAACAAGGACAATCTCCCTCCTCTCCGATCCTTTCCAGCTTCGGGGGCCCTAAAGAACCCTCCCAGGATTCTGCCCCCAGACCCCTATAGCCCTACCCCCAGGACCACACCAGCACCCTGACAACCTACTCACCCCCAACCCCTAAAGACCACCCGGTTGCTACCCTGCTACCATCAGGACATCACTTCCCTCAGGACCTCAAGCAGCTCCCAGGACTGCTGAGTCCTGCCAGGACCCCAGAGAGCCCTCCAGGGTCCCATGGACCCCTCACCTTGGTCCTTGGGGGCTCCCCGTCCTGGAACCCCAGTGAACCCCCACCCTGCTGATGCCCCCTTGGGCCCCTGTGTAACCAATGACTCAGTTACCTATCTGATCACCCATGACCTCTGCTGACCCCTTCTGATCTTCAAAGACTCCCTGCCCCACTCTGACCCCCAACCATCCCTCTTTGGCCATATTTGACCTTTGATGAAATTCTCTTGTCACCCTCTGCCTCTTTCCAAACCCCCACGAGGCCCCTTGAATCCTTACTGTATCTTCAAGGTGACTCTGACCCTCTGGCCCCTCTAGGACCCCTTCCGACCCCTGTCTACCTCTGCATCCTTTTGTTTCAGACCCCCCGCCCCAAGAAAAACCCCTTCAGTTCCTGGGGTACTGGGCCTGGAAGGAAAGGGCTGTGGATCAGGAAGGAGGCTGGGACCTCCAGAGTGACCCAGCCTGGCCCTGTCTCCCCAGAAAGACACAGATGAGGAGGTCCGGGAATTTCTGAACAACAACCTTCACCTTCAGGGAAAGGTATGCCTCCTTTCTCTGCAAGCAAAAGAAGCAAGTCAGAATAATAACCACAATATTAGCAAAGGTTTGAGCATTTACCAAAGACCAGGCATCGAAGAAAGACCTCAAAGGTCAGGAGTTTGAGACCAGCCTGGCCAACATGGCGAAACCATGTTTCTACTAAAAATACAACAATTTGGCCCAGCATAATGGCTCACGCCTGTAATCCCAACACTTTGGAAGGTCAAGGCGGGCAGATCACCTGAGATTAGGAGTTCGAGAGCAGCCTGGCCAACACGGTGAAACCCTGTCTCTCTACTAAAAGTACAACATTAGACGGGTGTGATGGTGGGTGCCTGTAGTCCTGGCTGCTGGGGAGGCTGAGGCAGGAGAATAGGTGGAGCCCCAGGAGGCAGAGGTTGCAGTGAGCCGAGATCGCACCACTGCCCTCCAGCCTGGGTGACGGGGCGAGGCTCCGTCTCAAAACAAAATGATGAAGAAGAAAGGCCTCAACATGCACTCACCCATTGAGTGCTCCCAAAACGGAAAGAGAACATCCAGCCGACTCTGTGGGGAGGGTCCCTCACGCCAGTGACCCCTCCTTCCTCCCCTCAGGTCGAAGGCTCCCCGTCTCTGCGCTGGCAGATGGCCCTGTACCGGGGCGTCCCGGGTCGTGAGGAGGACGCTGACGACCCCGAGAAAATCGTGCGCAGAGTCCAGGAAGTGTCAGCCGTGCTCTACCACCTGGACCAGGTGGGTGGGGCCGGAGGGGGTCTTTCTGCTGGGTCTCTGGGCGGAGCCTGGCAGGGGGAGGGGCTTTAAGAATGTGGGTGGGGTCTGGAGAGGACTATTAAGTTTTGGGGCGGGGCGGGAGGTGGATCCTGGAGTTTAAGGTGAGCCTTAGAATGGATCAGGGGGAGGGGTCTGCTGCTTCATCTTGCATCTGGGGGCGGGACGGGGAAGGGGCAGAATTTTAGATCTAGGGGTGGGGCCTAGAGGAGAAGCGTTGAGTTCGTGGGCAGGGCCTTGGGTGGGTCGTAGAATTGGTCGTGGTCTGGGTCGTGGTCCTGGCTCTGTGGGACCAGGCCTAGGATGGAAACTTAGGTCTGGAGGCGGAGTCAGGACCCTGACTCTGTTGGTGGAGACAAGGTTTACCTTCTGCCGTGTGTGTCGTACCTGAATATGGACTTGGGCACAGCTGGGCAGTTTCATCCAGGGCTTGGAGTGAGAGGGGCAGGATCTGGGGATGTGACTCTCCCGCTATCCCTTCCCCAGACCGAGCACCCTTACAAGTCTAAGAAGGCTGTGTGGCACAAGCTTTTGTCCAAGCAGCGCCGGCGGGCAGTTGTGGCCTGTTTCCGTATGACGCCCCTGTACAACCTGCCCACGTAAGGCCCCCCCAGGGACAAAGGGGGCGTGAAGGGCCGCGGAGAAAGGGTGGCTGGAGAGTCTGGAAACTGGAGGGCCAATGTGATGGCGCCTTGTGGGTGGTTGGGGGCTACAGGCGCATGGGAGGTCGGGAGGCATGGAGGAGGGCCCGTCCCAGTGACGTCACACCTCTCCCCTGCAGGCACCGGGCATGTAACATGTTCCTGGAGAGCTACAAGGCTGCATGGATCCTGACTGAAGACCACAGTTTTGAGGACCGCATGATAGATGACCTTTCAGTGAGCTGGGGCCCGCCTGGGGGAGTGGGGGGCGAGCTGGATAGGGCTAGGGGTGGAGGCCACCCTTGGTACACCTCCAGGGGTCATGCTCCACATCAAGGGGTATAGAAATGCCAGCTCCTGGCTTGAGTAGTACCAAAGTAGGGCGCAGAATGTGGGAAGAGAGAAAAAAAATCCAGACCAACAGGGACTTGGGGGAGGTGATAGAAGGGGACTCTAGAAACACTCTCCCTGGGCCGGGCGCGGTGGCTCAAGCCTGTAATCCTAGCACTTTGGGAGGCCGAGACAGGTGGATCACAAGGTCAGGAGATCAAGACCATCCTGGCTAACACGGTGAAACCCTATCTCTACTAAAAAATACAAAAAACTAGCCGGGCGAGGGTCGCGGGCGCCTGTAGTCCCAGCTACTCGGGAGGCTGAGGCAGGAGAATGGCGTAAACCCGGGAGGCGGAGCTTGCAGTGAGCTGAGATCCGGCCACTACACTGCAGCCTGGGCGACAGAGCGAGACTCCGTCTCAAAAAAAAAAAAAAAAAAAAAAAAAAAAAAGGCTCTCCCCAAGCCTCTGCTCTCCCCCCAGAAAGCTGGGGAGCAGGAGGAGGAGGAGGAAGAGGTGGAAGAAAAGAAGCCAGACCCCCTGCACCAGTTGGTCCTGCACTTCAGCCGCACTGCCCTGACGGAAAAGAGGTGAGGACTCTTCCTAGGGCCCCAGAAACACCCCCAAGGTCCTGGGAAAGAGGGTCACCTGGCCACCCCCAACTCCAGCCC
Organism: Rhinopithecus roxellana; assembly: GCF_007565055.1. Taxonomy (NCBI): domain Eukaryota; kingdom Metazoa; phylum Chordata; class Mammalia; order Primates; family Cercopithecidae; genus Rhinopithecus; species Rhinopithecus roxellana. The sequence goes on along the minus strand of NC_044560.1, from coordinate 133,801,963 downwards.
AGCAGCCTCCCTGTGCCTCAGGAGAGGTCCTCCAGGTCCTGGAGAGGCCCAGGACAGACAGATCTTTAAATGTCACTTTGCCAGCCAGGCACAGTGGCTCACGCCTATAGTCCCAGCACTCTGGGAGGCCGAGGCAGGCGATCACTTGAGCCCAGGAGTTCAAGACTAGCCCGGCCAACATGGAGAAACCCCGTTTCTACAAAAATACAATAAATAGCCAGGCTTGGTGGTGGGCACTTGTAATCCCATCCACTCAGGAGGCTGAGGCAGGAGAATCGCTTGATCCCAGGAGGCTGAGGTTGCAGTGAGCCAAGATCATACCACTGCACTCCAGCCTGGGCAACAGAGTGAGACTCTATCTCAAAAAGAAAAGAAAAGAAACATAAATGTCACTTTGTTAGGACAGGCACAGCCACCATACACCGTTGCATAGCTGAACAGTTCACAAGGGCATCTCTGAGGGGTTCACATCACAGACAATGTAGATTAACTAGGCTTTTCTAGAAGAAAGTATCTTGCTCAAATAAAATCAGTATATTATGAAAAAAATCCATATGTAGGACAAATTTCCAACAGACAGAAGTAGTGGGGGAGTTTTCTCTAATTCCCTCAAAGGCTTCATGTGGGCTAATGACAGGCTTAGTAATAAATAATTTTGATGCAGATGGCACAGCTGCTGCCGCTATTGCTGACAATAGCAGGCAGCCATTCATCAAATGCTTATTATGTGTCAGGCACCAAGCTAAGCGGTGACATCTATATCCTCTCACTTAACCACCACACTGTGAGACGGATTATCGCAGCTCCTTTGTGTGGATAAAGGCATGAAGGCACAGGGATTTATTTTTCATTTTGTTTTATTTATTTATTTATTTATTTATTTATTTATTTATTTATTGAGATAGAGTCTCACTCTTGTCACCCAGCCTGGAGTGCAGTGGCACAATCTCAGCTCATTGCAACCTCCGCCTCCCAGGTTCAAGCAAGTGGGATTACAGGCGCCCACTGCCACACCCAGCTAATTTTTGTATTTTTAGTAGAAACGGGTTCCCACCATGTTGGCCATGCTTGTCTCAAACTCCTGACCTCAAGTGATCCTCCCGCCTCGGCCTCCCAAAGTGCTGGGACTACAGGCGTGAGCCACTGCACCTGGCCTATTTTTTATTTTATTTATTTTTATTTTGAGGCGGAGTCTCGCTCTGTCGCCCGGGCTGGAGTGCAGTGGCCGGATCTCAGCTCACTGCAAGCTCCGCCTCCCGGGTTTACGCCATTCTCCTGCCTCAGCCTCCCGAGTAGCTGGGACTATAGGCGCCCGCCACCTCACCCGGCTAGTTTTTTTTTTGTATTTTTAGTAGAGACGGGGTTTCACCGTGTTCGCCAGGATGGTCTCGATCTCCTGACCTCGTGATCCGCCCGTCTCGGCCTCCCAAAGTGCTGGGATTACAGGCTTGAGCCACCGCGCCCGGCCTATTTTTTATTTTTTGAGACAGTCTTGCTCTCTTGCCCAGGCTGGAATGCAGTGTCATATCATAGCTCACTGCAGCTCAGACCCCCCACTCCACATCACCCCAGGCTCAAGAGATCCTCCTGCCTCAGCCTGCTGAGTAGCTGGGACTACAGGCATGTGCCTCCATGCCTGGCTTTTTTTTTTTTTTTTTTTTTTGGTAGAGATGGTGGTCTCACTATGTTGCCCAGGCTGGTCTCAAACTCCTGAGCTCAAGCAATCCTCCCCACTCAGCCTCCCAAAGTGTTGGGGTGACAGGCGTGAGCCACCACGCCTGGCAGGGATTTATTTTTCTTACATAACGTGAAGTCAAGAGCTAAAGACTTCAGGACTGGGCAGTGGCACAGGGACACTGACAGGGGCCCAGGGTTTTTCTAGCTTTCTGCTCTGCCTTTCTTAGCTTTTGTCTGTAGTCCTGGGTGGATGCTGCACTTCCAGGCATCACAGCCACATGCCAGGCAGAAAGAAGGAGAAAGGCTCCCTACTCTTCACCCTTAGCAAGATCTTTGGTCTCTCTCTCTCTCTTTTTTTTTTTTTGAGACGGAGTTTTGCTCTTGTTGCCTAGGCTGGAGTGCAATGGCGTGATCTTGGCTCACCACAACCTCCATCTCCCGGGTTCAAGCGATTCTTCTGCCTCAGCCTTCAGAGTAGCTGGGATTACAGGTGCATGCCACTGTGCCCAGCTATTTTTCTTTTCTTTCTTTTTTTTTTCTTTCTTTTTTTTTTTTTTTTGTATTTTTAGTAGAGACGGGATTTCACCATGTTGTCCAGGCTGGTCTCAAACTCCTGACCTCAGGTGATCCGCCCACCTCAGCCTCCCAAAGTGCTAGGATTACAGGCGTGAGCCTTCTTTGGTCTCTTTTTCCAAGAGATCACTGGTCTCTTTCTCTCTCTGGTGGGCTTCCACACAGATCTCATTGGCCAGAAATCCTGACATGAGGCCATTTCGGGCTGCAAGGTGATGAAGAATTTGAGTGTCCCATTTTGCATCCTGTGGGAGAGCAATGTCTCTGGAGTTTGGCCATCCAGGTTGAGTCCCAGTGCAAGCTGTGTGACCCTAGCCAAGAAGCGTCTTTGTATCTTAGTTCCCCCACCTATAAAATAGGGCTAGTAACATACCCACCCAACTGAATGACTGTGAGGGTCAGTTTGTTAATATATGCAAGGCACCTAGAACAGGCACTGAAATGGTGTTTGTGTAAACAGTCAGCAGGTGTTGGCCATTGTACAGGAGACCCAAGCAGAAAGGGATTGGCCATACTTGTTATTGGGCTGACAGGTGGCAAGAGGGCCCTGGGAGCTCCAGCCTTCCATCACTCCATTTTAGCATCCCCAGTGGAAGGGTAGTGCCTCCATCATTAGCTCCAGCAAACCTCACTGAATGGGCCAGGTGTGGTGGCTCATGCCTTTAATCCCAGTACTTTGGGAGGCCAGGAGTTCGAGACTAGCTTGGGCAACATAGCAAGACCCCATCTCTACAAAAAAATAGAAAAATTAGCCAGGTGTGGTGGTATGTGCCTGTAGTCCCAGGTACTCAGGAGGCTGAGGTGGGAGGATCACTTGAGCCTGGGAGGTCGAGGCTGCAGTAAGCCTTGATTGCACCACTGCACTCCAGCCTGGCCAACAGAGCAAGACCCTGCCTCAAAAACAAAATAAACAAACAAAACAACAACTCCCAGAATGGATTTTACTGGACAGCATGGACAACATGACCATTTCTTTTTTTTTTTTTTTTTTTTTGAGGCGGAGTCTCGCTCTCTCGCCCGGACTGGAGTGCAGTGGCCCAATCTCAGCTCACTGCAAGCTCCACCTCCCGGGTTTGCGCCATTCTCCCGCCTCAGCCTCCCGAGTAGCTGGGACTACAGGCGCCTGCCAACTCGCCTGGCTAGTTTTTGTATTTTTAGTAGAGACGGGGTTTCACTGCGTTAGCCAGGATGGTCTCGATCTCCTGACCTCGTGATCCGCCCGTCTCGGCCTCCCAAAGTGCTGGGATTACAGGCTTGAGCCACCGCGCCCGGCCTTTTTTTTTTTTTTTTTTTTTTTTTGAGACGGAGTCTTGCTCTGTCGCCCAGGCTGGAGTGCAGTGGCCGGATCTCAGCTCACTGCAAGCTCCGCCTCCCGGGTTCACGCCATTCTCCTGCCTCAGCCTCCCGAGTAGCTGGGACTACAGGCGCCCGCCACCTCGCCCGGCTAGTTTTTTTTTGTATTTTTTTGTAGAGAAGGGGTTTCACCGTGTTAGCCAGGATGGTCTCGATCTCCTGACCTCGTGATCCACCCATCTCGGCCTCCCAAAATGCTGGGATTACAGGCTTGAGCCACCGCGCCCGGCCAACATGACCATTTCTTACCTGTCATCGTGGCCACACAGATAAAAGTCCTCATCGGCCATGGATCTGTCATAAGCCACCCTGGCAATGGCCACTCCAGCCACCTGAGCCACACAGCCTGAGTATGGGGAGGGTTGGCCCTCCAAAGGAAACCAGAAGCCCTTTTTTTTTTTTTTTTGAGATGGAGTGTTACCCAGACTGGAGTGCAGTGGTGCAATGTCAGCTCACTGCAACGTCTGCCTCCTGGGTTGCAGCAATTCTCCTGCCTGAGCCTCCGGAGTTGCTGGGATTATAGGCAAACACCATCATGCCCAGCTAATTTTTTTGTACTTTTAGTAGAGATGGGGTTTCACCATGTTGGCTAGGTTCATTTCAAACTCCTGACCTCCAGTGATCTGCCCGCCCCAGCCTCCCAGAGTGCTGGGATTACAGTCATGAGCCACTGTGCCCAGCCCAGAAGCTCTTATGAGATGGGGGTCCTCTCCACCAGGTCCTGACCACTCCCCTGCTTACTTCCCCAGCAAACTGGACGAGGATTACCTGTACATGGCCTATGCCGATATCATGGCAAAGGTGAGGCCCCACCCACCTCATCTGGGGCAGGTTTCCCTCTCCCCACCTGCAGTGCTTGTCCACAAAAAGGGCTGGGGCGGGATGGAGGGGTCTGCTTTGTTCATCCCTTAACTGATGCCCCCTCCCCAGAGCTGCCACCTGGAGGAGGGAGGGGAGAACTGCGAAAGTGAAGAGGAGGTTGAGGTCTCCTTTGAGGTAGGTGGGCTCAGGAGGTCCTGGAGGGAAGGGATGGGGGACCCTGACTGCAGTCATCTCCCATTCATTCAGCAAAGCTCTGGGGACACAGCAGTGACCAAGTCAGTCCCACTGGGGAGGCAGATAACACCAGCCAAACTAACACCACAGGGTATGCACCGTGGTCATGGGGGAAGCTCAGGCAGAGCGGTCAGGGCTGGGATGATGATGGGGGAACCTCGTGGGGATACAGCAGCCCAAGTAAGGTGCCTGACCCAGCCTGCAGAAAAATGTATCAGGGAGGGCTTCTCGGAGGAGGGGACTTCTGAGCAGAAGGATAAAAGGAGCCGGCCAGTTGAAGAAAAAGAGAAAAATGTTCCACATAGGGGGAATAGTATATGCCAAGGCCAGGCAGCAAGAAAGAGCTAGGAAATGTGCAATTCACTGATCCATTCATTCATTGAGACAGTCAACAAGCATTTACTTCGTAGTTTTCTTAACTGTTTCTGTGCCAGAGTCCCTTCTGGCACCTGGTGAAGACTTTCTCAGGATCATATTTTTAAATGTATAAAATGAATTCATAGCAGAGGAAACAAGTATTGAATAGCTATCAAAATATTTTAAAAATGAATTTGTGATCCAGTAGTACTTGCACATTGTTAACCTATCAAATAAGATCTAAGGCGGGGCGCGGTGGCTCACACCTGTAATCCCAGCACTTTGGGAGGCCAACGCGGGTGGATCACCTGAGGCCAGGAGTTCAAGACCAGCCTGGCCAACATGGTGAAACCCCATCTCTACTAAGAATACAAAAATTAGCTGGACGTGGTGGCACGTGCCTGTAATCCCAGCTACTCAGGAGGCTGAGGCAGGAGAATAGCTTGAATCCACGAGGTGGAGGTTGCAGTGAGCCGAGATCACGCCATTGCACCCAGCCTGGGTGACAGAGTGAGACTCCATCTCAAAAAAAAAAAGATCAGGCCGGGCGCGGTGGCTCAAGCCTGTAATCCCAGCACTTTGGGAGGCCGAGGCGGGTGGATCACGAGGTCAGGAGATCGAGACCCTCCTGGCTAACACGGTGAAACCCCGTCTCTACTAAAAATACAAAAAACTAGCCGGGCGAGGTGGCGGGCGCCTGTAGTCCCAGCTACTCGGAGGCTGAGGCGGGAGAATGGCGGGAACCCGGGAGGCGGAGCTTGCAGTGAGCCGAGATCGCGCCACTGCACTCCAGCCTGGGCGACACAGCGAAACTCCGTCTCAAAAAAAAAAAAAAGATCTAGCAATGGATCCAGCAGCCTCTATAGTTGAGAAGTAGTGATGAACATAAGATATTTAAAGACATCTTTGAGCCATTGTGAGTCTCTCTTCCTGGACCAGAAGAGCAGAATTTGAATAGGAAATGGTTCTAATTCTGCAGTAATAATGTGATATGGAATATACGTTAATAATAATGTGGTATGGAAACATCTGTGAATTTTTTTTTTTTTTTTTTTGAGACAGAGTCTCGCTCTGTCGCCCAGGCTGGAGTGCAGTGGCGTGATCTCTGCTCACTGCAAGCTCCGCCTCCCTGGTTCAAGCGATTCTCCTGCCTCAGCTTCCCAAGTAGCTGGGACTAAAGGCGCCTGCCACCACGCCCGGCTAATTTTTTGTATTTTTAGGAGAGGCGGGGTTTCACCCTGTTAGCCAGGATGGTCTTGACCTCCTGACCTCGTGATCTCCCCACCCCAGCCTCCCAAAGTGCTGGGATTACAGGCGTGAGCCACTGTGCCCAGCCACATCTGTGATTTTTGTTGGTGACAAAACCACAGGTTTTGCTAATATTGCTGTGATTTATGGTTTTATCCATAAAGGAAGGAAATGCTGCATTTCTGTTAAAGGGTGAAAAACATAAAGATGTAACTTTTCATCATCCAAGTTCACAGATGGCCTGGAGGCCCATGGGCCCAGGTTAAGACTGCTGCATGCCCAGCTCTGATTTATGTGGATTTTGCCCTATGCCTAGCCCCATGCTAGGTACAGGAGCTATATCAAGGGTGTGAGCCCCAGGGGATGGAAGGAGCTCATGGTTGAAGGAGTGGCTGGAACAGGGAGAGCAGAAGTGAGAATGTGAGGGGGAAAGGCTGGGCTGGAAAGCCTGGACTTGCCCCCATGGGTCTGCCTCCCTGCCCAGGAGAAAGAGATGGAGAAGCAGCGGCTCCTATACCAGCAAGCACGACTGCACACCCGGGGGGCAGCCGAGATGGTGCTGCAGATGATCAGTGCCTGCAAAGGTGCCCCTCACATGTGCATTAGGCTCTTCAGAGTGCACTCATCTTGTCCTCACTCTTCCCGGCTCACGCATTTCCTGTGGACCCATTTGCCACCCCTCCATGCCTGTGGTTTGCACGCACACCCCAGCCCTTGCAGCTTCCCCTTGCATACCTGCCTTGCAATTTCTCACTCATCCTTCAATCACGATCACCCCTGCATGCACACCTTGGCACACTCTTACATCCCCTTTCTCACATCCTTTGGGATGGCTGTTTTCTGGTGGGTGGAACACACTGCCTTCCAACTGGGTGGACCATCTTTTGTCTCCCACTCCCTCCAGGAGAGACTGGTGCCATGGTGTCCTCCACCCTGAAGCTGGGCATCTCCATCCTCAATGGAGGCAATGCTGAGGTCCAGCAGGTAACAGAGGAAAAGGGACTTCCGAGGAAGGCAAAGAGGGGTGGGAGGTTCTTGTGTGACTCCTCCCCTGCCTCCCCCTCTGCAGAAAATGCTGGATTATCTTAAGGACAAGAAGGAAGTTGGCTTCTTCCAGAGTATCCAGGCACTGATGCAAACATGCAGGTAGGTTTGAGTGGACCTCTTCTTGTTAAGCTCTGTTTGATACCACTGCCACCCCGCTCCTGGTATCATTTCCAGTTCTGATTCTGCTCTTTCGGTCCAGGGAAAGAGACTCACTCAGAATCGCTCAAATAACGGGGAATTTATTGTAAGAATTAATGTAGAACAATAGGGAAGGCAAAATGTCATAGGCTTGAAGAATGAGTTACATTATGGATTCCAGACAGTGGAACCAAAAACTTGAGAACTCAAGGGGAACTTGACAGGGAGATTTAGGAGCTCTCTGATGACCCCTCTTAATATGCCTCTGCTGTTGTCTGCCTTTATTCATCTCTTGCTGCCGGCTGACTTTTCCTACCCTCTGCAGCTTTTGCTAAATGGGTGCTTTCTGGTTCTTCATTATTTTAGCTTGCACATGGTTCATCCTGGCCCTACCTTATGTCCTAGCTTCTGCCAGCTCTTCATATCTGCTTCCTCTTGATTTCAGCGCATACATGATATACTGTGGCTCTCCAGGCTACCATGGTTGGGAGCTGCCAGGCCCTGGAAGAGAGGAGGGCAGAGGCTTCATCACATCCACCCCCGTCTTTCCTTTGTTTTCCTCAGCGTACTGGATCTCAATGCCTTTGAGAGACAGAACAAGGCCGAGGGGCTGGGCATGGTGAACGAGGATGGCACTGGTGAGGCCCTCTCTTGGGCTTCCGTCTCCCTGGGACATCTTCTTTCGGGATTCCCGCCACCCACCCCCACCCACCATTGCCCAGAGCTCCCTTCCTCCAAGACACTGGTTCCCAAGGGCTCCCTCGGGTCCCTCCCTCTGCTATGGTCCCCCAGTCCCACCCCCTCCATCCCCCCCGGGGTCTCCCTACCCATGTCCACCACCCACCTCCCCCTGCCGACCAGAAGTCATTCTGTCTTGTGTTCTCACCCATCACCACACGGACCCCACCCTCCACGTGCCCAAATGTCACGCCATGGTTGCTGTTCTCTTATTAATGTCCCTAATCCGGGTTAATCACGTCTCCTCTTTGCCGTGTTGTGACGTGTCTAACCTTTCTACCCTGATCCTCGCTCCGGCCTTTCCACCTCTACGTCTTCATCTCTCTCTCCCTCTCCATCCTCTTCTTTCATTCCCTCTGCTTTTACCCTCATTTCCTATCCCCTTCCTTGCTAATCCACTTCCTTCTGTCTCCTTATCACTCTGCCTTTCTCTCTGTGGGTTGTTCCTTTCTCTGTGTGTGTCTTTCTGTGTCTTTGTCCCTGACTGTCATTGTGTGTGTTTGCGGTCTCTGTCTCCCTCTCTTTTTCTCTCTTTTCTCCTGCTTCCTCCTCCCATCCTGTTGGCTGCCCCAGTCATCAATCGCCAGAACGGTAATTCCCCCAGCCCACCCCTGTGCTGTGCTGCTGCCACCCACCCCTCCTAACCCCGTCCGCCCCTCCACCTGGGGGCTGAGGATCTGGGACGTGGAGGGGAGGGAGGGACTACGGCAGGTGCGCCCTGCCAGTGCAAAACCTGGAGATCAGGAGTCTGGGGAGCATGATTCAGGTCCCAGACCAGCCACTGAGAATACATGGGCCTGTGAACAAGCCTCTTATGTTCCCTAAGCTTCACTCTCCCCATGTGTAAAACAGAAGCTAGAAAACACGGCAAAGATCTCTTTCCAGCTGGATATTGTTGGACTTCCAGACCCAGATTCGCAGTCCTGGTGTGGAGTGATCCCCACTCCCACCTACTCTGCTCTTTGCGCCCCGACTTCAGATTGGTCGGTCAGCGTTTCCCACCCACCAACCGAATTGGTTGCCTCCGGCATCCACTCTGATTGGTGTGCGCCTGCCCCCTCAGCGCCTGCCTCATCTGCGCCTGCTCTGGTTGGCCCATTTGCGGTCTAGCCTCCTCCCCTACTGCCCACCATGATTTGCTTCTTTCAGATGCCCATTCTGATTGGCCCTTGTTTACACGCCTCCCCTCTGCTACTCCTGGATTGGCTGCTTTCAAGGCATCTGGGCCAATTGGCTGGCTTTCAATCTCCATCCCTTATCCCAGCCCAATCTTCCCCTGCCCAGAGCGTTTGTGTGAAGGTGACCCAAACCCCCATAATCCATTAACCTCCACGGCCTGAAGGGGGGCCGAGGGAATTACCAGCTGCCTGAACGTCTGCTACGTCAGCAGACACTCCCGAATGTAACACAAGTGGTGACATCAGAGGGCACTGATGTAGAAAGACACTTGAGGCCTCAGCTTCATGACTCAGGGCCCCTCGGGTCTCCATCTGCTGATGTCATGGGCTCTGAGGTCAAGACCACCTGGCGTCATGGATGCCTATGGCCCTCACAGTGTCTTTGGAGTGGCGGCTACTCCTCCCAGCACCCCCATGCTTTGTGCATGCGTGTGCAGTGTGCATGGGCCTTGTGCATGTGTGCGCTGTGTCTTGGCGCATCTGACCCCTCCTGGGCCCTGTCCCCTCCCTTCCACCCAGGAGAGAAGGTCATGGCGGATGATGAATTCACACAAGACCTGTTCCGGTTCCTACAATTGCTCTGTGAGGGGCACAATAATGGTGAGGAGGAGGGGTGTGGGGTGGAGGGGAAGCCGAGGTTTGGGGCGGGTACAGAAGGGTTGCCTTAGTGTCCAGCCCCTCCTCCCCCATCAATGATGGCCACTTTCCAGCCAGTGTCCATCCACCTAGCTTCAAAATCTCTCTGGAGGCCGGGCGCAGTGACTCAGACCTGTAATCCCAGCACTTTGGGAGGCAAAGGCGGGTGGATCTCCTGAGGTCAGGAGTTCGAGACCAGCCTGGCCAACATGGTGAAACCCCCGTCTCTACTAAAAATACAAAAAAAAAAAAAAAAAAGCAGGCGTGGTGGCGGGTGCTTGTAATCCTACCTACTCAGGAGGCTGAGGCAGGAGAATCGCTTGAACCCATGAGACGGAGGTTGTAGTGAGCCGAGATTACACCATTGCACTCTAGCCTGGGCAACAGAGCGAAACTCCCTCAAAAAAAAAAAAAAAAAAAAAAAAAAAACTCTCTGGAATTTCTGGAATCTAGCCACTTTGCATCCGCTTCATCTCCTCTGGCCAGTCCAATTCCCCAAAAGCAACCTACCAAAAACCAATTTGGCCAAAAATCAATTTGCTCAAATGGACAATTTGTCACACGCTATTTTCCCACAGGCAGTCTGCAGTGGCTGCCAAAGTTCAATACACGTGGTGGATTTCTGTACTTTAAGTCCAGAAAAGACCTAAAGGAAAAAACTGCCTGGCATTTTAAAATAAATCTATTAGAATCATTTGTTTATTTTGCTTATAAAACCTTTGCAGAGGAAAGATCTGTATGAAGGCCGACAGATTCTTTCCTATCTTAAGCAAGAGTTTTGTTTTGTTGTGGTTCAGCCAATTTAACAAGATTGAAGATGACAGCAAATTAATTACACAACATCAATGATGAGAAATACAGTCTCATGCTGCAAACCTAGTTTACAACTTTACAGAACAGTCAAAATTCTGCACAAAAAACATTCTACCCAATGCCATTTCCTATAACAAACATGTACAGTCTCAAGATTGTGGTTATAACCTTTAGCAGATGATTAGGAAACCACAGACTACCCGGAAATTAACTTTCATGACAAGAATTGGAGCAATTAGTAATCTAACTTCCATAGAACCATAGAACCTTCACCCACTTGGTTAGTGCTCTGTAAGGTAACAGATTTGTAAATATCTTTAATCTTCATTCTTTTTCTTTCAACAAAGGATAAAGCATGATCCCTTTGTCTCGAATTTTCAAAAACTCTTGTGTCCACAACCAGTTTTTCAAGGTTTATTAAATACCTTTGTGCCATGGGACTAAGATTTTCTTTCTCCTTTTTTTTTTTTTTGTTTTTTTGTTTTTTTGTTTTGTTTTTTTTGCAGAGTCTCACTCTGTCGCCCAGACTGGAGTGCAGTGGTGTGATCACAGCTCACTACAACCTCTGCCTCCCGGGCTCAAGTGATCTACCCCTCAGCCTCCTGAGTATCCGGGACTACAGGCATGCATCGCCATGTCTGGCTAAGTTTTTTATTTTTTACAGAGACGAGATCTCACTATGTTGCCCAGGGGATCTCAAACTCCTGGATTCAAGCAGTCCTCCTGCCTTGGCCTCCTAAAATGCTGGGATTACAGGTGTGAGCCACCACACCCAGCTGGGACTAAGATTTTCATTCTTTAATTTTAACTAAGATGGAATCAGTCTTTGGGTTTAAAATAAATTTTATTCCTCGGGAATATGAAGTTTTGAAAATTAGAATGTTGTTATGAGAGGAATTGCTGTCTCCCAACAAATTTGCAACCCAGTACTCTGCCTAAATTCGTGGCCCAATCAAATAGATACTTGAAATAACTTTCAAATCTCAGACCCCTTGCATGTCTTGAGGAGTCAGTGCTATTCAAAGCAGACAAAAGGTTTGTCTTTCACTTATTTGCACATGTCTGTAACAGGTGTTTTCAGTCGGCAGAATTTTTTTTTTAACAGGAGCTGTGTATCTTTTATTTTTGCATATAGTCCAATTTAAATTAACACAGTTTAATTTAACAATTTAAATTAGGCCGGGCGCGGTGGCTCAAGCCTGTAATCCCAGCACTTTGGGAGGCCGAGACGGGCGGATCACGAGGTCAGGAGATCGAGACCATCCTGGCTAACACGGTGAAACCCCGTCTCTACTAAAAATACAAAAAAACTAGCCGGGCGAAGTGGCGGGCGCCTATAGTCCCAGCTACTCGGGAGGCTGAGGCAGAATGGCGTCAACCCGGGAGGCGGAGCTTGCAGTGAGCTGAGATCCGGCCACTGCACTCCAGCCCCGGCGACAGAGTGAGACTCTGCCTCAAAAAAAAAAAAAAAAAAAAAAAAAAAAATTTAAATTAAGACAAATAAAGGAGTTAGAAAGCAGGGTTGATAGGAAAACCTGTACCTTTGCTTACAAAAGTTTGAATATTTGAGGAGGCTTTGTCTATATCATGAAACTAGGCAAAATGGGCCTTCTGTCGAGCCAACGTGATAGAGCAATTGTGAACTGACTCTAAAAAAGTTAGGAGGAAAGAAAAACGGGGGGCAAAAATACTTTCAGGGGCTGTGAAAACCTCCCCGTGCAACATGATGTTGCTATAAACGTTTACAAGGACTTGGCTCGGCACTGTGGCTCATGCCTGTAATCCCAGCACTTTAGGAGGCTGAGGCAAGAGGATCACTTGAGCCCAGGAGTTCAAGACCAGCCTGGACAACATAGGGAGACCCTGTCTCTACAAAAAAAAAAAAAAAAAAAAAAAAAAAAAAACATATACTACAGTACAATAAACCTCCAATCATATACTACAGTATAATAAACCTCCAATCATATACTACAGTATAATAAACCTCCAACTACCCGTCACTCAGCTTTTACAGTTTGCTGCCATAGAACGATGTTTTTTAAATAGTGGGAACCACCCCATCAGACAGACGTTCGTGAATCAGTTTCATGCAGAGGTTCTCATCGTAATTGTACACTGGCATGCCTGGGGAGCTTTAAAAGAGACTGAAGCCCAGATTTTGCCTCTAGAGATTCTAATTTAATTGATCTGGGGTTGGGCCTGAGCCCTGGGATTTTTAAAAGCCTCCTGGTTGTTCTGATATGCAGCCAAGGTTGAGAGGATGAGAACCACACATTTCTTCTTTTGTAGTTAACTAGAGCGGTACAGGACAGAAAAGAACAGAATGCATGGCACAGAGTAAGGCAATGCAAAACTTCTGTTTTGGGAATAGGTGAATATAATTTCAGATTGAACATATGTTATCAGGTCTCAATGTAATAAGGATTTCCTTGACCGGGTGTGGTGGCTCACGCCTGTAATCCCAGCACTTTGGGAGTCCAAGGCGGGTGGATCACAAGGTCAGGAGTTGGAGACCAGCCTTGCCAATATGGTGAAACACTGTCTCAACTAAAAATACTAAAAAATTAACCGAGCGTGGTGGCACATGCCTGTAATCCCAGCTACTCAGGAGGCTGAGGCAGAAGAATTGCTTGAACCCGGGAGGCAGAGGTTGCAGTGAGCCTGGATCACGCCACTGCACTCCAGCTCAGGCAACAAGAGTGAAACTCCATCTCAAAAAATAAATACAAAAAATAAAATAAAAATATTATTGAGGGTTTACTATGTGTCAAATGTGGTGGTGGGTCATTTATTCATTCAGTTTTTTCCAACAAATATGTATTTTGAGCACCAACTATGTAGCAGGGAGAAATAGAGATTCAGTCCCTCATTAGTTTCCAAACAATTTTTTATCAAATTCCTACTATGTGCTGGGGATATTCATGCATTTATCCAACAAATATTTATTGCGCACCTGCTAAAGGCCAGGGAACATAAGGATTGGTCACTTGTTCATTTATTCAACATACTTTGAGTGTATAATACATGCTCACAAGATTAAGATTGTCACATATTCTTTGATACAACAAATTTGTTGCATTCTTACTATGTGTCATGCAGTATTCTAGGCTCTGGGGATACAGTAGTAAAAGAAAACAGTCCCTGGCCTTGTGGGGGATTTTTTTTTTTTTTTTTTTTTGACAAGGTCTCCCTCCGTTGCCCAGGTTGGAGTACTGTGGCATGATCATAGCTCACTGCAGCCTTGACCTCCTGGGTTCAAGTGATCCTCCCACCTCAGCCTCCCGGGTAGCTGGAACTATAGGTGTGAGCCACCATGTCCAGCCAATTTTCAAATTTTTTGTTGAGACCAGCCCAGGCTGGTCTCGAACTCCTGGCCTCAAGCATCCCTCCCACCTCAACCTCCCATAGTGCTGGGATTACAGGCATGAGCCACCCGGCCAGTATTTTTAGATAAATGAATAAATGATCATCTTTCTTTCTCTGACACATAGTAAATACTTCATAGTTATTAAATAAATTGATAATGATATGCCTTCTGGCATACCACAGGCACTCAACACATGAGTATTGCATAAATGAATAAATGACCCACTGTTCATCTCCCCTAGCACATGGGAGGTGCTGGATAAATGACTTTTCATCTCACCAGATTTCCAGAACTACCTACGGACACAGACAGGGAACACGACCACTATTAACATCATCATCTGCACGGTGGACTACCTCCTGCGGCTGCAGGTGAGGACGTGAGACGGCTCATATGTGACTTGGGTCGGGGGCTGCAGGGCCATGGTCGGCTCCAGCACCCCCCACACCCTGCCCGCCCCCTCCTCAGGAATCCATCAGCGACTTCTACTGGTACTACTCCGGCAAGGATGTCATTGAAGAGCAGGGCAAGAGGAACTTCTCCAAAGCCATGTCGGTGGCTAAGCAGGTGTTCAACAGCCTCACTGAGTACATCCAGGTAGGGCGCTCCCCCTGGGGCGGGAGTGGGAAGGGAGGGGATCCCGCATCGCGATCCCTGATCCCTTCCCGGGGATTCCCTTCCCGCTCACACGGTCCTCTGCCTCCCAGGGCCCCTGCACCGGGAACCAGCAGAGCCTGGCGCACAGCCGCCTATGGGACGCAGTGGTGGGATTCCTGCACGTGTTCGCCCACATGATGATGAAGCTCGCTCAGGTTCGAGCCCCTGCGGTCTCCATCCACCTGCTTCTGGGCGTCCCCCAAGTGGTCCATTTCCAAGTCTTGCCCCACTGGTCAGTTTGTCACCCAAGTGCTCCCGGCATGTTCCAGACTGGTACCCTCTCAGTGGCCAAATCCATCCTCTTTCTGGATTGGCTCCCTGCATGACCTTGCCTCCTCCTGTGCCCCGCCCCACAAATCAGCTGGTTTTCCATCCACGCTTCCATTGATCTGACGTGTTGGCCCCGCCCCAATGGCCAGAGCTCCTCTATGACTGGTTGCTGTTTTTCTCTCCGATGAGGTCATCTCAGATGTAGACAGTCCTTGGGCTAGGATGGGGCTGGCTTCTAGATTCGAGCCTGGGGCTGAGGAAGTGTTTTGCTTCTTTATCTTGCTTGCGGCAGATGACACCCATATCAGGCATTCATGATGTAAGGTCCCTGTTGAGCACCATCTCCCGTCTCCATAATCCTTGTGTTCCTCTTTCCCTCACCCCTTTGCAGCCTTGCCAATGTCTCATGAACACTTAATCCATTTGCTCTGCCTCTGTCTGGTAACCGTATTCAAGGCTGCCATATACCGTTCCACAGGTTGTTCACTGCACAAAGGCACAACCTCTGAGGGCATCCATATCCTACACATCAGTGTATTTTTACAGTACTTTAGTTTTCCATCAGATGGCAGTACAGTATCCAGCATATTATAACTTCCCCACAGGAAGTGTTTTAGAGGGCGCCTTTTTTTCTAATTTGCCCAAAGATGCCCCAGGGGCTGGTGGAAACCCTAACTGGTTGTCATCTGACTTTTGAAAAGGAGTTAAACTTAGTATGCAATTCCTCCGTGTCACAGCAGCTGAAATTGTGCTGTTGGTATCATCCTAAAATTCTAGAGAATATTGGTATCATCGTGTAGAATTCCAAATCCTGCAGGACTAATTCATCCCCCACCATCTAGTCTAGGTTGCAAAAGCTAGAAATCCAATGCAAAGTGGTGGCTTAAGAAAAATAAAAATAATTTATCAGTTCATATCACAGATCCAGGGCTTAGAGTGATGTCAGCAGAACTGTCCCCTCTTTGACTGCATTTGGAAGCAGGCTGTCTCCCTGGGCTGGAGAAAATGATGCCTTAGGCTCCTATCCACCCTACTCTTAACAGCGCCAGAGGGAAGAGAGCTAAAAAAAAAAAAACCCTGAGATTCTCTCTGACTGGCCTATTGGGTCACATGTCCATCCCTGAACCAATCATCATAGCCTTGGGAAAGAAAGCTCTGATTGGTCAGGCCTGGTCATATACCCACCCATAAAACCAGGAGGTTAGGGTTAGTCCCATATACTCTGACTGTGGGATGGGGGACACCGCAGGCAAAAATTGAGGGATTGTTACGAGAGGAGAGGGACTGAATCATGGGTAGGCACAAAGCACAGGCACCCACCCACTGTAGGGTCTTGAGGTTAGGAGTGTCAGGACTTGGCCGGGCGCGGTGGCTCAAGCCTGTAATCCCAGCACTTTGGGAGGCCGAGACGGGCGGATCACGAGGTCAGGAGATCGAGACCATCCTGGCTAACACGGTGAAACCCCGTCTCTACTAAAAAAATACAAAAAACTAGCCGGGCGAGGTGGCGGGCGCCTGTAGTCCTAGCTACTGCGGAGGCTGAGGCAGGAGAATGGCGTGAACCCGGGAGGCGGAGCTTGCAGTGAGCTGAGATCCGGCCACTGCACTCCAGTTCGGGCGACAGAGCAAGACTCCGTCTCAAAAAAAAAAAAAAAAAAAAAAAAAAAAAGGAGTGTCAGGACCTTAGACCCAGAATGCAGAGCTTTGGAACTGTGGAAATATATTAGGATTGGAATCAATAACTCGTAGAACTAGCATGGGAGCAAAGGACCCTTACCTCTCATTTATCTGGTATCGTCCACTCCCCTCTCCATTTTATTTGGTGGAACCATATGAAATTATCACTTTGGACCTGGCACGGTGGCTCATGCCTGTAATCCCAGCACTCTGGGAGGCCAAGGTGGATGGATCACCTGAGGTCAGGAGTTTGAGACCAGCCTCACCAACACGGAGAAATCCCGTCTCTGTTAAAAATAAAATATTAGCTGGGCGTGGTGGCGCATGCCTGTAATCCCAGCTACTTGGGAGGCTGAGGCAGGGGAATCGCTTGAACCTGGGAGGTGGAGGTTGCAGTAAGCCAAGATCGTGCCATTGCATTCCAGCCTAGGTAACAAGAGCAACACTCTGTCTCAAAAAGAAATGACCACTTTGTGAGTCAAAAGTGATCACATATTGGCAATTTTATGTGACTCATCCTAACATAAGTAGGGGCCATGAGGCAAAACTTTGTGTTGGAGGTTTCTATGGACCCTACACCGTGGCCCCATGTTCCCCGCAGACGGCTTACCAGAAAGCACATGGCTGTTTCCGCAGCCTTCCTCCTGAACCCAGAGTCCCACTCTTGCCATCACACATTATATTCAACATACATCTGTCAAGCCCACCATAGGCCAGGCACAGTGCTGGGCTCACATCCCTTCCTAGACCTGGGTCTCTGTCGCCAGTGTTCGTCTCTGTCTGTCTCTGTCTGCCCCAAATGTCTGCCCCGCAAGCCTCCCAGTCCTCCTTGTCTGCCAGCCTTCCCACTACCATCACCTATTGGGCCCTTCCCCCAAGTTCCAACCCCACCCCCACAATCTTGTCTCTCTGCCCCTTCCCCTGCTTCCGAGGAACATGTCTGGACTCGGGTCCCCTCGGAGGTAAGAGGGGAGAAAACGGGTTTAGATCCAGCTGGGTAGGTGCGGAGGGGAGAAGCAACAGAGGTGGGGGAGGTGTCTGCAGAGACCAGCCCTCACTGAGCTGGGATGCGGGGTCTCCAGGACTCAAGCCAGATCGAGCTGCTGAAGGAGCTGCTGGATCTGCAGAAAGACATGGTGGTGATGCTGCTGTCGTTACTAGAAGGTAAACACCCAGGAGTGAGGGGGAGGGGACGGTAAAGAGGTTCAGAGAAGCCTGAGAATGGCCCTCAGAGACCCAGGAGACCCTAACTCTCAACCCCATCAGACATCACGTCAGGATCCATGGGTTGGTGAAGAAGCCATAATAGGCCAGATGCGGCGCCTCACGCCTGTAATCCCAGCACTTTAGGAGGCCTGGGCTGGTGGATCACTTGAAGGCAGGAGTTTGAGACCAGCCGGGCCAACATGGTGAAAACCCGTCTCTCAGGCCGGGCGCGGTGGCTCAAGCCTGTAATCCCAGCACTTTGGGAGGCCGAGACGGGCAGATCACGAGGTCAGGAGATTGAGACCGTCCTGGCTAACGCGGTGAAACCCCGTCTCTACTTAAAAAAAAAAAAAAAACCACACACACACACACACAAAACTAGCCGGGCGAGGTGGCGGGTGCCTGTAGTCCCAGCTACTCGGGAGGCGGAGGCAGGAGAATGGCGTAAACCCGGGAGGCGGAGCTTGCAGTGAGCTGAGATCCGGCCACTGCACTGCAGCCTGGGCGACAGAGCGAGACTCCGTCTCAAAAAAAAAAAAAGAAAACCCTTCTCTACTAAAAATACAAAAATTAGCTGGGCGTGGTGGCATGTGCCTGTAATCCCAGCTACTCAGGAGGCTGAGGCAGGAGAATCGCTTGAACCCGGGAGGCGGAGCTTGCAGTGAGCCATTGCACTACAGCCTGGGCGACAAAAGCAAAACTCCGGTTCAAAAAAGAAAAAAATCAGAAGGTTCCCTTTAAACATCAAGATTTCCAGCTTTTCTTGGAAAACTGTAAGCTTCAGTGACCCTGGGTCCACAATCTTACATGGCAAAAATTAGCTGGATTAGATGAAATAACTTAATTATATCAATGTTAGATCTCTAGATGCTCATGATAGCATGGTGATTATATTAAACAATGTCCTTGTCTTTTAGAACATAGACACCGAAATGTTTAAGAGTAAAAGGACCTGATATCTGCAGCTTACTCTCAAATTATTCAGAAATAAAACATACGGAGAGAAAGAGAATTATAAAACAAATGCGATGCAGGGTGCAGCACGTGCCTGTAATCCCAGCACAAGGGTCGCTTGAGCCCAGCAGTTTAAGACCAGCCTGGGCAATGTGGTGAGACCCTGTCTCTACAAAAAATACAAAAATTAGCCTAGTATGGTGGTGTGTGCCTGTAGACCCAGCTACTTGGGAGGCTGAGGTGGGAGGGTCACCAGAGCCCGGGAGGTCCAGGCTGCAGTGAGCTGTGATCGCAACATTGCACTCCAGCCTGGGTGACAGAGCAAGACCCTGTCTCAAAGAAACAAAACCCAAAAACAAACCAAATGTGGCAAAAGATAAACAATTGATTAATGTGGATATATGAGGATCCCTTACACTATTCTTGCAGCTTTTATATAAATGTGAAATTACATTTAAATTTTTTTTTTTTTTTTTTTTTTTGAGACGGAGTCTCGCTCTGTTGCCCAGGCTGGAGTGCAATGGCGTGAACTTGGCTCATTGCACCCTCCGCTTCCAGGTTTCAAACGATTCTCCTGCCTCAGCCTCCTCTTGAGTAGCTGGGATTACAGACACACGCCACCGCATCCAGCTAATTTTTGTATTTTTAGTAGAGGCAGCGTTTCACCATGTTGGTCAGGCTGGTCTCGAACTCCTGACCTCGTGATTAACCTGCCTCAGCCTCCCAAAGTGCTGGGATTACAGGCGTGAGCCACCGCACCCAGCCTACATTAAAATTTTAAAAATACAAAAATAAACTGGAGTCAAGCTTCAGCTGCTGCCTTTAGAGGGAATGTGGGATCTCAGTTTGCCAATCTCCACCTCTCCTTGCTGCTTACCATTGGCTGGCCTCAGTCTTCTGTGGACCCGCCTGACTGTGTGGACTCGTGGAAGCTTTAGCTGTGTAAGCCCTCAGGTCATGCAGCTCTCAGTTCAAATCCATTCTCCTCGCTTTACTGGCTATGTAACTTCAAGTGTATGAGTTTCTCTATGTCTCAGTTTCTTCCTCTGTAAAAACAGAGAGTCACTCACTTCCCTTTTTGTGTGATTGTGCCAGGGTAGCATTTGGCACCTACCTTTAGCATACATCATCATTATCTTTTTTTTTTTTTTTTTTTGAGACAGAGTCTCACTCCATCACCCAGGCTGGAGTGCAGTGGCACGATCTCAGCTCTGCAACCTCCGCCTCCCAGGTTCAAGCAATTCTCGTCTCAGCCTCCCAAGTAGCTGGAATTACAAGCACATGCCACCACGCCCAGCTAATTTTGTACTTTTAGTAGAGACAGGGTTTCACCATGTTGGCCAGGCAGTTCTCAAACTCCTGGCCTCAAGTGATCCACCCACCTTGGTCTCCCAGAGTGCTGGGATTACAGGCGTGAGCCACCGCGCCCGACCTGACATCATTACCTTTACTGGGAGAGGTGGGCAAAGGCGGGATCAGCCAGGTTGGCACAGGAGGCTGACGCGGGTCAGGAAGGGACCCGTGGAGGGGAGGCTGCAGCTGGCCAGGGACCCTCCAGCAGCGTGGTGGCTCCTGGGCTGGAAAGAGAGGCAAGCCTCGTGGGGTCCCGGAAGGGAATGTCCGCCGGCCACACTGACCTGGGGCTGCCTGCAGGGAACGTGGTAAACGGCACGATCGCCCGGCAGATGGTGGACATGCTCGTGGAATCCTCTTCCAATGTGGAGATGATCCTCAAGTTCTTCGACATGTTCCTGAAACTCAAGGACATTGTGGGCTCTGAAGCCTTCCAGGACTACGTAACGGATCCCCGTGGCCTCATCTCCAAGAAGGACTTCCAGAAGGTGGGTGCGGCACATCGTGTGGGCCCAGGGCTTGGATGGGGTTGCCAAGGGCCAGCCATGCCCTTCTGGCTGCCTGCTTCAGGAAGAGACATCTCTGCAAGCCTCATTTTCCTTATTTGTAAAATGAGGATAAAATAGTCCTTGGGTTATAGGTGTTCTGTTCTGTTCTGTTTTGTTTTGTTTTGTTTTGTTTTGTTTTGGATGGAGTCTCGCTCAGTCGCCCAGGCTGGAGTTCAGTGGCGCGATCTTGGCTCACTGCAAGCTCCGCCTCCCGGGTTCTCACCATTCTCCTGCCTCAGCCTCCAGAGTAGCTGGGACTACAGGCACCCGCCACGACGCCCAGCTAATTTTTTGTATTTTTAGTAGAGACGGGGTTTCACTGTGTTAGCCAGGATGGTCTCGATCTCCTGATCTCATGATCCGCCCGCCTCAGTCTCCCAAAGTATTGGGATTACAGGCGTGAGGGACCGCGCCCGCCGTATTCTGTTTTATTTTATTTTAGAGACAGGGTCTTTCTCTGTTGCCCAGGCTGGAGTGCAGTGGCATGATCATAGCTCACTGCAGCCTTGACCTCCTGGGCTTAGGCAATACTCCTGCCTCAGCCTCCTGAGTAGTTGGGACTACAGATGTGTGACATCACGCCTGGCTGATTTTTAAGTTTATTTTTTGTAGAGATGATGTGGTCTCACTACATTGCCCAGGCTTCTCTTGAACTCTTGGGCTCCAACAATTCTCCTACCTCCACCTCCCAAAGTGCTGGGATTATAGGCATGAGCCAACTCACTCAGCAACTTGGGTTGTTTTGAGGATCAAATGCATTAACACAAATGAGAAGCATTATTACTGTTATCTTTATTAATAGTCATAACATTATCATTATTGTGAATAGGCATCAGTTATTCCATCGATAAACATTCGCTGGCTTCCTTCTCTATGTGGGGCCTGTGGTGACTCTATCAACCCATCAATGACCAAGATAGACACAGCCCGTGCTTTCATGGGTTTATAGTCTAATGGGGGAGGCAGTCACTAACTAGACCATTCCAGGTCTAAATAATGAGGCTGCTAGGAGGAAAGTGCTGGAACATCCTTATTCAGGAACCCACTCATACTCCTCTAACCACCTCTCCCATCCTAACTCTCCATCTTTTGTTAACATAGCCCTGGGCAAGTCACTCTCTTCTCTGAGCCTCAGTTTCCTCCTCTGTAAAATGGGTATAGGATAATCACATTAACCACTAACTATTGGCAGAGTGCGGTGGTTCATGCCTATAATCCCAGCAATTTGGGAGGCCCAGGTGGGAGGATCGCTTGAGCCCAAGAGTTTGAGATCAGCCTGGGCAACATAGTGAAACCCTGTATCTATAAAAATAAAAATAAAACAACTATTAACTATTGTGAGGATGGGCAGTGTGGGCAGTACCTGGAATATGGTGAGTGCTCAAGAGATGTTAGCTACTATTACTACTCCCAGATCTTTGCTGTTACCATTTTGTTAACTTTTTATTTTGAAATAACTTCAAGTTTATAGAGAAGTTGCAAGAACAGCACATAGAATTGCTGAATACCCTTCACCCATGTTGCCCAAATGTTTTCTATTTACTCCATCATGATTTCTCTTTCTTTTCTTTTCTTTTTTTTTCTGAGATGGAGTTTTGCTCTTGTTGCCCAGGCTGGAGTGCAGTGGTGCGATCTCGGCTCAGTGCAACCTCCGCCTCCTGGGTTCAAGCGATTCTCCTGCCTCAGCCTCCTGAGCAGCTGGGATTACAGGCATGCACCACCATGCCCAGCTAAATTTTTGTTTGTTTGTTTGTTGTATTTTTAGTAGAGACGGGATTTCACCATGTTGGCCAGGCTGGTCTTGAACTCCTGGCCTCAAGTGATCTGCCTGCCTCGGCCTCCCAAAGTGCTGGGATTAGAAGCACAAGCCACCTCACCTGACCGATTTCCCTTTACTTTCAAACACTTCAGTGTGTATCTCCTGAGAACAAATTCATTCTCCTGCCTAACAACAGGACAGTTATGCTAATCAGGAAATTAACATTGGCACAATGCTGCTATCTAATCCCAGACCTTATTCAGTTTCCCTTGTTGAAGAAATTTATTTTGTCAATGTCTTTTCTTTGCCAAACCAGAACCAGGGATTGCATTGAGGTACTGAGGTATTCTGTTTTCCTCCTTCAGTCTGGAACTGTGCCTGGGTGTGTCTTTATCTTTCCTGCTGTGTTTGAAGAACACAGGCGAGCTGTTTTGTAAAATGTCGTTCGGTGTGGGTTTGTGTGAGTTTTCATCATTATTAGACTAGGGTTATGCATCTTTTGCAGGAATATTAGAGAAGTGATGTGTCCTCAGTGTAATGTATTAGGAGGCACATGTAGTTTCATCCCGTTACTCTTTATTTACTTATTTATTTGTTTTTAGAGTCAGAGTCTTTCTCTATTGCCCAGGCTGGAGTGCAGTCCAACAATTCTAGCTCACTGCAGCCTTGACCGCCTGGGCTCAGGCCATCCTCCTGCCCCAGCCACCTAAAGTGCTGGGATTACAGGTGTGAGTCACTGCACCTGGCCAATGTCTCTTCCCATTACTGTTGTTAACTTGGAAGGCTTGGTTAACTCGGTGTTCACCAGGGGCTCCACGATGAAGTAACTGTTATTCCCTTTGGAATCAATAAGTGTCTTGTGAGGACATACTTTGAGGCTATGTAAATATTCTGCTCACTGCAGGCAGGGTCAGCATCCATTGATGATTCTTGCCTGAAACAATTATTCCTCTAGTAGCTGACAAATGTTGGTTTTCTCATTTCACCATATGCTTTACCATTATTAGGCACCATTTCAATGTAAGAAAGAGTATTTCCTTCTTGTCCATTTCATTTGCTCATTCATCCATTCATTTACATCAGTGTGGGTTCATGGCTTTTTTTTTTTTTTTTTTTTTGAGACGGAGTTTTGCTCTTGTTGCCCAGGCTGGAGTGCAATGGTGTGATCTCGGCTCATCACAACTTCCACCTCCTGGGTTCAAGCAATTCTCCTGTCTCAGCCTCCCAAGTCTCTGGGATTACACCCACCACCACGCCTGACTAATTTTGTATTTTTAGTGGAGACAGGGTTTCACCACATTGGTCAGGCTGGTCTCGAACCCCCGACCTCAAGTGATGGTCAGGCTGGTTTCGAACTCCCAACCTGAAGTGATCCACCCGCCTCAGCCTCCCAAAGTGCTGGGATTACAGGCATGAGCCACTGCACCTGGCCCATGGCTTCTTATTCTATGGGTTGCAACTGTGACTGGCCATCTGCACTTAGGTAAGCTCAGGGTTCCCTGAGTTAAAATCAAAGCTCCCCATGCCTTCCAGTTGTTCCCCAAGAGCCTCCCTGTGTCTCTCTGCTTCTCAGCCACGCCTTGCAAGAGTCATCTGCCCTTGATCCTCCGTTCTCACCTCCCACTCCTTCCCTGATTCGGGGCTTGCCGGCTTCCGTCCCCGTCAGGCTCCTGAAACTCCTCTGACCAAGATCATCAGGGACCTCTTTACCTCGGACTCTCCCCTCTGGCTTGTCGTCTTGGCAGCCTTTGTCACAGCCAGCCTTTTCCTTTCCCTCCCCAACCCTGAGGGGCAATGCCTGCTTCCCTGACCCTGAGCCTCACATCCCTGGGACTCTGCCTCCCAGACAACCCCTCGTAGCCTCTTACCCGTCGCTGTGCCTGAGCCCTCCACCTTCATGAAGAGCTCATAGTTACCATATTCTCACTCTGTGCCGTGCGTATCAGTGAATTCGCTCATTTAGTCCTTACGGCAACCCTACATGGTAAGGACTGCTTTTTTGTTTTGTTTTGCTTCTTTGAGACAGGGTCTTGCTCTGTCAGTCAGGCTGGAGTGCAGTGGCGTGATCACAACTCACTGTAGCCTGGGCCTCCTAGGCTCAGGTGATCCTCCTACCTTAGCCTCCCAAGTAACTGGGACTCCAGGTGTGCACCACCACACCCAGATAATTTTTTTGGTTGTTTATTTATTTATTTATTTTAGAGATGGGGTTTCACATGTTGCCCTAGCTGGTCTTGAACTCCAGGACTGAAGCAATCAGCCTACCTCAGGCTTCCAAAGTGCTGGGATTACCAGCATAAGCTACCGTGCCCGGCAGGACAGCTTTTTTTTTTTTTTTTTTTTTTTTTTTCCCGAGACGGAGTCTCACTCTGTTGCCAGGCTAGAGTATAGTGGTGTGATCTTGGCTCACTGCAAACTCCGCCTCCCAGGTTCAAGCGATTCTCCTGCCGCAGCCTCTTGAGTTGCTGGACTACAGGCGCCTGCCACCACGCCCAACTAATTTTTGTATTTTTAGTAGAGACGGGGTTTCCGTGTTGGCCAAGGTGGTCTCGATCTCTTGACCTCATGATCCGCCTGCCTCAGCCTCCCAAAGTGCTGGGATTACAGGCGTGAGCCACCGCGCCCGGCCACCAGGACTGCTTTTTATTCCCATTTTATGGATGCGGAAACTGAGGCACAGGGAGATAAACAGACATGCTTAAGGTCACCCAGCTAATAAGTGACAAGGCTGGGGTTAGACCTCAGGTGGTCTGGCTCCAGAGTACACTGCCTCCAGATTCATCT